>NC_045128.1:39467884-39779572 GCF_007655135.1 Punica granatum | reverse complement strand
TTTTCACGACTGTATTATGAAGCTATTATCAGTTTGCATTTGCAATTTGCATGCATCTGTCCTTGCTTTAACGGGTAATCATATGAGCTGTAACGGCATATACAATGTTTTGTTTGTTCATTTCTGTCTTCCCTGTTCAAATTATTCTCTCTTTTTATTTTTTTATTCAGTCCATAGAAATACACAAGAGAATTGGAGCATTCTCGATGGCATTGGATACCATCAATAAGTGCCTCTCCGAGTCGATATGTGCCCTTTCACGTGGTCGGTTGGATGGTGATAGCCTGACTGCTGGATTAATTCATTCTGCCAACGAAATTATGGAAACCTATAAATATAGTTCTGAGATCAGGTAATCATGGCCCTAACAATGTGGTTTTCCTAGCCTTTATACCGACATTGTTGTGCATTAATTGCTTTTCTTCAAACCTTCAAGCAGCCCTCTGGAGAGAGAAAGTGTTATGGAACAGCAGACTGTTTTAAGGCAGCTTGAGGCAATCTTATCTATACATAAGTTGGCAAGATCAGGTCAATACCTGGATGCTTTGAGGGAAGTTGCTAAACTCCCATTCCTTCCGTTAGATCCACGAGCACCAGAAATTACCAGTGACGTGTTCCAGAGCTTGTCACCTTATGTCCAGGCTTGTGTACCCGACATCTTGAGAATTGCTCTCACTTGCATGGACAATGTGTCAGATACTGATGGGTCTCTCCGAGCTCTGAGGGCTAAGGTATTTGCACAAGATGGAGTACTTACGTGGGCTTGAAATGAATACCTTCAAATTTTTAATGCAATCCTTCCTTTTTGTCAATATTCAGATTGCGAGTTTTCTTGCGAACAACTTGAAGAGAAACTGGCCTAGGGATCTGTATGAGAAGGTTGCACGAAGCTTGTGAACCACAAAAGGTGGCATTTCTATTGATCCGCAATTCCATTTCAGAGTTGTCCATAGATCAGATTGCCCCTTTGTCTAACAGTTGCATATATAAGTCCATGAGTTAGTTAGCTTAAACAGGGTTTCGAGGCATGTGCAAAATCGGTTTCTGAAAACGATCTGGTTCTGATGCTTGTATTTGCGTTATTGCAGCTATCCTTGCTCTGGGAGATGATTAGATAGCCTGCAGAAAAACCAGGCGAATTTAGCTGATAGACATCGCATATTCTGGATGTCTGGATGACTTCATTTTGAACTCTCGAGATGGACAGAATTAATCCTCGCTGAAGTTCCCGACCAAGTAGCTGCTTACATATGTTTTTTGTCTTAAAGGTTAGACGAGGATTTGGCCGTATGGGTTTTGACATATCTTCCTGAGGGAACTCAAACTTGTATGTTTTTGCTTGTCGGTGACTAGGGGGAAAGGAAGAGAACTTGGGAAGTGGTCGTTGTGTAAATGAGTATAGGGGCATAGAGGAAACACTTGAGGCAATCTGTGATATGGCGTTTTGCCTCATACGCCGAAACATCTGGTTACGATAATGCCCCTACCTTTTCACTTGTAATGCGAGATTGTTTCAGCACTGACTTATAGCGCAAGATTGTTTGTCCATTGAAGTTGTGATTACGAACGAACAGAGGCTATGCTTAGACACGCGATTTAATTTGTTAAAATGATGAGACTAGTGAAAATTACCTTTGCATTTGTTGTTTCTTAGATGCCCTTGCCTATGATATCATACATGCGAAGTCACTTCCACCTGTAGCAACTTTCTCGATCCTACAAGTTGAGCAAATTGACAAATTGAGTGGGTCGTAAATTTTGTAGCATTACATAAATTAAAAAAAAAAGGCCCGGCCCAACAAAAAAAAAACACATTTCGGACTCATGAACGGCCCCGGTTAGGTCCAATTCACTTGTTCCAGAGCCCAGCAAATGTCGGGCCCGTGAACGGTCCGGTCTCACTTCTTCTTCGAACTCCTCCTTCTATTCGCTCTCCCGCCGGCGGCGACCAGCAGCGGGGAAGCTCCGAACTACAGCTCAGTTCACAGAGAGAGAGAGAGAGAGAGAGAGAAAGAGAGGAGAGATGAGCACTGTGAAGAAAGTGGTGAAGAAGGCATTAGGGGATATGGCGTTCAACAGGGGCGGCGGAGCCATAAACTGGTTCCCCGGGCACATGGCCGCCGCAACCCGCGCTATCCGCGACCGCCTCAAGCTGGCCGACCTCGTCATCGAAGTCCGCGACTCCCGTGTGCGTACAACTGATTCTCTCCCTCGCAATCTGTCATGTACTTGCATTGCATATTTGTCGTCATGCGAAGTGTACGCTTTTGCTTCCTACTGATGTTGTGTTGTGGAACAGATACCGCTCTCGTCGGCGAACGCTGACCTGCAGCCTCAGCTGTCCCGGAAGCGGCGGGTGATTGCTCTGAACAAGAAGGATTTGGCCAACCAAAACATTTTGCATGTAAACGGCTTCCGTCGCATTCGATTACTCGAACTGATTTCATGTAAATGTAAACATTGTTCATTAATCTTCATTTCTTGTTCGCTTGCTAACTGATTTCATGTAAATGTCTACGATGGCAGAAATGGATTCACTACTTCGATTCTTGCAAGCAAGATTCTCTTCCGATAAATGCACACAGCCAGAGCTCGGTCCAGAAAGTCTGTTCTTGTGTTGCATTTGAGCTTCCATTTGCTATCACGAGATATCTGCTTGCGTTGCTTATGAGGTCTCCCCTTGTGGTGTTTATGCTGTAGCTTCTTGATCTAGTGGAGCTGAAACTCAAAGAAGTTATCTCGAGGGAACCCACTCTGCTCGTTATGGTGGTTGGTGTTCCTAATGTTGGCAAGTCAGCTTTAATCAACTCGATTCACCGACTCGCTTCTGCTCGGTTTCCTGGTAAGATCTTCTTTTGGTCATCCTTACACTGCTGTTGTTTATATAATTGACGCTATTGTAATGCTTTCATGGTGATGTTCCTGAGTTTTCCGTAGCGCAGGAGAAGACGAAGAGAGCGACGGTAGGTCCATTGCCTGGCGTCACTCAGGATATTGCTGGGTATAAGGTAATTTTTTTCTTTGTTCCATTAAGAAATCATCGTAGGCACTTGTTCCTTGAAGATCAGTTCTCCCTGCCAAGCAAAATGAAGTATACAGAGATGTTTAAATTTGTATGTGCATGTTGCAAGCTGTTCTTTCCTTCTCTGGTCTCTTGGCCTTGCCTTTTCCTGTAAAAACAATCCATTTTCCAATTATCTTCTCGGGCCATTGAGCTTGATTTTTGTCTATTTTATAATGTTGAGTCTGAAATTCTGCTTGTGCAGATTGCTCATCAGCCTAGTATATATGTCCTGGACACTCCTGGAGTATTAGTTCCGAGTATCCCAGACATAGAAACTGGCTTGAAGCTAGCTCTTGCAGGTATTCATCTCGATATTTTCATGTCCCATTTTTGGTCTGTATTCTTCATCTCATGTCCGGAAACTGATTTTGTAGGGTCTGTGAAAGACTCGGTGGTCGGTGAGGAGCGTATTGCTCAGTACTTGTTAGCAGTCCTAAATACTAGAGGCACGCCCTTTCACTGGAAACGCTCAAACAACAGAAGGATGGAAGGAATCCAGTATGAATCAGAGGATAAACCTGAGTACAATCCTAAAGATCTCCGGCCCAAGAGGAGGAAACCACCAAATGCTTCTGACGTGCTGTACATTGAGGTAATGTCTAACATCTTTAGTAATTTCTTGATTAACGTGCTTGAGTCTTAGCTGAACTGTAATTTCTTCACACTATGGTGGCTCAGGATCTCGTAACAGAAGTCCAGCGCACGCTATATGCTACTCTCTCCGAGTTTGAAGGTAATGTAGAAGACGAGAATGATTTGGAACTACTAATGGAAAAACAATTCGAGGCGCTACAGAAGGCCTTGAGAATTCCTCATAAGCCATCCGAAGCTCGACTTATGGTATCCAAGAGGTTTCTTACATTATTCAGAACCGGTAAGCTTGGTCCTTTCATTCTTGATAATGTTCCTGATGTTGCCCCAGTTTCGTGAACATTTGATTAGGTTGTCTCCAGCCATGTATATATTTTGTTGGTCCGTTAAGTACCATCTCTATGAGCAAATGAGACTAGATTGTCCCATTGTTTTGAAATTTGTTTCTTGAATATTTAGAAATTCACCATCGGAGACGATATTTTGTATTTGTTACATTCCCAGCTCACTCCAAGGATCAATTGGACGTGTTTGTAGATGCTCTTTAAGATGAAAGGTAACTACAGACCATAATTCTACGAGATTTTGGTTACGGATCTAATATTGTCTTGCTCCTATTTCCGGCTGAAAATCTTTCACGCTTTCATCTGGAAATGCGTGCTCTTTCATTGACTGCTCGTAAAACTGAACCCTAGCTCCTTAAGTGAATCCATTGACTGGTTAACTATAAAAATTGAGTCCTCACATTTGAAGGTTAAATATCACATTAACATTAGCACGAGGTATACTAGACAATTGACGCTTGATGCTCATGGTAAATGAACGAGCCGATGAAAGAACTATATTACATGCCCAAAACTGAAAATCGAATCATCGACTAGCCCTTCCAAAATTGAGTCAAGAGGCTCCTCTGAGAACCAACCTCTCTTTTGTAGCGAGGTATCGTATCCTAACTACTAGATGACCAAAACTGTTATCTCCTAGCTCATACAGCTCGGTTTTGCATTCGAGCCATACATTTGTTCCCAGTGAAATGCAGAAATTCCACCACAAAGCCCTCACACCCCGAATGGTTTTTCTAAACACCTAACGGAAGTATCCAATACTCCATCACTTCTTTTGTTGATTCCGACCAAACTTCTTCCGTTTGTGTGATATGGATGCAGGAAGACCCTTTCCCTTTCCCTTTCCTTCAAGCTGCTGCTTCTTATGCATGTCTCCTGGCTTCCTCTTCCCATTCTGCCCACTGATGGCTCCTCGAAAGTTCCTGTTGCCGCTCCTCCCACTTTCATTATTCCCGACTTTTTCAAACCCTCTCGGTGCACCTCCTCGGCTAACTTTGGAATGAAGGGTATTGTTGTCATCTTTCCTCTCTCTTTTTCTTCTTTTATGTTCCACCAAACCATCTCCCTCGCGTGAATGACCCAGTTTGTTGTGTCTCCTCTTCTGTGGCCTGGGAGGTTTTTGGTGAAGTGAATAACTTGTCAATTCAAGCCAATAAAAGATAAAGATAGGACCCTTTTCTATGAAAGGGAACATACCCGGAGGTGCGTAAATCAGCAGAAGCTGTCTCAGTATCACCAGTGCCAGTTTCCTTTGAAGTTTTGTTATTTCGATTCTGCAATATTATTATAAGAAACGTAAGAGTAGAGCACTTTTTGGCATCAGTCATGATAAAGAAGAGGCACCACCAAAGACCACCACATGCTAGAGGTTTAAGTCAGTCAGTTATGCTAATCATTGAAATTAATGTGTTTGTTAAGGTCGCAGATATTACATTAGGATCAAGAACATCTAAGTGCCGCCCCAGTCAAAGTTAGAATCATTCAGTTAAGAGAACCTTTATCAATTGGACTAAAAACATGGCCTGCCAAGTGACGCAAGAAACAGCCTGTCACGGCCATTTAAGTCGACAACCCAGGTGAAAGAAAATCACAAGGGATAGCCAAGAGGAAAGAAAAGTACCTCCGAGACCGTCTTAAGAAATCCCTTGTATTTCTCCGGAATGACCGATCCAATGGCTGCAAAACCACACTTCCTGATAATGATCTCCAGAATCACTGTCACCTACAGAGACAAGGATTGTGAATAGCATGAAGAGACTGTGAAAAAAATATAATCAGAAAATTCAAGCATAGGGGGCCCCAATAGGAATCACGTAAGTATATAAACATATGCTTAAAGGAAGCCTGCTTCAGAAATTGCCCTTGCCTTTGATCTAAAGTGATGCCTCGATACAGATGACCATGGAATGATACTAGGAACAACTTCATTTAGCAGATTTTGAAGGTCTTTTGTGGGCATGCAAGAGACCAGAACCTTCACAAATCCCAGAACAGCCTGTGCATCGAGATGTAGAAGAAAACTCGTGAGAAATGACATATTGGGCAAGGATTTGGAGAAACCAGCACTTTAGGCCGATACATACTTTTACAACCTCCACTGCCTTGCTTTGAAGCAAAGAAAGTATAGAAGGAACAAGGTCTGGTACTGAAAGACACATATCAGTGTCCTTGTACAACATTACAGACAATGCAGAAACTGCTCCACTGGTTATGTGAGGAGATGAACCGGAAAGGTAGCCCATTATCTGGAAAGACAAAATCGTCTGTGTTGATGAAACAGCAATTCTAGCAGAAGAGATAAGAATATAGAAGGTGTCCCTGTAGTAGGACTGCCAGTGTAATTTATTACAAGTGCGTGCTTAACAGAGTAACAGTGCTAGAGAGACAAAGAGGGATGTAGTTATCCATGTCATGGCTAATACCTAAGCATGTAAACAAGTACTTATGCTGAAAACCAGCTTTAACACGTAGGAGAGTCATTGATTAGATAACTTTCGGCATTCTTGAAAATTCTTAAAGATTAGCTTAGTAACGAACAGTAGATCCGATAAACTGAATGGTTAACGAAAACTCCTGTCCAGTTTATTCATAACAAGGAGAAAACAAAGCCTGACATAAAGGATGCAGATGCACTTAAAAAGGAAATGAAAATTCTGAACAGATATTTAAGACATGGACAATTTTATGATGGTAGGTTTGCATGTGCTTACCATACTGATCAATTTATGATAAAGGGAGTCAGAAATAACAGATGATCTGTTTCTCAAGCTGGAACTTATCACTAGAAGTATATCATAAGCTTCCTTTCTTGCCTCCTCTTTTGCCTGTTAAACAAGTAAATGGATTTATGAAGAAGAATAATATTTGCAGTACTTTCTGAATAGTTCAACAAGATGTAAGAAAGGAGTTCTTACATCCTTCAAGGTGAGAATGATCTCATTGAGAATGAGAAAAGCCTTGCTATTCTCCTCCTCCAAATTCATCTACATAAACAATTGCAAAGAGGAAAAAACTTAGTTTTTGCTTAAATTCCACTGAACAACTCAATTTTGCATCCTGTCAAAGCAGTTGATAATGAGAGACTCAAAAAATATCTAAGAGCCGAGAAGTTTATGCAAAGAAAACTGCTATACTTATCGTCCTACATAGGTGTTGGATAATTTGCACATGTGTGGAAGGTATTACATTCATGGCATGCGTGCTTTCCATTATCAAAAACAAAATACCAGCATTACTTTTCCATAGAAAACCAGCCTCACCTCTAAGGTATGAACCATAAGAATGTGAAAACAAGCAAAGCGACCATTCAGGATTGTAGCATCAGTTGGAGTTTTCAGACAAAGCAGTACATCGAGCAACTCCCCATAATGGGATGAACGAAACCACTCATGTTCCTGCACCATAAGAGGGCATAACTAAAACAAACTGAACTGAAAAGACAAGATTGTGAACCCACATGGAGTACCTCTAAAATTTTTCTCAAGGCATGATATGCTTCACCATGGCCTAAGTCGTTGGTTTCCTGTAAAAAGAGGTTGAGAAATAATTGTACAACAAACATAAGTTAATTTGATCAATGAATATGTTTAATCTTAAGTCATCCCCACCTGAAAAGTTTGCTTAACAAAGTCAAAAATTGATTCGATAAGTTCCTGATTTGCTCCTTCAACGAAACATGACGCAAGCTCCATTATCACAAACCTGTAAGGAACTCAATTCACTATAAGTTACATTTGCACATCCCTTCAATCAGCTCAGAAAATGCAACTTAAAATCGATGCAGCAAAAATTGATCCACTTAGCAACAATAGAACAAAAGAAAAAAGACAATAATACCTTTTTCTATATTTCTCTGAAGGAATCATAACTCCTTGTTCATCATCTGGCAATGCATCTGAATCAGTTAACCTCTGAAGTTCACCTCCACTTGTTAGAAAGTCAAACTTCTTAAGTGAGGATGTAAAGATTTCTTTTGTCACAGATGAATCAACAATGCAGGCCAAGCAGCCAATGGCATCCTGAGAAGGAAAAAGAAAAGAAGCAATGCTTTATAATCCCTCTTCAAATTTCAATATAATAAAATAAGAAAATGAAAGCAGCCACGAAATAAAAAGCACAGCAGTTTTGTCTAATAATCACCAGCAGTTAATTAAACATGAGAGGCAAAACCATGAGCTGTAAAACATCAGATGGTGTGCCACCAACAAATGAGTTATTGATGCAGAACCTTCAAAAGTGACCTCTTCCCAGGGAATGAATTGATAAATAAATCCGACAGAATCTGGAGTAACTCGATAGAGGATGATGATAGAGCCTTCATGTTTTTTGTTGCTGTTTTAGTTGAATGTGGCTGAAGATTCTGAAACTCCACCATAAACTCATCGCTAAAGGTACTTTGCTCCAGGCCCTTTTTAGAGCCAAGTATGCTTCTATTCTCATTCACAAGGACCTGGGAGTAATAGTAAGATATAATTTGTCAGGAACGACCTTGAGAAATAAGAGAGAACCCCCTGCAAAATTTTTAGATGGTCTTATTTTCAGGTCTATGAAACAAAGAAATATTACCTTTAAAGCAAGAGCCACACTCTCTCGAATAAAAGCATATTTCCTAAGAAGAGCAGCTAAAAGTTCAGCCAAGCGAGGGAACTGTTTATAAGTATCAGCCGGGTGCCGGCAGAAGGCAGTTAGCAGTTTCCAGAGGTCGTGGGCACGATTCTTCAGATCTTTACCAAGCTCTGACTTCCCAACTGTAGGAGTGAGTAAAAGGGAGTGAGAAATTTGAATATTGCGAGCCCTCATAACATAACTGTTAATGTGATATTACACCAGGTGGGACTGGTTTTATAATATTTCAACTTCTCTGACGCTCAGTATTTCATATCCATATATATGAATGGCTGAAGAGTATACCTTTACGACTAGCCTGCTGAAAAGATTTGGCAAGTGGTACGATATGCTCCATGTAATAATTAAGTGATGATCCAATCACATGGTCTTTTAAGATAGGAACCAACCAAAAATTGGTGTAGCTGAAATCCTTATCATGAAGAGAAATTGGAAACAAAGTAAGCATCTTCTCAGGGCCAATAGCAATCACCGCAGATCCAATACACCTCCGAAGCTGTGAATTAGAAAAAATTCAATTATGATAAATACATGAGACTCTTAGTAGTATTGATACCTAGTGATCCACCAATCATCATCACAATTATGAAACTTATGGCATGGAATCAAAACCTAATGCTGAAACATGTGACAGAAACAAATGAAATTACAAATAGAGATACCGTTATCTTCAATATTCTAAGCTACTTCCAGATTAAAGATGAATCAAAGACAAGTGATCACAACTTACAAGATCTGTTCCAGATGCATCTCCACTACCATGTATCATCAAGTCAGCAAGTTTAAATAGAATACTCTTCATACAAGTATATGAGCACCCTCCTGCACAAACATCCATAATCTCCAGGTGAATTTTCAAAGACCAGCTCACGCTTAGCAGATGAAAGAGTCAATGCATATTTTACTTGATAGAATTTCAGTGTAATTCAAATCATACAATGGCACATTCCTCTAAGATGAACCCTTACCCAATTTGAGGAAGAGGGCAGATATTATTGCAAGAATATGCTCATTGGGAATGCCTTTACATGTCTCAAGGACATTGTCCAGGGCAGCACACATCGCCTTTCCTGCCCTAGCTTCTGAACTCCAAGTACTTTCATCTTCACCTTCGGATAGCTGACTATCGTTTGGGAGTGTTTTCTCATCTATGTGGTGAGTGATCAGCTCCTTGAAAATATGAGAAGCCTGTGATGCAGTGTCAGACTCGGAAGTCAAAAGACCTAAGTAAGAACGACCAAAGGGTATCAGAACACTGGTGCCAGAGTAACATGAATGAAAGAGCAACAAACAAGTAAAAGAATCTAATAGTAGAGGCAATGTCAGAACACAAACTGTGAATATCGCAACAAATCAACCGAACCCCAGTCAACAATAATACCTGCTAACGAGCGACAGACAGTTGGCAGGTTCTTCATCCTTAATTCAGATCCTTCTATCTGAAGCTTATCCATAGCAGCTTTTAACAAGTTTGCAGCTGATATAACAGTGTCTACAGGATTGCCATTTGAAGACACGTATGAACAAAGAGAAACAATGATATCTTCCGACTCTTGAAGAGCATCTCCGGCTTTTGGAATTTCGAGAAAAGCTTCAATGATTTTAAGAATGTGCCTTGTAAGTATCGAGAACTGGGAACTCATAAATTTATGCACTTCCAGAAAAATCTTCAGTCTGGCTTCCGCTGAGAGAGATGGAAGTGTAAATCTCACTACATTTAACATATGCAGCACTTCGACGTGTTCGGATTTTGAAGGTGATTCATCTTTAGGTTCATCAGCAACAGGAGTAGAACTCAATGTATCGGCCAAAGGAATGTAATTTTTGAACGATGAAATGACCAACTTGCTCGCTTTCTTTACAGCAGCGGGCGATCGAAGAAGCTTAAAAGAATTTTCAAGACATTCTTGAGCACAACGGCGGACCTGCAATAGCGAACCAAATCTACATTAGCATGAAAACTCATCAGCTGTAACTGAGAATGAAGGATGCTCTGATAATACCTTCGGACGCTTATCCACGGAGAACTTCAGCAATGTCTCGAACCCCAAATTCACAGAATTCCAATCCTCGACATCACAGAACCCTAATAAAATCCCCAGACACTTCACCGCCGACCTCACCGTTGAAACTCCCAACGTCTCCTCTCCATCCTGCTTTCCCACCAGCCTCACCAGCACCTCCACCGCTTCCCTCGCTCTTGGGGTCACGATCCCTCGCGGCGGAACCGCCGCAATCACTATCACAAGGAAAGACATCAGCGCGGCAGTCTCAGTGGAGCTCAGCGCTTTCGTGGAAGAAGAAGCATTCTCCAGGTTGGCCATGGCAGCAGCGAAGTAGGAAGAGGGGGTGAATGGGAGGGACTCAGCGGAGAGGATAGCGCGAGTGGCGGCGGCAGTGGCGATGAGATGTCGGTGCTGGGGAGCGGACGACTTGGCATACCGGTCCATGAGCTGCTGGCAGATGTCGGATCCATCCTTGAACAGCTCCTCCGGTCGGTCTTCCAGTTCCGGCGGCATCTCCGCGTCTTGTCCGTCCTGTCGTGCCCTCTTCCGCGGCGGTTGCATGGTGGCGAAGTCGCTAGTTTTGGCGCGCTTCTCGGCCGCTCAGAATCCGACCGAAGGGGTTTTACGCCGTGCGGTCTTTCGGAGGACGGGAGAGGGTTTAAGCAAATGGGCCATATTGTTTTGGGCCGTTAATTACCATGTGGAGAATATGGGCTGGACTAATACATTGGGCTAAATCTAAATGGGCCGATGCATTCGAGTCCAAGTCCAATTCTAATCCGATTCCTGCCAGCTCCCCGTGCCTTCTTCTTCTGCGTCCGTTTGCAGGGCCAATTGATCGAGCAAAAAGAGGTAACGAGTTCTGTATTTTGAATTGTGCTATTCAGTTAACTCCGATATCTTCTCCCTTTAACTTGGACCGGACTCGAGCATAACATGAGGTCCATGACGAAAGCACTTAACACTAAACAGTCAGTCGGCGTCACCATTGAAAACGAACTACAAAAGCAGGAACATATTCAAAGGCCCCTGATAATATTGCTGGTAAGTATCAAATGCGTTTCATTTACAATCATTTCTGCATAAAATCAATAATAGAGCTGAAACAAAAGAATTCAGGCATTGCCTGCTGCCGTGTTTGTGGATCGGAGAACGATAAATATCCTCCCCACGATGACAGGACAAAAGACAGCAGCAGTCTTCTTTTGAGAAGAGAGGAACAAAAAGAATCACTCTTCCGAGGCATCACCGTCTGCACACCACTTTCTTCTATAAAAAAAACACTACAGAACCACCGGTGGGGCAACAAGGATAATCACTGTAACTCCGGGCTCAGTCTACTAATAAAGGAACCCGTAATTCTCCCACAAAATGAGGAGCGAAATAGTTCGGAAGCCTAAAACAAGTCTGCCTTCCTCTTGTACATGTCCTGCTTCCATTTTGGCAACTTGTAGAACGCTTCTTTGGTCATTCCCAGGATGGTCTGGAACTCCTCATCCGATAAGTAGGCCTGACCATTAGATAGGAAAAATGAGTGACCATCTGAAACAATTTTATCAAGTGACAAACTAACATGGCTAACCTCTCTTCGTTTGAAATCGATTCCTGTCACTGGATTATCGGACTTGGCCTTAAGCTGATCATAACTGAATACGGTTATACTGCTTTCACCGCCATTCTCGACTTCTGCAGGCTCTTGTTCCAGTTTTTTATCCTCGATGTTGCTTTCTAATTTTGGAACAGCTGCATCCTTCTCATTGTCCTCATCCAGGATCTCTCGAGGATCTTCTTCGGGTTCTGAAGGAGGCTTTTCGATTTTTGTTTCAGCTGCATACAGCGAGAACCTTCTAATTAGAATTACAACATAAGATGGAGAAGGAAGGGATCAGAATCGCATGTAAAATTTATTTTAGGTTATAGGTCATTTCCATTCCGCAAGTACCGAGCATGGGTGAACATCTTTGCAGGCATTATGGAGTGTTACCTGGAGGGGTGATTTTTGGGGGAGGACTTCTGCTAGATCTCATAGGAGATGTCTCGGGTGACTTCTTTTCAGCTGTTAGAACCGAAGAAAGAGCTGCAACAGCAGCAGCCCTCTGCGATCCCTGACTTGTCCCAGATGGCTTTGGAGGAGATGGCTTGGAAATGGGTGAAGAATTGAATGCAGAGTTTAAAGCAGCTAAAGCTTCTGCTCGCTGCCTCGGTCCACCTTCAGTTGAATCATTGGACTTGTCCTGCCAAATAAGAGAAGATGCCACAGATTATAAATACTCTCCTCTCTTTTTCTTGTCTGAGGTATCACAAAACCAATACAAACAAAGTTGATGAAGTATTACAAACCGTGCAATTAAATAGTTTCCATAGGAGCCAGTAAGAGAAAAGAGTTATGATATTCGTACCGCAGAGGGTGACTTCCCGGAGGAAGGATTAAATGCAGAAGATAATGCTGCTAAAGCTGAAGCCCTCTGAGTTGGTCCTCCTCGGCTACCATTGGACTTATCCTGGTTCTGTACCAGTGTAATTCGTGAAACGACATCACTAGACAAGATCGATGTGTAGACTAAAATCCAACTCTCTTAGCACATCATGATGCTCCATGTTTTCAGACATCAATAAGACAATCCTTTTACCTCAGTTGCATGGTTGACACCAAAAAGTAAGGCTGCCTTCTTCTGGAATGAATTTCCTTGAACCTGAGTGTAACAAAAACTATAGTTAAGTAGACATTAACTTTACAAATATACCATGACGATCCAGATAAAAAGGCAGCATCTACATTAGCTTTTGCAGAATCCCATGTGAAGTATGTTGTGAAGAAGCATGGTTCATTTCCTTCAGTGACTTTATAGAGCGGTACATTTGGAGCCAGGCCCTCAAGAGAAGAGGCCATATCAATATATCTCTGCATAGAACATTTATAGTTAAAAAAGCCTGGTAATGGATAAACCAACAAAGAATTTAGCTGATCATCAACAATGTAAGTAGTACC
Organism: Punica granatum; assembly: GCF_007655135.1. NCBI lineage: Eukaryota > Viridiplantae > Streptophyta > Magnoliopsida > Myrtales > Lythraceae > Punica > Punica granatum. The sequence continues at coordinate 39,765,952 of NC_045128.1, read as the reverse complement.
TGACCAAATTCAAAGGCAATTTGTTTTTCTCTGGAGTCCACTGACTGCCCAACCCAAACAAATACTTCGGCTTGTGTATCGAGGATTAAGATATCCTCAGTCAACAGATCATCTTGGGAAAAGTTATAAACTTCTTCGACCTATTGAACGTAATATTAGAATGACTACAGAAACCGGAACGGCTAAAGATTAAACAAATGACTCTAGACATATGCCTGAACTCACCTCAAATTTTCCTGGCAGATCCATATCAACATGGAAAAAGGACAAAAAGTTAGAACTTCATCAAACAAATCACGAGAGTTCAAAAGGCTCAGACACCAGTTGAGGTTTTCCATTTATATAAATGTAGACATAACAAAAGATGAAATGAAGCAGCTATTATAGACCTTATGGGTGAAAAAATATCACCTTTGCTGCATGAGAACGTGAACAAGTGGGGATCTCTAACAGTCTCTTGAACAATTCTTTTGCTGATGTAAGTTTGCTTTCCCCCAAGCGGAAACCAGAAAGATGAACTCTCTGTTCCTTCCTTAGCATGTTTAAGACTAACTCCAGGCTGCAGTTGGCGACACGCTAATTTAACCATACATATAGCAACTGGAGCAGTGTACACAGACAATAGGGCTGGAAACACAATATGCAAATGCATATAGATAGAGAATTATAACTCACTCTTCCAATTCTTAGCACTCAGTCCAGACATAGGACTTTATATTATTCTTAAGAATGAATTGTTTTTATGTCGTAACTTAAAAAACAAAAAATAAAGTTGTGTAATATATCTGCTGGATGGGCATGCTTATGAATGAAGAAGACAGCACTAAGCCCATCGTTCAGAGAGATACTGTTAACGCTCCAATTCATGTTGTGCACTTCCTATGTATTCCAGGAGGATTCTTTATGAAGAGCAGCATAATGAGCTTGCTTCTATCGCAGTGCGAAAATACATTGTACTGACTGGTCTATCCAAAACTATAGGATTGGTATAATCAAATAATTGAAGTCCAGTGATGCAGTTGTAGTTTTCTGTTAAAAACTCAACATTCAACTATTAAAGAATAGAATGTCATTGCATTGAACCTTTAGAAATTCTGCAACTTGCAAAGCAAGTTGCTGCTGCTCATATGTGCTCTGATTTCCGTGCCAGGTGAAAACAGAAGATCCAGATTGCAGAAGGAAACACCCGTTAGAGTTCAGGGATGCTGCCACCTAAATAAAGCAACTGATTAGCTGGAAAAGTAAATGCAAACAAATTTGAGTGGATAAGAACAAAATGAGAAATTACATACAGCGTCAACTTGGAGAGCTACATTGTTATGAATGGCTGTCCCCAATATCTGTATGAGTGCAACGCATTCTTGTGTGTATGTTTCATCAGTCAAACCTTTATCTGCTATAAATTTCTTGTAACCAGAGCTCATACCACCCTGAAAAACCAATTGGTTAGAGAAAAATCCACTTTCAGGTTCAAGTCGAACCTCCAATTAATGCACCTGTAATCTCAACTTTGCATCAGATAATCTTAAACAAGCCAAAGAGGATACCTTAAGGACAACCATAGGCTGAAAAAGAACAACAAATTGGGGTGGCTCTTTCCCTTGAAATACACGACCCTGTTAGAGGCATATTTTTGAGGATCAGCAAGAAGCATTTGTTAGATGCAACTCTGACATCATGAGTATTTTGATGATTATTTGAGCACCTGAACAGGTCTACCCTTCAATGAGTTGCACATTGTGTTAGCCAGTCGAGCAGCCATCTTTTGGTCTTCCTGAATAGAAAAGCAGAACGAATTTATCCCATTTGCAGCTACAAAAATAGAAAATGAATGAAGATCTGCATCATGAATTTAAATTCCAAGCAAGCAAAAGAAATGTAGATAAAGTCTTGGAAACAATAGTTACTCAAAAGTATTCAAAAATGCAAACATGAAACAATTTTTTTCAATTATATGCTTGGGGTTGAAATCATGACTAATTTAGTTACAGGATTTCCATTTTCATAAAGCATAAACTACAAAAATGTCTTCTGTTATACAAAACATCTTAATCTTATTATCAAGAGAAGGATAATAGTTTTCGATTGGAATCTTTCAATGCATCCCTTCGTCAAACACTGCCATAGATACCTAACTACAGCGTGAAGTTGGAAGATTTTAAGGTTGAATTAAGCAAACTGGTTTGTTCATATATCTCAGTTATACATGGATTTGGAGAAACATTGAAAGTCCTTTTTAAATTTTTGCAATTACTCTTTCTTCTATGCATACTATATGCATATCTGTTGTGCTTGATATTTAGTACCATGTCAATAATTTTTAGTTTCAACAAATGAAGAAAGTAGAAATGAATAAGTATATTCTGGTTTATTCAAAACCTAATCTGATCTGACATTACTTACCTCAAGACTGTCCTTTCCAATCCAGCAGCCTAAAAAGTAATCTTCTTTCCTGTCACCAGCATGATATGTGTAAAGTGTGATGTAGCAATCTCCGCTATAAAATTTACCAATCTCCTCGTTGGGTAATGGAGTCTTCGCACTGCCATTTATGCGCCACACCTGCAATATTGAGCATCTTCTCATTGTGAAAAGTTCTAGCTATACAGAAACAGAATCCAAAGGAACAAGCATAAAAATCATCGACTACCTCCATCTTTCCACCTCCTTCAAGCAAGGGCGGCACTTCTTCGATCACGGGAGCAGCTTTGGCTAAGGCCTTTAGCCCAACACCTTGTTGCTTCAACAAAGCTGGAAAAACATTTGTAACTGTAAGCAACAAAACCTGTAAAAATTACTTCCAATTCAATCACCAAAGGGAAAGTACACCACCTGCTACTTTTCCTCTGCCTTCTTCAGCACCAGAATTCACAGATCCCAGTGGCCAAGAACCAAAGTTGGACTTGAATGCATGAGTCTCATAACCCTGAATTACCTTGGTTATGCGTGTGGACTTGGGCCTACTTTGGCTGGTAATATATTCCTGCAGATAAATTGAAAGATTATTATTTATATTTTCTGACCATAAATCAAAAGTTTAAAAAGGACTACATCTCAACCTCAGCAGATAGGCTGGCAGCTTTTCTCTCATCCACTTGTGTTAACCGGCCAACCCAAACAAAAATCTCATCTCCACAATCAAGAAGGTAGCATCTGTTATTCTCCAACAAGCTCTTAGATAGTTCACCTTCCACAAGCTTCAAGTCACCATCAACAATGCTACAGAGGGACACAACAAAAATCAGCAGTTGAAGTAGATAATTTGCCATCATGATCAACATGCAAAACACTAGTCATGTTACTTCCCAAGTGATAAATTGGAACATGAAATGCAAATGATATCATAAAATAGACTCGAAGCTCAAGAGGCAATTAGAGATTCTTCTACAGAATTGTGAAAATATATTAGGATACAACACAAGCTCTACTGTGAAAGTTAAGATGTGATCAAAAAGGATTTCTAACACTTATTGTGTAAGAGGTTCAGCTGAAAAGCAAAACAACTTGCAAGTTTCTTTCCTAACTATTCACAAGCACGTCAGTAAATTATTCCTTGGAGTCAGCTATCCAAAAGAAAAGGTATCGTCAAGGCATATTCACAGAGATCAATGTCTTTATAGCATTTTCCTCGAAGAAAATGTCCATCTTAAAAAGTTGTCAGTATAAATAGGATGTAAATATGGTTAAGAACAGCATCTATTATCACATTAAACTGGCAATACTTAGAAGGATCACAAGCTGCTAATGTCTTCCCCATTTACTAATAACAACATAGAACCAACAGAAAGTGTGTAAAGTTATAGTTGCTACCTATATAATTTAGCAGGAATTTTCTCTGGAACAACATCATCTTCGCTGGAAGCTTTCTTCCCTATTGGAGCAAAACCACCAAGAAGGACCCAGAATTCGCCCGAGTCCGATTCAGTATCTAACTTCCCATCATCTAGCATACAAAGCAGCGATGCATATATTAGAGCTACAAAATAGGTGGCCTTAAAGAGACAATGGAGATAAACAGCAATCAATTACCCTTAATACATGCCCTTACCAACGATTGCAACATCACACTTTCCCTCGTGATACTTTTCCTTAAGAAACTGAATCACTTCCAAGGCCTTGGCCCTTTCCTGAATGTTTGAATTGGCACCATTGAACTGGTAGATCTTATGCTCAGAGTCTAGAATGAATACATCATCATGATTCAAAGAGGACCGAGCAAAAGGGACCTGCACAAGTCATATGAATAATGGTATTCCCCTGATCAATAGCAGATTCTCATTACAATAAATCCTATATGCTTATAAACTTCGCTAGGAATCCTTATAAGTTACACCTGCTTCAGTCTGACAACTCTTTTTCCCTTGCAAACATACAAGCGAGTTTCAAAGACTTCGTCCTCGGCTTTCTTGAAACCAGATGCCACACCCCCTTCCAGTGGTATAATACAAGGTTTGAAATAGGCTAGAAATTTGTCAGATTCATGCCCTTGAATTTCCCGGTGCTGCACAGCGCGACCCCCCAGCACTGCATCTAGTTCAACCGTTTTAATTGCTGCTGCTCCAGCTTCATCCTGTCAACGAGAATTTAATACTCAGTCAAAGTTAAAGAAAGTCTAACTGCACCAAAGTAGAGAAAGGTTGGGTAAGGAAGCATACCTGACTTGTGTCTTTTCCAATCCAGAAATGTATATCATACAGATAAGCACCTCCCTTACCAGGCGTGGTCTATGGAAATTAATAAAAGATAAGCATACGGTGATCCAGATCACAAGCACAAATCCATTTAAAAGATTATAACAAGACCAACAGTGTTTATACATGTCAATGTATACTTTGGCAATAGCACCTCAAAAATATTTTCCAGCCCATTTAGGAAAATATACAGAATAATCGATGAAGCAGCACAATACATGAGCTAGATCATAATTAAACTTGTGCAGCATTCTCCTTCTGAAATGGTACCATATTTCCTACCAATCGATCTGATATATTCTTAATCATATTGACTTATCGATAGAAAAGGAAAAGGAAAAACATAGTTGCACGATGCAGTTCAGCCTCTGCAGCGTCTGCTTGTTCTGATGATCAAATACGGTAGCAACTATACAGAGTGCAAATATAATGGATGGAAATATTTTATTCCATAAGAGACAGTTCTACTATGGTAGTTATTAACATGAGGGAACTATGCCTATTTATGACTAACATAACCTAAGAATAGATCATTCGGCATCAAAACTTTTTTAACCCACGTCACAGAGGAAGGCAAGCTGACCCACCTGCAATACTATGTAAGAATCCCCCATGTAAAACTTCCCATATTCAGACTTCGGCAAAGGAACTGGTTGAAAGTTCTCAATACGCCAAATTTCCGTCCCACTGTAAGTGATTAAGTTTAACATGTTCAAGAACGAAAACACCAGATATTTAAATAATTGTCCGAAAATGGTCAAATTCATAGCTTCCCCCTTTCATAGGAATACTTGCAAGTTAGATTTACTTCATTGACAGAAACAAAGATCATGACATGCAAATCCTATATCAAATCAATATTTCTGCAGAGGATACACTCTCTGGCCAGCTCCATGAAAAGCAGGGTCCAAGAGTTTTGTGGCATTAGACATCTCCTGTATTTCGTGGTTGTTGCCTTCTTGAGACGAGACAGAACATGTAATGTTAAAAACTGAGGCTCGACTGACTGATTGGTTCCTAAATTGCAGCTGCAACAACAGAAAATGGTCAGTCACTAAAATCAATATGTGACCACAGTATATACGAACAGCTCCACACAAAACTAGCATAACATAGCCATTTGAATTAGCAGCTCGAGTAATGGATGCTCATAGAAATAGTAGCTATGACATAATGGAAAACTTCATTAGCATGTACGTTGCATTATTACGTGATTAGAAAGGCTTTTCTCAACAAGATTTACAGATATAGGGACTGAATTTCTTCCTGAAAATCCTGTACAATGACAAACAAATTGAACAAACAAAATTGCTGATACGCTTACAGAATTTTAAAAAATGCATCCATCTTATAGATACATCGAACCAAATTGAATACTTGCACAGAAAATGCACGTACATTGTCACTCTTTTAAATTTTGTAATGTAAATTCTCCCCATTCATGCCCCTACTGCCACCAACTTCATAATCTATTCATGAAACTGCCTAATCTATTCACCCTTGCCCTCGTTTGTGTTGCAAGCTGAATCTCTAACTTAGGTTCGTCCATGCATAGATCCATTTGCCCCCCAGTATGTCCCCTTCCTATTCATATGCTCTTCTTCGAAGCCTCAGCATATGAGTTACCAGCTCTCAATTCAAGTACTCTTGAGATGAGCTTCGTTACTGTCGCATCAATCATCGATACGCTCCTCATTTAGTAGCCCTTTACTCAGAGAACCTTGAAGATCATCATGACCGCAACGATCGCATCAATTTTCTGCTTCCAGCCTTCCACTATTCAAGTCAAACTTCTTAAGCTGGCAAGAGGCTAATCGCGAACATTACTTCTGAGTCTGGATGTTCAACAAATCCTCCGATGGAATGATCCATCGTTGAAGTGCTCGCTATTTCACATAAAGATCCAACTTCCAGGCAACGATTGCTACCAGTCAAGCAAAGTCAATGAACTAGTGACCGTTTTAAGACTCAACGATTACAATGCGTACACTTAAATATCTCCATGCACCAACTGATCGAGCTAGCAAACGATAGACGTGACGCACATTCAGATCGAGATCAGGAGTGGAGTCAGAAACTAACCGGCGAAAAAGATCTGCACGATACGGCAACTCAGAGAACTGCCCGAGCTGTTTCAGACGCCGATCAATGCCAAGAGAACAAATGACTGCAGCAGATTCGCTGAACGTGATCAGCAGTATGGAAATGCAACGGAGAGAGAGAAGGTGGAAATGAGAATGAATTATCGCTGAAGCGGAGAATGTGAGAGCAGAGAGAGAGAGAGAGAGGGAGAGATGATGATGGCTACTGCTCCTGCTTCCCCTCTCTCCCCCCCTCTGTCTCCAGCTTTATTGAGACTTTTGAGGTATGTGTTTCAGAGAGAGCTCTGAAAAGGAGAGTGGCATGAATGAATCGTGTCTATCACCAGATATAAAAGAGAGAGAGAGAGAAAGAGAGAGACTGAGTGAAAGTGGTGGTGGTGGTGGTGGTCGCGGCCGCTGTGTAGGTGACGACGGTGGTGGTGGTCGCAGAGTCGGACACAGAGACACGGAGAGGGGGAGAGAGAGAGAGAGAGAGAGAGAGATGGGAACGTGCTTTTTTTATTTTTTTATTTTTTTTATTATTATTATTATTGGGTAAGAGGGTACGTGCTTTTAAGGCAAAGGCCCGGTGACGATGGCACCGGTCATGTGCGCTTGCACAGTTGGATTAAGATTAAGATTCGGATATTTTATTCTCCCTTAAGCCCCCAGAATGTGAAACTTTTCTTTTCAGCCCCTGATCTTTACTTTTTTTCCCTCCTCCTCTAATCGCCTTAATGATCAAGGATTGTAGGTTCTGATTAATTAACATATGACGAAGATTTTTTAAAGAAGATTAATACTCGTAGAAACCATAGATTTGAAAGAAGTGTTCTTGATAAGATGGAATATGCGGGATTATCGAAGAATTCTCGATTTCAATCAAATATGAGTAGATATTACTAAGCTTGGTAAAGAATAGTCAATTTTTTATTCTATAATATCTAGTATTTGGAAGCCCAATAAGTCTTGACTCGTTCAGATTCAAGTCGAGTTATCCCACTAAAAAGTAATACTCTCAAAGTCATGAATTTCCTCTACGGATGAGACACGTGAATAAGGTATATTATGGCCAATTGAATTTCTAATTTGAATTGTATGATTTTTTTTAATCGATTTTTTTATCACATTGTGGATTTAAAAAAGAAGTATCGAACCATTTGAATCAAGAGTGGGAACTCTTATGAAATTTATTGCAAGAGTGGTGGAAATTATTAAATTTGGACTATAAAAAAAAATAAAAATAAAAAAAAAATAAAAAAACATTGAAGTGAGCCCACTTCCAAGGAGAACCCCCTGTTGGCTATGGTTTTTGGTCATGGGCCTCTTCTGATGTGGCATGACCTTAACCTAGTGGTTAAGGGGCCAAGAACAGAGGAGATGGTGGGCCAAATTTATTTATTTTTCCTAACAATAATAAATCCTTTTCATCTACCTGGAAAGACAATATCTTCTAAGTAAAGAATAATTTCAGTTTGGCCCCTAAAATTTCCTAGGTATTTCTTGTATTAGAAACTCAAAAACGATTAAATTACTAGTTTTAGTCTTATTCCATTTCATCAAAACACACGTTTTATAAAATAGATGGCATGACACCTATGTCGGAATATATCTCATGCTCTGGTTATATCGATTAAAACTCCATATTCATAATTTTTTCTACTTTTACAACACTAGTTATCACAATTCACGATCACTGGCCTCGCGAATGTGAAGGGCATTTAGATCGTGTAACGGAAAATCTCTGAATCGGGATTGTTACATCCGAGGTTAGGTGGCCTTTGTCGTGTGGATCTTTATTTTCCACCACCGATCACCTGATGTGATGGAACCGGTTTGTTTAGAAGGCACTTTTCATCTGTTCCTTTCTTTTCTTTTATGGGGCAAGCATCACATTACGAAGCAAAGTGGAAACATTAAAATCAACAAACATTCGCAGGTTTCCCAGTTAGTTCAGCAGTTCCATCTGCTCAACAGTTGCTCCCATGGACCGGGCCCAAAGTGGGCCTCGGCCCAATATCTCGGATCATCCGAACCTTATCCTAACCGTCCTCCCGAGTACATTATTGGGCCTCAGCCCAATGGCCCATGCTCCATCAGATGAAGTGACCATATATATTATGTTTCACATATAATAATAGAAGTGCCGGATATTACGTTTATACTAAAGCATTGCCGCTCAACTTTATGATCGTGGACCGACCAAGCCGTGCCCACAATCATGTTTGGTACGAGGTGTGGACTGTTTATTCGTCAATATCGAATTTAATGCGAGAAGCTCTTAGCCCACACCAATTGGGCCCTTTTGGGTCTCTTCTGTGTTGGACCCCCTTGCACGAAGAGCACGGTTGGCTGCGATTTGTTGATTTCACACCACAACATTCTTACAAGCAATTGCGGCCTTAAAAGCACTCCGACTCCTATCGAGGAAAGGTCATTTCGATCTTCTAAGCATCGGACCTTTTCGAGCTTATACAATCAACTAATACGATGATTTACAATTCTCGTTGCTTAAAAATTGTCCAGTGATACGATGGAAGTCATTCTGTTCCGATTCAGTTTTTCCTGTTCAAGCGAACTGAAGAGTTTCTAACCCCCAAGCCCATTGTGATAAGATACGAAGAATTAACATTGTATTTGGTTTTACAGTTAGTTTTAGAGTTTGACAGAATTGAGTTTTGATTTTAATTGATTTGCAATTATTTGAATTATGAGAAAAAATATGAAAAGTAATAAATAGTTTTGAGAAAGTAATGATTGTGCTGTCGAATCGTGAAAAAAGTAATGAATAGTTTAGAGAATTTAATATTAAAAATTGAATTAAATAGTTAAAAAATTAAAGGAAAATGTTAATAATAATAATTCTATTATTGAAGTAAAATTAAGTGGAATAAAATTTAAAATTAATTGTAAAATTAAACAGAGTTTAATTAATTTATAAAAATACGAATTTCACTTGAATTCTCTTTTCCCCGGAAATGGATTACAGTCAAATATGAATGGAATGGGGGGCGTTCGTGGGACCGTTGGGGACGGAGAAAACATTGTTCTAAAAGAGAGAGGGGAGGGACAGAGCATGATGCGAAGGGGGGGCTCATGATGCATGTCTACTAAAGGGACAGCCCTCCCAATCTCAATCACTCAGAATCTACAGTCTCTTCACACTGCCTCCTCTTCTCCTCCTCCTCCCTCCTTTTCAATCACACTCTCTCCCCTTCTGTGATCTCCCTTATATATCCATCATGATCATCTATGCAATTCAATCAACTTAATCATGTAATGTGCTCCATGACCCACCGATGTTGATTCCATGCATATATAAAAGGAGTTTTTTTTATGATTTATTTTGGTATAATGACGTGAGAAGATATCAATTTTGTAGCAACAAACACGTTTAAGCTTATTAGTAGGTGTTACAAGCATAAACTTATATAAATAAAAGGATTCTAGTAAACCAACGTGAGTTGGTTCGGGTGATCAATAATTATTCATCTCAAGTAAGATTTTGAGTTCGAGATTTATGAATAGAGAAAATTCAGAATTGAGAGATAAATATAAGTCTGTGGGCCGATCCACTTTGAATATGTATTAATTAGGCTCATATGGCTTCTTAGATATTAGGTTGTGCAAACAAAAAAAACTTTATAACAAAAAAAACTAAAGATTTTTTTAGGAAAAATAAGGAGAATATAGAAAATGATTATCTTTTTTTTGGAAAATTTAAGAAAATCACTTCAAAAATTATATCATATCCCAAAAAAGAGAGGTTTTGGTATTAATTTCTTTCCCATGAAAGCATATAGTGCATGTACATATATGATGACAACACAATTGGGATCTGTATCGATGTACCTATCTATCTATCTTATCTATCATGGCAAATCATCCAACGTGGCTTCCCACACCATCACTCATTCACATGCCTTTTTCTTATTTTATTTTTTTTCCCTCTCTTTGGTGTGATATAATGAAATTGGGACAGTGGTGTCATGTCCTTTAGAAAGTGCCATCCCCACCAACAACAAAAGAAAAATTGAAAAGGTGGGCTTTCTTTTCTATTCATTCAATCCTTTCTAAACAGTTTTTAGTATGTACCTTAATAATAGGAAAATAATCCGGCTCATCAAGAATCGTCTCTTCACTTTTGGTGCACCAAGATGGAATGAAATGAGTTTTGTAAAGATAACTATAGAGAATATGTACTCTTTTTTGGGTTAAATTTGAACATATAAAAGAGTATAATAATGAAGTGTGTGTATATAGGAGCTTAAATAAATTATATAATATTTGTATACAAATTAATTAGAACGATGGAATAAGTATCACGTAAATTTTATAAATGAACTATTATTACATCAATTCTTTAAAAAAAACAGAGAGAGATTACTAAAGTGGAATGCATTTTTCATAAAAGAGCAAATGGAGTAAAAAAATGAGAAATTCATTTCATTCCTTTTCCTTCCAATATATACGAATTACGATTATATATTGTTCTTTATCAACTCTTTGTTTTCTTATACGTAAAATGGTGGACAATAGTAATGACAACCTTACCATATCTCGCTATGCAATGTCTGAACTCTCGCATTTAAACTGCATATATATCAGACGAACTAAATAACCAACATGAGCATTGGCCTCGTCAGCGTAGCACCACCAAATGTTTAGTATAGCTTACAGAAATCGGTATCTCCCAAGCCCAAAACCAAAGAACAAACAACTAGCAATTATTTTTTATAAATGCACTGGAAGGGATTTGAACCCGGGACCTTAGGGTTGTCAAATCACATGAGAGTAAATGTGATTCGTTTCAACTTAATTAAATAAGTACTTAAAAGTTAGTTACAAATTAGTTTTAAGAGAAAATGAAATAATTAAGCAAAAAAATCATTTAATGAGTAAAAATTTTTGACTTGATAAAATAAATCATTCTTCACTTATTAATGCTCTTTATCTCTTACAAAACTTTTTTTTATCCTTATTCATTCATTCATTCCTCCTATAAATTTGTTTCATTAACTAATTAAATATTTAATTTTTAAGCACTTAATTTATTAAACACCATTAATATTTGTTAATCACTATACCACTACCTTTGGTGGTCTTTATCAACTCTTTGGTTAAAGAATGTATACTCTATATTGGCATTTCCCATTTAATAAAGTGACAGAAAAGAGAGTCCAAGTTTTTTAGTTTTTATTTTATCATTTTTTTATGTATTTGTTTATATTTTTGGATTGCATAATGCACGGGGATTGCATTACAAGCAACGAGAATCACCATGCGGCCTAAGGAAAATCCGTAATTTCCGCATCGATCTCAATCCTCTTCAATTATTTTCCTTGAATACTTGATAGAGAAATTCTAATATGATTCTGCATCACCATAATCTGCTTAGTATTTTAGTGTTTAGTATATAAAATAACAAACACTTTAACCGTAATATGAAATACTTAAATTGAAAGTAAAAGTAAAAAATACTTATATTAATCGCGATTATTAAAAATACTAAATACTTAAACTGAAATATTAAATACTTAAACTGTATGTACTATACGTATCACAGTGACACAAAGTTATGTTAGCAAAACTCATACTTCATAATTATAACCAAGTGATTTTTCAACGAATATAATCATTACTCGAAGAGTATAAAATTAAAAAAATTACAATAAAAAGAAGGGAAGAAAAAACTAATAGAAAGCAAAGAAGCCCTTTAGAAATGAAAATTTCCGGGTTCAACGGGGTCGGTCTGAGGTCGAAAAGGACTGCTGCAAGCACTAATATATGATGCTGTCTTGTGTTGCTGTCATTGCACTTTTTGCAGCAAAAGCTCCTAACTTTGAAGATATTTTTTCAACTAATTCATCATGTGCTTGTTTACCTTTTATTTGCCATAATTTGGCATTTATTTTCATGTTTTTTTTTACCGCAAGAACTTGTTTTATAAATCATACATCCAACTGCCCAATCGAAAAAATTGGGTGCTACCTTATAACTTTGTATCTGCTAAGTTCACGAGTTGGAGATAAGCGCATCGCACCGTTAATGTTTTACGTGTAATATTTTGATTATGACATTACTATTTTACCCCCGTGAATTTGATTTATTTCTTTTTATTTGATTGTAATAGATTGTAATGTGTATCATTGAGAAAAGGAAGCTAACATAATATCTGATTCATCAACTAGTATGTCCACCTATTAGAGATACCATTCAGATGTCGGCATCTTAATTAGTTCTAAGGCGAGAAATCCTCGATCTTGATGGGTAAATTCCAGTGATTTACTCCGAGTAAGAAGGGGAAAGTCGAAGCGAAATGGTAAAAGAATAAAAGGTGGGGATGAGGAAGAATAATGATTCGTACATAAGTGACCCACATGGGGAATCCTAGGTTTTGTGTAATATTATATCTGCGTCGACATGTTGTGTCTTCTCGGGCCGCCCATTCTCCCTATTCTCTAATGCTATTGTCTCTCAAATATTAATCATCATGTACAGGGATGAAGCCAGGAGATAAGGGATAGTCGTCGTAAATTTTGATGTTATAAAAAATTATATATTATGATCTAATTTTGATGAAAATTCTTATGTTCGCCTCATAAATCGAAAGCATTATCATTCTATATTCCCCTCAAAGAATTTGTCCCTTTCAATTAAAATTTTGGATCCGTCATTGATTCATGTATCTCTCTAATTAATAATACTATATCTTCGACGACATAAACACAAAATTTTCTCTCGAAATCAAACCGAATAAAGCGCAAACTCCTAATCAGCTAGATACAAAATTTAAACATGGAACGTTGTCACAACATATAGCAGTAACCACGTTGATGTTTGGTATGTGAACTTCTTTTACTTTTTTAACCATTATTATTACTGTCCTCAATTGCCTTCACAAGTCGAGTTGCGGGTTTCATTTGTATAAGGATTTGACCTTTGACACCAAATTGTCCTTAATGTCTCGTTAGTTGATCGAATGGCCCAAAAAGTTGATTGAGACGTATTGATAATGTACCTCATGTATGTACCAAATTAATTATGTGAACACTTAGGAAGAGAAACTGAAAAGGCATTGGTTAACTTTCGGTGAATTCACAACCGATGAGAAATTCTGCACGTTCTTAAAACATTTTTATTTTCTCAAATTGTATTTCATATGTAACAACTTACCGTAATGCTTCTCAAAGCAAGTTTTTAACGAACCTTTAGGATTTCAATATGAACCATTTGACGCCAATTGAGAGAAAGAACCACTAATGGTTCTCTTTACCCACACGATGACGGAATGGTTTCATGCGTGAAATCATTCTTACCTAGATTACATTTACAACAATAACAACTTACTGTAAAGCTTCTTAGATCAAGTTGTTAACTGATCAGGAGGGTTTAAATTTTAAATGTGAATCATTCAGCATCAACCGAGAAAAAATGAAAATACTACGATTGTATTTGCTCTCACGATAATAGAACCGTTTTAATGTTTCATGCATAGAATCGTTCTTGCCTAGATTACAACATCAAGGGTGTGTTTGTTTCAACTTAATTAAATAAGTACTTAAAAGTTAATTACAAGTTATTTATAAGGGAAAATAAATAGGGAAAGAAAGGAAAGATGAGCAATGAGTGTCTAAACTACTTAATGAGTTAAGTAAAAAATATTGACTTGAAGAGATAATTTATTTTTCAATTTTTGGTGTCTTTAACTCCTCAAAACATATATTCCCATACTTATCAATCCCCTCATCTTTCGGTACGCTTATTTTCCTAACTAATTAAATATTTAATTTTTAAATAATTAATTTATCAAATGCGACTTAACTTTCCAACTAGAAGTCGTGCTGCAGTCACTAATAGAAGCGACTCAAATCGTCCAACTAGTGTTTTAATTAGAAATCTCCGACCAACCTTCTTGGAAAAAAAAAAACTACTTAACAAATTTTAGAAAAACAAAAAAACAAAAGGGGCAAAAAAAAATCTAAAAGATGAAGGATATTATGGGATATTAAATGGGATTAATAAATACAATGAAAAAGAAATTGCAGGAATTGATGCAGCAGTCCCCTCTGCTCATGTCACTTCTCACCACCGCGCATTTCTCGTGAAACGACATATAATGCAAAAACTATTTATATATTAGAAAAAAGAAAAAAAGAAAAATATTTTCTTCTTCTTCTTCTTTCTCTCTCTTTCTGGGCCTGCCTTGCTCTGTTTGAGTGTGTTGGGGGGTGAGAGCAGAGCAAGACCACCTGGTCCGTGAAAACCTGACCAAAGAGAGAAACCCCAGAGAGGATTTTACGTTGTTGGCACTGCTCTGTTCCTCTCCTCTCCGGAGTGTGTTTAGTACACTTCCTCTCTCCCTTCTCTATCCACCCCCTTCTACCGTCGCTTTCACTTGCCCGACTTGGTCTCTCCCATTTCCTGTCCCGCATCTTTGCAACTCCATTTCCTTTCTTTCATGGAAGCGTAGCTCTTTTCACGTTCATTCACACGTCCCATGCTCCCCTGACTCAGCCGTTTCGTTCGCTTCCTCTTGTATTTGGCGCTGTCATTCACTGCCTGCCGCCTGCCATCACCGATTTGATGTGATTTGATATGATTTGATAGGACGGAAGAAATCTTTCCTGGTTGGTTTTCCCTCTGAAGGGACCTGTCCTGTCTTCCGCAAATGCCCGCATTCCACAGAAGCTTCCAAGTTAGCTTTCTTCCTCGGCGCTTTTCCTCTGTCTCAGGGAGAGACAGTGAAGTGCCATTTCCGTGAAGCTTCCCGGCTCATATTATTTGAAGGGTCGATGGGAGCTGGGCAGCAGCAAGATTAGAAGGATTTGCGGGAGGGTTTTTTCTTCCATGGGCTTCTGAGCGATCTGGGGCGAGAAAAATCCATTCTTGCTGCTTCAATAATGGTTTCCTCCATGTTCCTTCATCTATTTATAGCAGCAGTAGCAGGGGTTATGATTCTGTTGGAGTTCGAGCTCGTTAATGGCGTTCAACCTCAGCTGAACAACCGGACGAGGGCCACATTGATGGCCATCAGCGAGGAGCTGGGGGTTTCAGGTTGGGGAGCCAACAACTCCGACTTCTGCTCCTGGCCTGGGATCACCTGCGACGGGGAGACCGGTAACTCGACCGTCGAAAAGCTCAACCTCTCCCACCGCTCCCTCCGAGGTAACCTCACTTTCGTAGCACAACTCGAGTCCCTTAAGAGCCTCGACCTCTCGAGCAACAGTTTCCACGGCCCAATCCCTCCGGAGCTCGGGAACTTGTCCAGGATCGAGTTCCTCGATCTCTCGTTCAATAAGTTTGGCGGGTTCATTCCTAGGGAGCTCGGTGGCCTCCGGAACCTCAGGTCGCTGAACCTCTCGAGCAACCAGCTCATAGGAGAAATTCCGGATGAGCTCCGGAGCCTTAAGAAGCTGGAAGAGTTCCAAGTTTCTACCAATATTTTGAGCGGTTCAGTCCCATCATGGGTTGGGAATTTGAGTAGTTTGCGGGTTTTCACGGCTTATGAGAATGTGTTGGATGGTAGAATTCCGGATAATTTAGGCTCCGTTTCTGAGCTTGAGATGCTCAACCTTCACTCGAACCAGCTCGAAGGGCCGATTCCTGCGAGCATATTTGCTTCGGGGAAGTTAGTAGTTCTCATCCTGACCCAAAATAAGCTAACGGGGGAGATTCCTGTAGAGATTGGGAACTGCACGAGTCTGTCGAGCATCCGTATCGGGAACAATGGGCTCATTGGGACTGTTCCGATGACAATTGGGAATGCCAGCAGCCTCACATATTTTGAGGCAGACAATAACAACCTCTCCGGCGAGCTTGTTTCCGATTTTGCTCGGTGCCCCAATCTGACCCTGCTAAACTTGGCCTCGAATGGGTTTACTGGGACCATTCCTCCGGAGTTCGGGAGTCTCATGAACTTGCAGGAGCTGATTCTTTCCAGTAACAATCTATTCGGAGACATTCCCCTGTCGATTATAAGGTGCAAGAATCTCAACAAGCTGGATTTGAGCAATAACCGCTTTAACGGTACCATGCCTAAAGAAATTTGCAACATGTCGAGGCTCCAGTTCCTACTCGTGGGTCAGAATTCCATAAAAGGAGAGATCCCTCATGAGATTGGAAACTGTGTGAAGCTACTTGAACTGCAGATGGGCAGCAATTATCTGACCGGAAATATTCCCTCCGAGATCAGTCACCTCAAGAACTTACAGATATCTTTAAATTTGAGCTTCAATCATCTTCACGGGCCCCTTCCTCCTGATCTCGGAAGACTTGACAAGCTCGTCTCCCTAGACGTCTCCAATAATCAGCTCTCTGGCAATATCCCTGCTGAGTTCAAGGGAATGTTAAGCTTGATCGAGGTTAACTTCTCGAACAACCTCCTCATGGGTCCAGTCCCAAGTTTCGGACCTTTCCAGAAGAGTCCTAACTCAAGCTTTTCAGGCAACAAAGGTCTTTGTGGAGAACCACTCCTCGCTTCCTGCGGACGCTCCTTAGGAAATGATCGCGAGGATTACCATCACAGGGTCTCATACAGAATCATACTAGCAGTTATTGGATCGGGCTTGGCAGTTTTTGCTTCAGTAACTATAGTCGTCCTTCTGTTCATGATGAGGGAGAGGCAAGAAAAGGTGGCAAAGTCTAAATCTGCAGAGCCCACTGAGGAGGAAGAGACCAATACCCGACCCGCAATCGAGGCAGGAAATGTCTTCATCGATAATCTCAAGCAAGCCATAGAACTCGATGCGGTAGTTAAGGCCACTCTGAAGGATTCAAATAAGCTCATGACTGGAACCTTCAGCTCAGTTTACAAGGCTATGATGCCGTCAGGATTGATTCTCTTGGTGAAGAAACTGAAGTCCATGGACCGAACTATAGTCCACCACCAGAGCAAGATGATTCGGGAGCTTGAGAGGCTCAGTAGACTCTCACATGAGAACCTTATGCAGCCCATCGGCTTTGTAATCTACGAGGATGTTGCTCTTCTGCTTCACCACTATTTGCCCAATGGGACATTAGCTCAGCTCCTGCATGAGTCCAGCAAGGAAGCCGAGTATGAACCCGACTGGCCTAGGAGACTGTCCATTGCCATCGGAGTGGCTGAGGGTCTGGCTTTTCTCCACCACGTTGCAGTCATCCATTTGGACATTTCTTCAGCAAATGTTTTTTTAGATTCGAATTTTAAGCCTCTGCTCGGGGAGATTGAGATCTCAAAGCTTCTTGACCCTTCTCGGGGAACCGCGAGCATCAGTGCAGTTGCTGGCTCTTTTGGCTATATACCCCCAGGTAACATGTTTGCTTTAGTTGTCTGGATACAGAGGCCAAATCCTGATCTTGGAGCAGCAAATTATGCAAAGTTATCCGCTATTTTTGTTTGGGGAAAACTGTCTTCACCTTCCTTTTTTCTAGACAAGGAAAAACGACTTGTTGTCCAGTACTGTTTCCGGTTTCTCAAGTTGTTCGCTTTCTGTCATTCGCTCATTAACTCTCTGCTCTAATATTTGCAGAGTACGCCTACACAATGCTAGTCACGGCACCCGGGAATGTGTACAGCTACGGAGTCATCCTGCTTGAGATCCTCACGACAAGACTCCCGGTCGACGAAGGGTTTGGGGAAGGCGTGGACTTGGTGAAGTGGGTCCATGCTGCTCCCACGAGAGGGGAGACGCCAGAACAGATCCTCGATGCCAAGCTCAGCACAGTGAGCTTCACTTGGAGGAGAGAGATGCTTGCTGCTCTCAAAGTCGCGCTGCTTTGCACGGACAGTGTCCCGGCTAAGCGGCCGAAGATGAAGAAAGTGGTGGAGATGCTTCAAGAAATCAGCCAGACCTGAGCAGTCGACTCAGGGATCAGAATCCGGCTGTCTCAATCTTCTTAGCCTTGGTGATCTGAATACACGGAAAGTTCGACACACCGAAGGCCGCCGGGAATTTGACCTCATCATTGATCAACCTGTGTTTTATGGAAATGTTTATGAGCAAAACGCTTTCAACATCTCTATAGGACTGACGGAAAAATATCTTGTTGGGTCCATGGCAGAATGAAATGATTCCTTAATTTTGGGAGAATGATCTGTACTTCAAGCTTCTGTTATGTCTAATGCTGAAGCTGCAATAGCAATTTCTCGGCTATCCCGGATCCGATTATGCAAACGTAACATGCTTTTTATAGAGTTGGTAGTACCTAAAGTTGGTAATGAGGTGAGGTCACAGTATGCACCGCTCGATCAAGCTTTACGGATCGTTCGTGCTGATAGGGATATACATAGTCAGGTTCAAGACATCATCGAGACACCCTTTCATCACACCCCTAAGTTTTCTGGCCCTCAGAGGGAAGAGAATGCGTCCACGAAAAACCGAGATGACAGCGTTGCAAAGACTTCAGATCCCAACAAATAGATATTGCCCTAGTTGAACAACGTTTCCATAGAGATTCAGAATGTATTTAGTTTTAAAGTAGAATTGAATTTTAATTTTAATTGATTTGTAATGATTGTGTTGTCCAATTATGAAAAAAAATAAAAAATAATTGTAAGAAAGTAATGATTGTGTTGTTGAATTGTTAAAAATAATAATAAATAGTTAAAAGAATTTAATATTAAAAATTAAATTGAATAGTTAAAAAAATTAAAGAAAAAGAGAAAAATATTAATTATGTTGAATTGAATATAAGTAAAATCGAATGGAATTGAGTTAAATTTTTTTTTTGAATCCAGACAAGGCCTAATGACTGAAAACTGGTCCTCTGATTAATTTAGCACAAATTTGTAGTAGCATTCATCTTAAAAAGAAAAAAACATGTAATATCAAAATACTGAGAAAAATGTCGATTAACCTGGAAAATTGCACCACAGTGATTAGAAACGAAAGTAAACATAAAGAGCAACTCTATACTAGAGGCCTTATCAAAATCTCAACATCATTTCCAGCAAGGATCAAGCGTTCTCAATCTCCTCCAAGATGACAGGCTTCCCGGTTGGCTTGGCCAGAATATCGGTGTACTCTTGGAATGGGGACTTCGTGAAGCGGGTTTCCCTCCAGAAGTCGGGGGTGAGGAAGCCATAAGTTTTCAGCAGACAATCGAAAGTAGCCTGTGCAGAAATGTAGCTTCATCAGAGATCTAGACATTGTTCAAGACCATGATAATGATATTACAATAGCTTTTAATGAACCCATATCAGATCGGACAGCTAAGACATCTATCCGATGAAGAAATCGTTCCCAACCAATACGCAATTGAAGCACAATAGATGAATTGCGATACGGAATGTCCGACATCAATGTAATGACTATGTTCCCCAAAAATTCTGAATCAAAGCCGAGAATCAATACTCTGATCAGTTTCAAAAACGTTCACTGAACAAAATCACTAGACAAACTGACGGTAAAAGTCCCAAAAACAAATCCACGACAACCTTAATTCATGCTGATCGATCATGATACCTTCGATGCGCCTGACTAAAATGGCAATGGAACTCCATTTCATACGAATTTACGAACTACGACAAGCTTCATTCGTAAAATAAATATCCCGTGGCTCTTGATCAACGGGTTAATTCGTGCGGCATTGGATCGAATGTGATAAAGCATTTCGGGTTTGGCAGTAAAAAGAACGCACCTTCACAAAGTTCCCAAGGGTCTTGGTGGAACCCCTCGAGGAAGTGAACACGTCCTCGATACCAGCAAACTGCAGCACCTTCTTCGGGACACGAGCCGCCACAATCCCAGCACCACGGGGCGCCGGCACCATCCTCACGGTGACAGACCCACACTTTCCGGTGACCTTGCAGGGGACGGTGTGGGGCTTCCCGATCTTGTTACCCCAGTAACCCCTCCTGACGGGGATCACCGAGAGCTTGGCGAGTATGATGGAACCGCGGATGGCCGTGGCGACCTCCTTGCTGCACTTGACGCCCAGCCCGACGTGGCCGTTCCCGTCTCCGACGACGACAAAGGCCTTGAACCGTGTGCGCTGCCCGGCCCGGGTCTGCTTCTGGACCGGCATGATCTTCATGACCTCGTCCTTCAGGGAGGGGCCGACGAGTTGATCGATGATCTGGTGCTCCTTGATGGGAAGGGAATGCAGGTAGATCTGCTCGAGGGAAAGCACCTTCCCCTCCCTCACGAGGCGGCCGAGCTTCGTGACCGGCACCCATTTCTCCTCCTCCTGGCGTGGTGCACGGCGGCGGCCGCCTCGGCCCCCGCGGTCACCCCTGCCACGCCCGCCGAACCCACGGCCAAATCCACCACGCTCGGCCATTTTTTTGCTGTTTGTGTGGGGGTAAAACCCTAGCGAGAAGAGACTGCGGAGAGAGTGCGTGAAAGACGAAGCGGCGCTGACTGAGGTTTTTATATGGAGGAGTGGCGCTAGGGTTTTCTCGCCTTGACGATGATAGTAATGGGCTGGGCCGGGTTTGAGTTGATTCTCTTGGGCTCGAAACTGGACCAGAGATATCCATTTTTTGGCCCATAATCATACGCATTGTAATAAAATAGGTCTAAGTTGGCACGGTCAATGCATCGATTGCTTCAATGCTTCTCGATAAAATGAAGTGAAGGCCTCTAGGGGGCATGTATGTTCCGAAAAATGCCAAGAAAGCACAGGAATTATCGGGGTCAGGGTCATAGTATGTTCTAGCGATACCGTCATACGCATCATCGACATGCGCGTGGCATTGCAGCTCATATATAACCAATTAGACTTGAACCTCCCCGATTTATTAATGAGAAGTTCCGGCATCGAGGTTTAAACATGTGTCGTACTGAGATAAAGAAGCGGCTCATTGAAGATCTCATTAGCTCAATAACAACAATTTACAGAGATCTAACATTAGCAGCAGAAGGAAATAAACAGTTAGCATCTGAGTTCTTGACTCTGCCTAAGAGGCCATTTGCATACACTTGCATTGTTAGTCTCTACTGTACAAAAACTTGTCGACCGAACAAAAACCCGAGCCTGTCACATCTTCAGACTGACTCGGAGCCTGAGCTAAAGCGACCCTCGCGTTCGTCTTCTTCTACGGCTGGCCTCTTGTCTGAAAATGGCGGAGGAGGAGGATCGACACTCAGAGTCCCCTCCAGCACCTTAACCACCTCCCCCATTGAAGGCCTCAGCCTCTCGTCAACTTGAAGGCACCAAAATGCGATTCTTAGGACTCTCTCCAGCTCTCCCGAATCAACTTCCTGGATCTCCTTGCAGACCAGATCTTCGGCCTTTCCGTCTCTCCACTGCTCGTAAGCCCCCATCAGAAAATTCCTGACTTCTCTGCATCCACTCACCAACTCTAGGACTAGCTTCCCGAAATCCTCCACGTCATTCTCTGCTGCAGAAGTGGCACGGCTTGCAGACTCAGCAACAATACTCATCAGTCCAAACTCGCTCACCTTGGCCTCGAAATACTCGTCAAGGACAACATTTGTGGACTTCAAGTTCCCGTGTCCCACAAACTCTCTACACTCACTGTGCAAGTAACATACCGCCCTTGCCACACTGACACATATATCCATTCTCTTCCTCCAAGTCAGCCTCTTACTCATCTCGGGATCTTCTATATACTTCTCCAGAGAACCATTCTTCGCATACTCGTAGACTAAGTACCTTTGAGAAGACTCGCAGCAGTGGCCTTCCAATTTTACAAGGTTCCTGTGATGAATGCTTCCTATCTTCAAGACTGCAACGCGAAATTTCCTGTCTACCACAGTCGTAACAAGGTCTTTGACAGCTACTGCTTGTCTATTCAGGAGCATTCCTTTGTACATATTCGGCCCGATTCGATGCTTGAAATCTCCAGTAATTTCATTTATCTCAACAAGAGTAAACATAACCAAACCCTTCGAGTTAGCATTCTTGCGAGCTGATATGGCCTTCATCCAAAGAGAGTGCCTTCTTTTGTAGATATAGAACCCAATTCCTAATTGAATGAGAACAAATGCAATGAAAGTTCCCGAGGAAGCTCCCACTAGGCAAGGAATGCAAAATTTATAAGAAGATTTCTCGATCGAAGAAGCTGGCTCACTTGCAGGAGAAGATCTTGGTAGATTTGGGTCAACGGCAAGTGGGTCCGAACACTTCTTGACAAAAGACACAGCAGTTATATAGTTATAGCTATAGCCCGTCAAATACCGAGTAGTCTTTATGAAACACTTGGCAGTGCCATCATTAGTGAAGGTCGCAGCTGTGCAAAGAGGATCTTTCTCACATGAATCTTTACAGTTCTGCAAGCTTGTTGTGATGGCCGAATCATTAGGAGGGTACATCCCATGAAGAAAAGTGTGCTCGTACTCGAGCATAATAGAACCCCATTTGCATCCTTCCTGATACGGAACTAAACAATGGGACCTGGAGGAAGATTGAGAGCCATAGGGGCACATACACTCAGCAGAGCCCGAGACATTCAAGGAACAGATTCCTCGCTCTCCACAAGTTGCAAAGACATTACACTGATTCTCCACTGCCTGCCACACGGATCGCCACATCAACGTAAGCTGGTCCCATGAGTACATTCTCAGATTCCCATCAACGTCAAGCCTGAGAAACCGGAACTTGACTGGATCATTGTGATCATCCCCCAAAAGGGCCCAGACAGGTTTATCAGATTCCTGGCCTAGGAGTTGGAGGGAGCCATCACCTGTGAGCACAGCACTCATGTTTGAATTATTTGAGCTTGGGCTTCCTCTGGTCCAATAGATAACATCACTCTCCCACCTGAGCTGCAATTCGCCCGAAGCATTCATGTACAGGCTGTAGTAGCTTGACACAGAGTCCACTTTTGCGGCTCGGAGAGAGCTAAAAAGAGGTAATTTCTGCCCAGGAAGAAGCGTATCGGAAGGAGTATCAAAACTCTGCCACACAATTTCCTTCTTTTGATTCAGAAGAACAAAGTTCCCATTATCGTGAAGAAGAGCAGAAGAAACCGAAAGTTGGCTCGTACTACTGCTCCAGGCAACAACTCCCATCGAGGAGTCGAATAGAATGAGTTCCCCATCTCCAGTGATCTGAAAGTATGACTTGTTACTGACAGCGAGATCGGCTCCGGCTACCCAAACCACAGTTCTCTCAGCAACAGGGATCGAATCCGAGTTGAAGCGTATCCCAAAACTGTACTGGCAGGGCTGACTGGAACTGTTGAAGAAACCAAGCGCGAAATTGCCGTTGGAGGAGACCCACAGGTTGCGATCAACAACGGAGATTTTTGAGCCCAAGGGGATTTGAGAAACAGCCAAGCAAAACAGGGAGAACCCAATGGAGATGTGGAGCCAGAAATGGAATTTGAGAAGGATGTTGGCCTGCGAGGCCATGCTTCCCAGGAATAGACTATAGGTGGAAAGGAAAGGACATGTAGACGATGTTCCCAGACTAACTACAGATCCAAGGGTGACATATCAAAAGGTACTACAGACAATAGCGGAGTTATTAGGCGAATGGTTGAAAATTCCAGTAATCAGTATAAACTTTCAAGATCAACCATCATGGGGGACAACGAATTAGCATGCGAAACGAAGCAAGCAAGGGGCCACATTTTCAATCCTTTGTTAGGTATCGACCAATCTCAAGAATTCTGAAGGGACGATTATTCAACATGGAGCAAGAACAATTCAATGGGAAGGCCAAGAAAGTCAGATATTCAAGAAACCCAGATTAGATTCTAAAATTGCAGCTGGGCAATTCGAGATAGTTACCGATAATCACCCACACTTGCAGATTTGAGCTTCACAAGATTGACTGGGAGCTGGATGAAACGAAAGGAGTCTCTCCGAGAACCGGAGAGGAGAAATCAGGTACTGGTTCAACCCGAGTTACGCCTCGAGGTGCTGTTTGCTCAATACAGTCGCTATCATGGGAACAGAAAAGCTACTGCCTTTGAAGATGAAAAGGGGGTGAAAGTGGAATTTCCCAAGCACAGAGATGACAATTTGGAACTAAATGAACAACCCAAGAACCTCGGAGCTTACTGCTACAGGAACAAACCAGAGAAACAGACCAAACCGACAAAACGCCACATGGGTCAGCTAATGACTTGGAATCAGAGCAGAGCTTAGATCTGGGAACGAAGAGATTAAACCTCTTTCTTCAAGAAGCAGGCAGCAGTGGGGCTTAAAAGAGAAAAAGCAGAGCAGAGCGAGCTAACCTGGGAGGAGAAGGGAGCAAGAGGAACACGTTGTCTTGGAGAGAGAAAGAGGAAGTGAGAGAGATAAGACGCTTGGCTGGTTAAAGGAGAAGGACTAAACTCATCTTTAAGCCGAGCTCAGTTAGAGCAGAGCAGGCAGAGACAGCTGCCGGGCTCAAATGCTTAAAGGAAGTACCTTTGCATGGCAATGTGGACGGGGAGAGAGGCCCGCCGGAGAGCGGCCGGAGTAAGGCGGCCGGGAGATGCAGAGATTCTGCGAGAGAGAGAGAGAGAGAGAGCAGAGAGCAGAGAGGGAGAGGGAAGAAGAGTAGGATGTGTATGAAAAAGGATATAGGACCGTTCAAGGACAAAGGGGTTTTGTTTTGTTTTGTTTTGTTTAGGTGAATTTTCCTTTCCTCTCCCTTTTTATTTTTCTTTTCCTTTTTTCTTAATTTTAAATGTTTTATTTTTGTAAAATAATTTTTTCGGAAAATGTGGAGCGCAGACAGATCAGAGCTGTGGTGTCAGTGTTTCGCTTTGTGCGAATCCGATGTCCCTCCTCGCGCCACGACACAATGTTCATATTTTTATTTATCACATTTATTACTATTATTATAAATAAAAGGAAAAATTATGCATTAAAAAAAATAAGAAGAAATTGCATAGCGTCAAAGAGTCAAAAACTACTACTACAGCTACATGTTGATGTAACGCTTTATTGGATTATGGTATCATACTCTATTCCATTTTAATTCATTTTATTTTACTTTCAATTTAATAATATAACCATTATATTTTATTTTTTCAATTTAATAATAAATTATATCGTATTTTATTTTTTAATCATTATTATAATTAATTTTTTAATATTAAATTATTTCAATTATTCATTATTTTTTTCCAATTCAACAACACATTCATTATTTTTTTTATCTTCTTTTTAATTAAATAATAAATTCTCTCATATATTTTTTCTTAATTATTATCATAACTATTTTTTAATAACAAATTCCTCCCACTAATTTTATCTTCATCTCGTGAAATTAAATATAATTGTATTCTACTCTATTATCCAACGTCACCAGTCATATTAGTGACAATTTTGAGGATAATAATTCGAAACTCCCACTCATCATCTTGTGATGATGCAATGAGAGTCATGTCATGCAAAAAAACTACCGAATACTCATTAGAATATATGCATATTACCTAACCCAATCGATATAATAATTTAAAAGAAAGGGGCATTGGCACCAAATGCCTTGTTGAATTTTCTGCCGTGTTGCCATTGCATGAATTAAAAAAAAAAGACTTTTTTTCCAATAAATAATTGAGGTTAGAAAATCATACAATTTCCTCTTTTGACAAAAAAAAAACCATGTCAGTTTTTTTTTACCCCAAGACACTTCAACTTTTGACTTTTCATAATACATTTCTGCAATTATACATTCATAAATAAATAGAAGAAAAATGAGAGACTTTGTGAGGAAATGATATTAATTTTACTAATTTCACTAACTACTAACAAGATGATGATGACGATGGTAGAGAAGAGAACCCACTTGCTCCTCCAAAAGTTTCATTTTTCCCATTGTTTTTGAAAATTGTTTATATATCTTTTTTATGGGCAATTTGGAAAAGGGGAGAAGATTCTCTTTGCTTTCTTCTTTTCCTTTTCCCCTTTATACACAAAATATAATAATTATATACATAAAAAAAAAGGGTACATGCCGTGCATGCAATTTGAAAAAGGCAGCCTTTTTGGTACTCCAAGACCTCGATTAGCATGGTCCCATCCCATTTGCACACTTTAATAATGTCAAAGATAAACCAAGGATTTACAAATAATTTCCACTGCCCATGATTCCATGTTGTCAAAGCACACTCACTGTTCCTAGCTAGGAAAAAACCAAACCCTCACACCATACTTAATAAACAAATTGTCCATATGCAAAAGGTACTTAGGGTCCTCTCCCAATCAACTTAGTTGTTCAACTGCTCACCTCGTGACGGTTAGATACCAAGAAGACTCCCACAGTATCTTACGTGGTTTGGTCGCGAAGAAATTCAAAACTTTCCCTTCACAATGAAATTGAATCAGTCGCATTAGTCGAAACATTGAATTTTCTCTGAAACGAACATAGCAGTTTACATGAATATGACTTATGGAATATCAGACAGTTATATGTAATGATACTGTAAATTTGGAATTCAACAAGGAAAAAGAAGGACGAGGATGAGAAACATCAGCAGCATAGCACTTAGTAATGAAATTAAATTTGATTTGAGGAGATAAAGATAAAAGTAGTTAGGAAAAATATTTGAGAGAATTTGGAAAATAAGATAAAAAAAGTAATAGTTGTGTTGTTTAATTGAAAAAAAAAATATTAAAATTGATAAAAGTGTTGAATAATTGAAAGAATTATAAATAAGAAAGGGTATGAAAAAGAATTTAAAATAATAATAATTGTATTATTAAATTACGAAAAAAATAAAGTTAAGTAAAATCAAATTTTGTTATCAAACATGCAATGTATCGTATTGGCTAAATGAGAACTGTGAAGAAAAAAAAAAGTCTATATTGGCAACCTCTGAAATGTTGAGACATAGAAATGCCAACTTTCGGGTGGGATGGTGATGTTAATAATAGATGTGAACTGTGGCTGCCCAGGTCATGATGCATACAGCTAAAACTAAAATAATGGAATTTCATCATAGAAATTCTGACTTGGAAGGAAAAGACACTCCGATATTAGGTATAGTTTAAGTAAAAAAATGCAAAAACGTGGAACTAGACTACTGATTTTTCTTTTTCTTCCAATGAATTGAAATGTAATCATCAGCCCATGAAATGACAGCAAATTGGAAATCACATAATTTTCCCCCATGAAGATAAAAATGGTACGGACGTTATAGTTGAAAAACACGTAAGCAAAATTTATTGAAATGATTTTACTCTTTAATAGGTCAATTCAGTTGGAATTAAATTGACTTATATATACCCGAAAGTTCGGTTAGAGCTAGTTCCCTATTTACATTTTTTTGAGGTTTACCTTTCCGGCAACAGAAGGATGCCCTTCCAATTGAAAGCGGAAACCCGCGTAAAACAAAAAAAAAATATGCTGATTCGGGCGGGGCGGCATACTATATTTCATTTTTCAGCCCTTAGGTTCATTGAGTTTTTGGATACGAGAATATACACCGAAATACATTTAAGCAAGGGGAAAATGAGTTTCAGGCATCATGGAAGAGGGAACCTGAAGAGCTCAATGATCTCCACACAGAGTTCGTTCAACAGAACAATCACGCAGGAATTGGTAGTAGCAGACAGCTGAGCTCCTCTAAGGATCCCATGCTAAGTGAGGCAAAACCATTTCATGGAAGCTAATTGGCTACAACATTGCATGTGAATCATCAACTGTTTAATATAATCACCAACAAAAACCACATCATTTTGTTTTATCCCTATGTTGTCTTAGTAGTTGAATGGCTCTATGCATCTATCACAAAGCGACTTTAGATAACGTGGCTGCAAAAGATTCTTACCTAATGACAAAGAAACCTTTGCCCTATTGTGCGTTTGGATTGAAAGTTGAGTTGAGTTTTGATTTTAATTGGTTTGTAATGATTGTATTGTTGAATTATGAGAAAAAGTGTAAAAAAGTAATAAATAATTAAGAGAAAATAATGATTAAGTAATTATTGTGTTGTTAAATTGTGAAAAAGTAATGAATAATTGAGGAAATTTAATATTAAAAATTGAATCGTTAAATTTTTTTTTTAAAAAAAGTAATACTTGTCATGTTGAATTGAAAATAAGTGAAATTGAGTTGAGTTGAATATTATTTATAAAACAAACACACTCTAAAATACTTCCTTTTTCCCTGAAGTTAATCAACCACCACAGATACGGAGATATTGAATGTGGAGTTGAAGCGCAAGTACCGGTTTCGGAGAAGAAGCAGGCGAGTCCTGATCTCATAAATTGCAGTACAACCCATTGGAATTGAGAGCATAACTCCTGTCTGAAGAGGATATCTCGATTGGAAAGAAAATATGTACCGAGCATGGGGTCTCAACAGCATGCCTGATTTGCAGAATAAAGAGCCAAGCATGATAACCTGAAACGAAGCGAGAGAGTTAAAGAGATAGACATTGTAAACCCGAAAACTACAGTAGGATAAGGGATTTAGGTTGTCCTTGGAGCTGTCTGAACAAGGGGATTATGTTCCAGTTGATAAGCAACCCAGTGGCCGTCTACAGACTACAGTTCATCATCGAGACAGCAAAGGATGGAACAACTGCTTTAGCAAATTCTAATGCAGCCCTTTTCGGCAGATGGATGCATAACAAAATCCGGAAATTGGTACGAGGAAATGATAGGAAAATAACAGGTCATCCCAATTATTTTCCTTTTTCATTCTTTATCTCTAGTTAAAAGTTTAATGGTCCGTCATGTCCGAATGATTCTTACAATTCAATTACCAATAGTCCCCACATGTGCATCTCCCATCCTCAAAACGATGGAAGCGGTTATTATCCCTCACTATGATCACTCTTCCGGTACACTTGGACATAAATTTAATGGCGGCATGGCAATCACCGCAGACCCGCAAGTTTTTCATTATTCTGATCGGCCTGTCGGGTGGAAAGGTGATCAGGCAAAAGGCAATGGCTAATCGCTCGCTGTGATATCTGATCATGCGATCCTTCTGTTCCCCGTCAACTCCCTGAAGGACATAACTCGTGTCCGCAACATAACCTGCCCTCTCCATCTCCTCACCCAACTCGTCCAGCTTCTGATAGATCTCTTTCGTTAAGGCATGGGTTCTGTCCCCAGCAGCAAATGTGTGAACTCTATTTCCCTCTTCAACCCAACTCAAGCCCGTTTCCTTCTTCATCCCTCTATCTCTCAGTAGTTTCCTAGCTTTTGCTGCATCCTCATATCTTCCAGCAGCCGCATAAGCATTAGACAGTAATACATGCAAACCCGGGCTGACTGCGCCCAACTCAAAGACCTTATCAGCTGCAAAGGCTGCAAGTTCAGTATTTTTATGGATGCGACACCCTGTCAAGAAAGCTCCCCAGACGCTTTCCGTGGGCTGCATAGGCATCTCTTCAATAACTGCAAGGGCCTCCTGCAATTTTCCAGCTCGACCGAGCAAGTCCACCATAGAAGCATAGTGCTGATCACCTGGTTCAATCCCATGACTTTTCATGAGATCAAAGTAATACTCTCCTTCTTTGACTAATCCTGCATGACTACAAGCATAGAGCATGCAAAGGAATGTGATAAAATTTGGCTTCATCCCGACAACTTCCATCTCTTTGAACAAATCAAACACTTTTCGTGTATGCGCATGCTGGGCACAGGCAATCAACATAGCGTTCCACATCCCAAGATTCTTAACGGGCACCTCATCAAAAACCCGATAACCTCCTTCGATAAGCCCACACTTGGAGTACAATGAAATCAAAGAGCTACACACATGGCTCGAAGAATCGAAGCTCGTCTTCAAGCACAGCCCATGAATCTGCTTCCCCAGTTCGAGCAGCGTAGAGTTCCCACAAACTCGAATAACACTCGAGAAGGTGAAGTCATTCACGTCCAAACCCTCCAACAGAGCCCGCTTGAACAATCTCAGAGCCTCTTCATCCTGCCCCATCTGGGCATACCCATATATCATCCCGCTCCAAGAAACCACATTTCTGCCAGGCATTTCATCAAACACCCTCCGAGCAACACCGATTTCACCGCACTTAGCATACATATCGACCAACGAGCTGCCCACGAACACATCGCCATCAAATCCAATCTTCACGGCAAGACAATGTACAGACTTCCCGATATCACTCCGCCCCAGAATCGCGCACGATTTGGTCGCACTCGGGAATATGTGATCATCAGGCCGAACATTCTCACCGAGCATCCGACAGAAGTACTCAATCGCGAACCACGGGAGCTCATTCTGGGCGAATGCAGAGATAACCGAACTCCAAGTGGTGGCCGTTCTCCGGGGAGTTTCATCGAACGCCCGGACGGCGCAGAAGGGGAGCTGAGACTTGGAGTAGAAATTGATGAGGTGATGGGCTACGAGGGGTACAACTTCAAAACTCGATTTGAGGATGTGAGCGTGGAGCTGAAGGCCCTTGGGCAGAGACCTCGAGCGAGTCAGGGACAGGAGGAGTTCGCAGATGCTCCGGTAATGGAGTTCGAAGCAGACGGGTCTGTTCAGGAGGGCGTTTTGGTGAATCATCAGAGCATGATACTGAACAGCTCTCCGGCTGAGATTGCCATCGGAAATTCAGAACTCAATGAAACGTCCGTTGTCGAAAGATTCAGACATAAGACATCAAACAGCCCCTCCCGCGGTTTACAGCTTCAAAACCTGCCAGCGTCAGTTGAAGGGGAGGGAGGGGAGCGGCGACTGCTATCGTGGGCTTTTGGGCCTTGGGCTTGAAGATGCTCTCATGGGCTTTGGGCCCATATCGTGTTTGGGCCGGTACATTTCTTCTACCCCAAGAATTGAATAATTATCCACACCTTCCATTAAATGGAATAATCATCATCGTCATCATCATCCTGAACGAAACGTCTGGGCAAAAAAAGATTTGTGTTTTCTGATCTAGATTCATGGACAGTCCTGTTGTCTTCTAATCGACTTGAACCCGTGCCGTTGTAGTTGCAGCCTGTATTAATTTACCCTACCGTCTCATTTGCTTTGCGATGCTAATCACTCGAATTGTGTCCTGAGCTTAGCCCAGGTTTGTTCGTCAGGTGTGATCTGGCCTTCCTGTCTAACATGGTTTTAGAGCTCAAAAATGCATCGAAAAAGTACAAATTCCGCCTTTTTTTTTTTGGGTAATAGACAAATTCTACCCGTTAAATCATATAATTTCGATGATTAATTAGACTGGATTGATCGATAGATTGAATAATAACGAGAAAGGGATAGTTTAGTTAAGAGATGCAATATTGGAGCAAGTTCAAGTACATGCTGCCTATACATATATAGGTAGAGCTTCAAAAATAGTAGATAGAGAACACGCAGATTGGTTTTAGAGCTTGTAGATCTCCAGACACCGTTCATTTCCGCAGCTAGCTACAATAAGCATTGTCGCGATCGAACGGAAACATCGTCTTGGGGTCGGCGAGACTTTTCATCGTTGTAAAATCCTGCTGCTCTGGCTGGCCGTTCACCTCGTCGTACATCTGCCTGAGCACGTCCCGTTCTTTCCTCAGCTCCTCATATTTAGCAGCAAGCATCAATTTCAACCATTCCATAAATGGACCACACGAAATAAATGTTCTTTTCGATCTCTTTTATAATCCATTCCACAAAGTGGTATAAAGAGAAAGCAAACCTTCTTTGGTCTCGCTCTCTCTCTCATCTCTTTAAAATGTATCGTGTCAACAACACAATATATATCATTCATTTCTATTAACTTTTCAAAATCGATAAGTTTGACAAGGTTAATATACGTAACATTTGATAATATTTCGCATGAATTGATTTAGTTTTCAAACTAAAATTACATTTAATTCTGTGTATAGCGCAGGTCACGCCCTAGTATATATATATATTATATTATATTATTATAAAGCATGAAGTATGACTTCATTTAATTTTTACTTTTCAAAACACCCGTAGTGAAATAACTATAATTAATAATGACCACATAATTAAGGTTACAACGGTGATTAAAATTTAGATGACTACCCTTTTTTCTCCCACACTCCCTCCTTATGCCAAATTATATTTACCGCACCTAGCACGGGTTCTAATCTAATTTGTATCAATTATGTCATTTAATATAATACTGTATGTAGCACAGGTCAATATTCCATAATCTCCTTATCGACCAGGTTCTCCCTTCTTCAACCCGCTCGAACACCTAAAGGGCGCACCACGAGTCCCGGACCCTGCCTTGTCCTTCTGCGAGAAGTAGACCAACAGCAATTGAAGTTCCCGATCGAGTTGAGAGGCGGTCGTTCATCTCCTCGCGGATGTCTGTTGGACTGGGATGGATCCTTTTTTATTCGGTAAGGGTCCGATGGGTCCTATGATTTTCGGAACATGGGCTTTTTCGGCCCCTTAAATTTTGGGCCAAAACTCTATTTTCGGGCCCGTACTTTTTTGGGCTTCTTCATTTTACTTATTTATTTATTCTTTTTGTTTTTTGGAAATTTATTTTTGGCCAAAATTCTGCTCTCTGCTAAGCGCGCAGTCTTCCTTGCGAAGCTCTCTTTCTTCTTCTTCCTCCTCCTCCTCACGGTCATCTCGGCTCTGCAACGGAACTCCCACCGCTCGCTGCAGCAGCTGCTGTGTCATTTGAGGTAACAGTTCTCGTTTTCGGGGTTCTCTTAATTCACAGATTTCTGCCCTGACTAATGGAAGAGAAATGCTTGCTACTGCGTAATCTCATGGTGCATTGCCCAATCTTGTTGCTGCCCGGTTTGCAGTTTCAGGTTATCATTTTGAAAAGCTATTGTTTTATGGATTTAAGAGCTTGAATGAGTTCGACCCGTTTGTGTTGTTTGCTGAAATTGTGATGAGGAGGATGGCTCCCTGGGAAGGGACGGGCTTGCCCGAGTCGAGCCTTCCATGGCTGTGGGTTATCGAGTATCTTGCAAGCTCCAAGCGAGTGAATCCGAAGCTTTTATACGGTATTGGTTGATAATTCGTGTCGGGAATTTGGTTTTTAATTGGCTTTCCTGCTATCTTGGTGAACCATGTCTGAGGGTTGGGTAATTTGGTTCCTTTCGCTTAGGCATAATCGAATCAGCACCACTATCACGTGATGAGCTGGGAAAGAATGTGCGGGAGTTGGTTGCTTTGGCGTGTTTGGAGCAGTTTTGTGGTCCGGCTGCGAAAGAAAACGAAACGATGTGTGGTGGTCCTTCAGACTTGGAGTCAGGCTCCATGTTTGAGTTTTCACGGAGCTGTGAAGATGTTTTAGAGGACATACTGGAAGAAGTAAATTGTCTGGTTTGACTTTTGTTTCTTTTGAGTTCAATAAATGATCGAGGTCGGTATTTATTATGCTAGTGATTTTGTGGCTGTAATTTTGGACAGGGATCTGTCTCTGATCTTAAACTTACTGGCGGGGAACAATTGAAATCACAAGTTTGCCAATTCGTTATGCAGAAGAGGAACTCCATGCCTAAACCTGTTCTGCAACAGGTAAACGGGAATCCTCCTCTTCCTCAGAACTACCTGAGTGCCTATTTTATCCCTTTCTTCGCGTCAATTTTGTTTTGCTTTCTTGTTTTGAAACAGCTAAAAGATGCAATACTTGAAGGCACGCATCCAGATGCTGCTTCGTTGAAGGTATCAAGTGGATTGGAATGTCCATCTGATAGTCATAGAGTTTCAGGTGGTAATGTTGAGCATAGTGTTGCACGTCTATGTGAGCCTGATGGAAGAAGAGATAACGACTCAATAATGGGACCAAATGGGAACTCCAATTCTGCAGAGCAAGATCTCTTGGAGCAACACTTGGAAAGAGACCCAAGTACCAGAATCGTACCTCCCTCAAAGAGGAACTTGACTGTTCTCGCTGCTGAAAAGTTGGCTCAGAACTCTCATGAAAATCCTCATGTTGATGATGATTTTGCTGTTCACAGTCCAACTGCTAAGAAGCTTAAACCATCTGTCCCTGATGTTATGCAGTCTGAAAGATCTGATTCTGTTCTTGTAATAGAATCAGATTCTGAAAGGGACAGCGATGCCAAGCAAAACAAGTCTGACTTTGCTCAAGATCTGATGGAGATCTCCAATGAAGACAGGGCCATGGCAGAAGTCCCAGAAAAGTTTGACGAACGAAGAGGAACGGGTGAACAGCTTCCTGATGGAAGTGAGCATTTGGGTGCTGTCCAAAAATCCACACCCAGGAGCGATCCTGATAGTTCCAAAAAGCCAATAGATGGTCTATGTGGAGGTGAGTTGCAGCAGAGGGAGATTATTATTGAAGATGCTGTGGATTTAAATGGCCAACAGCACATAGAGGAACAATCCAGTGATAGTGATGGATATCAAAATGAGGAGCTTGATGTTTCCATGAGAAAGAACGAGTTTCTAGTCTCACAGTGCACATCTACGGGTGATGCTTTGGATAATCTTGATTCAATCACAGAGAACGTTTGCTTAAAGTGCAATGAAGGTGGTCAAGTATTGGTCTGTCACACCAGTAGATGTCCTTTGGTGGTTCACGAGAACTGTGCGCATTCCTCAACCAGTTTCGATGGAAATGGGAACTATTTCTGCCCCTTTTGTCAATATTCTAATGCCATTTCAGATTATCTTGAAACTAAGAAGGAGGCAGCTTCTGTGAGGAACGATTTAGCTGTATTTATTGACACCATTTTAGATCATCAATCTGAAAGATTAAATGGGATGAGTCTTGTTTTTTCACGAGATGGTATAGATCAGCTTGCTGAAGTATCTGAGGATCATTACTGTCACAAAGTGGAGGGAGAATATCAAGAACTGGGAGGGCAGGATAATTTTGTAAAGAACGTGAATGATCGTGAGAGGCAGAGTGAGGAAGTTGCTAAAGAACAGGCAGAGCCAATTGTAAATGGGGATCTTGGGAATGAAGTGAGTGATCAGGAACTGCAGAGCAAAGAAGGCTCTGAAGATCAAGCAGAGTCTTCGGAGCAAAATTCTGATTCCAATGCTAGTTCACCCGTGGAGGAAGAGAAAGAAGTATTTAATGAGGATACTAATGCGGCTGGTGTTGAAGAAAATGCAAAAAGGGAAAAAGAAAAGAAAAATGCGGAGACTTCCGAACGAGATTCAGATTTGAATGCTAATTCACCCATTGAGGCAGACGAAGAAGTATCTAATGAGAATGTCGCTGCTACTGGTGCTGAAGAAAGTGGAGAAGATGAAAATAATAAATTGCCGGAGTCAAATCCACCTTGTAGAGAATTTGACTTGGACACTTCTGGTAGGATGAATCTTGATACTGAGGAAAAACTGATCTATGCAAAGGTCCAAGATTGTCAATCAGGGGGCAGGTTAGAAGGACTGGAGGGTGAAGTAATGGCTAATGTCCAGTGCAGTGGCAGTATGTTAGCTGCAAATAATACCAGAAATTCGGATGGGAGGAATAAAGAGGTGGGGGATCTACAAGAAGCATTGCCCAATGATACTAATGAACCACTGCACGGACCTGGTTGTTCTCTTCATATTGATAAAGAGGACAGCCTGGAGGATGATATTGAAGACACAGATGGAGATGATGAATCTAACATATCCAATCAAACGATTAATCGCAGAAGGAGGACAACTTGGAGGTGAGGTTATCTGAGGAATTTCAGAGTCATTTTCTTCTTCCGTCACTCTTGAGACTCTGATAAGTTTGTACTCCAAATATACCAGTTTTGTCAATTTTTCTCGCTGCAACTAATATCGACTTATCTTTGTAGGGTCCATCCAAGGCCTGTCGTCCCTCGCCAGAGGCAAAAGAAAGCACCATGGATGGAGGAAGAAGTAAAGAAACTAAAGGTTCTTTTGCACTTGTTGGGTCGTCCTGTTGATTAAGTTTTGCTCATGCAGTAGCTAACCTTTCAAAGTATCAGTTCTTTCGCATAAGTTTAGCTCTTCGTCTATCAAT
Source organism: Punica granatum (assembly GCF_007655135.1). Classification (NCBI taxonomy): domain Eukaryota; kingdom Viridiplantae; phylum Streptophyta; class Magnoliopsida; order Myrtales; family Lythraceae; genus Punica; species Punica granatum. The sequence goes on along the minus strand of NC_045128.1, from coordinate 39,729,449 downwards.
GCAGGAAGGTGTGGAGAAATTTCAGAATTCCGTCGATAAGACTATACCGTGGAAGAAAATACTGGAGTTCGGTGCTGGTGTGTTTATGGAAGATCGAACTTCTCAGGATCTCAAGAGCAAATGGACAAATGTGTCCAGGAGGTACTCAAAATTGAAATGATCTGGTCTTGTATTTGCTATCTTTGGAGGAAAGGTTTAGATGCTCATTTCCGTTCATCATCTCATTTGGGGTTTCAATGGTCTGAGAGCGAGCATATTTGTTTTGTTCTGCTCCTGTGCTAAAAACTCTGTACATATCTACATGAAGCAGCCTGTTGTAAGATTTTTCATTCTCGAGCTTCTTTCTTGTGATAAGTATGCGGCATGAGTCAATAACCAAAGAAGATTTTGTCCAATTATACGAAAATAACCATCTAATGACAATTGAACATCAGCCCGTTTTATAAGCAGAATAACTGAGCAATCCTCTGTCCTCCCCACGTAACCTCAGAAATGAAATGAGTAGCCTCTCTTCTGTATGAAGCAATCACATATTAATCTGAGAATACAGACTTAGGCAGAGAGATCAGTAAGGTTGAGAAGATGAGAGTGCATAAACCAACCGATTGAACAAGAAGTTAATGGAGAAATTGTGCAACAATGGCGTGAAACAGGTCAATGGTCTCCTCTTAGGAGAAGTGAAATCCCCTTTCCATTGGTAAGGACTTTTCCATCTTCCTCTTCTTTTGCTGTGTTAGCTTATTCTGGTCGAGTGTCCATTGCTTGTTGCTCTAATATTTCATTTTAAAGTGTCGAATTGATGGTTGCCTCTGGAAAACTGTAGGTTGTGTAACGTCGTGATTCACCTGATATTTATCTGTCGTAATTTCTGAAACTTCATTTTGCTCTTTAAATTGTTACCTAATTTGAGGTGGACAAATTTAGAACCTAGGGATGGAAATCAAGATGATTTTAAGCCAAGTTTTGAAAGGTTATTATTATTATAATGCTATTCGCTGAGGTAATATGCCCATGGTCCCAAGAAAGAAACGATTGAAGAAGCAGGACCTTAGCCTGTCCAATAAAGTGGACTCAACCAAGGAGCCGAAGAAAGAAGGGGCTGCTTTCTTTGCAGTTTGTCAGGGGAAGGTAAATTATCATTTTAATTTCCAAAATAAATTTAACAAGGAATTGGTCCCTCCTTCTTGACAAGCACTGTTGTTTCCTGCTTTCATCTCTCAGAAGGAATTGATTTTTCTGATAATAATGCTCGAGCGGTTGTATCCAAGATTACATGTCAATTATTGCCTTCACTATGTCTTGTCCTACTTGTTCGTTTCTCTACATAATAAATGCTGAAGCCAATAAATTTTAGTGAGGCGGCATTGGTAAACACCGAAGCCATGAGCCGCCTCCTTTTCTAAGTACGAGAATTGACACTTTGAGTTCAAGAATGATTATGCTTCCTAACTAAAATTGGCTTCGGCATTTATGCTTCGTAGAGATCATTTTTTTCATAATAGACTGACCACCAATTTGCGCTTGTGCAGACCTTAGCTTGTTTTATGCCCAATCATTTGGAAGTTAAGAACAGTGAGGCATCAGAAGAAGGTTCCCGAAGGAAAAGGTAAGTTGTATAATTCTTCTTACTCTGGTCGATTAACGTAGGATGCATCAGAGGTTGTTCCTTTTAGTGATAGGTCAGATGTTTCAATACTTTTCCCGAGAACTGGAATCTGTGTTAGTAAGTTCTTTAATGCATTGCGGCACTCCTGCCAGTAAGTGACTAGGAGAGTGATGCTCTGAAGGCTATCGAGAGATTTTCAGGAGTTGAGTATGCAAAGGCCAACATTGTTTACTGGAACTGTTTTCCCTGTACAATGATCCTTGCGCGAAATCCTTTCTCAATGGCTACTCATTTGTTCATTGATTCAAACGCATCGACCCATTTCCAACATTGAATTTTCCACTGTCCCCGTGTAACAAAGTCTCAGGACACAAAGAAACTTTCGGTTTCAATCTCGAGCGCCTCAGTTGCATTCACTGTCGAGGCCGATAACAGCAAAAATATAATTCATCTCAGACTCGGGTTCATTTTTATTTATTTTTATAGGCAAGATGAGAATAATATTACTAAGAAGGAAAGAGCCATCAGGTTCGGGATAACACTCCAACATACAAAATGACTGAGAGTTCTACTTGAGACCTAGTTGTCCTAAGTCATGGGCTAGAGTGTTATCCGATTGTGAAATCCAAGTACATTCCGAATCCAAAATCCAAAAAAAGAGAAGGAAGACTAATAATATGTGAAATAGTGCTCTTAATATCCCAATGGGGGTGACCAGGACTGTGGATAGCCTCAACAAGCAACAAAGCATCAGTACGAGTCCAAATTTTCCTCCAGCCAAAATCAACTGATAATGAAACGGCAAGCAGGACAGCGTTGGCTTCAGCTTGGAGTGGGGATCCAGCATCGGATGGAGACAACCACGAGTGGGCGATGGGCTGGTCGAGTTGGGGCATGGTCCCTGCGAGACATGATCTGTGGGGGGTCCAAGCAGCGTCCGTGTTGATATAGAACCAGTCCAGGCCTGAGCTGTTAGGCGCTTCAGAATGGTATGCTGGTCCTGAGATGGGGTCGAAGTGTGCCAAGGTTGCCCTCTTGGTGCTGTGTTCCCTGAATGCTCTTTCGATTTGCTGGGTGGGGTCCAAAATATCTGCTCTTTTACCTGAAAATAAGACTTCATTTCTACGCTTCCACAAATGATTAGCAGCTAGTGCACCATATAAAGTGAATAAGGCAACATCGGGTAACATTTGTGCAAAGGGAGCAGGGGGGTCAACGAGAAAATTAAAAATTTCTATCAGTGATGAGCATGGGAAAAAATTGGAGCAAATATCCCTCCAAGTAATACCATAAAATATACCATCTCCAAAAAGATGTGCAAAATTATTGGAATTAGTTTGACAGAGTGGGCACGGAGCTCCGTTCTGAGTGAACTAGGGAAGGCATTCACTCGCAAGTCTCCACAAGTGGAATTTTTAGACGGTCATGAATCTTTAGACGCCACAAAGCCTTCCATTTCCCTTCAGTAGCTGTGCTGAATCGATGCTTCTGGTCAAGGTGATAGAAAGACTTGACTGAGTGTTTTCCTGATGAGCTAGGGGTCCAGAGAACTGAGTCTGCATGCTCATCTTGCGCAAGATGGATTTTGGTGATGTTTCTCACAGTAACATCATCAAAGAGATTTTTCAATAATTGCATGTTCCATCTCTTCAGGTTAAAGAGCATTAAGTCACGTACCTTTGCCTCTGGTTCCGGAAGGATGCCCAAATTAGGGGAAGGTTTGAAATTGATATTACCTGGGATCCAAGGTCGGACCAGACTGAAGGAGTAGCGCCTCCCCTACGGAATAGCACGTACCTACTTGGATGGTGTTCTTGCACCAGTTGAGGCTCTTCCACACATTGGATGTGCTCGCAGCTCACCGTTGATAGGGTTGTAAAAAATTACCATAGTTGGCCTTCATGGCCCGAGTGGCAAGGCTGTTGAAATGCGAAGTGAGAGCCCAAGCCATTTTGGACAACATGGCACGGTTGGAGTCCTCCGCTCTACGAAATCCTAGCCCACTTGATGCTTTCGGTTGACACAAAGATTCCCAACTCTTTGGGGTGTAATAGGAGCCTTCTTCTTTTTTGCAACCCCACCAAAATCGGCAAGCCGCTTGATCCATTTTATTAAGTGTGGATTTGGGAAGACAAAACAGAGACAATGGTATAGAGAGGGATGCTAGTTGTTAAAGAGAGAATCAAGGGATATTGTATCAAGTATATCACTCTTATTTATAGCAAACGAAATACAATAAATCTGGAATATATCAAAGATTACACAATATCATAAATATCAGATATTCTTCGATATCCTTGATACAATATCCCTTGATTCTCTAACACTCCCCCGCAGGAGTAACGGGATGAACTTCACGTTGCGATTGGATCAGTGAAAATCCTTGTTAATTTTCTTGCCATATGATTGTCATCATTGAGTTGTTCTACCGTGAGATGGGCATCGCTGAAAATTGGGCAGAGTGATATGGCCCTTATCTTTTTGTTCTTCCTTAGCTCCAAATAAATTAGATTTGCATCCCGTTCATAGCCATCATGGAAGCTCTTCATCTAAGCATTAGAAGCAGAGAGGATGATATTGCTGACTCAAGAGAGGAAATTAAAATCTGTGAAAGAACGAATGAGGACACCATAGCGGCATCTATCCATGAAAAGAAAGGAGGACATGATAGCAGCAACTTTGCTAGAGTCTCGAAGAAAAAAAAAGAAGCCGATTGTGCTTTTGTGGGGCCGAAACTGAATGTGACTGAGAGAAGGTGATGAGATCAAGAAACTGCCAAACGGTCGGAAGTCGAAAGAGAGGGAGAAGCTATGATGACCGATTAATATTGGAGAGGGCCAATGCTGAAGCTCGGGATGGCCAGAAGAGTGAAGGAGATAAGGAAACTCGTTAAGATGCCGAATGGCCAGAGAGCGAGCAGAAGCTACACGTGGTGTTTGGAGACACGAAAGCAGCAATTTAGCAGGGGAAAAAAGCAGAGGGGGCTGCATGAAGTGGAGGAGCAGCAGCAACAGAGTAGGAGAGAGACAACTGCAGTGAGAGGAGAATAAGGCCAATTTTGGATTAGTTTGCAACAGGCAAGGCAGAGGAAGAGCAAAGCTCGCTGTTCATATCAGAAGATTGAAGAATTAGGTATTGAGGGGATCGAATGAAGAGTTCATTGAGTGAGAGAGAGTCGGATGATAGAGGGTTGCGGTGTAAAAAAAATGGCGTGGTTGAGTGAATGACCTAGAAGGAGAAAGTGTGTAAGGAAGGGACCACTAGGGCTGAGCGAGAGATTGGAGAGGTTGTAGAGATATCGACAAAGACTGAGAAAACAAGGCAGAACTGGGGTTGCCAAGCAAGATTTTGAGAACTATAGCGGAATAGGGTTGTCGAGCGCGCCTGGTCAAGCCAGACGCGTCGGCGCTCCAAGCAACGAAAGATCTTCTACTTTGATACTATGAAGAATTTCTATAATTGATAGATATGGCTCGCACACATACTAGTGTGGAGGTGCTCTTATTTATAGCAGACAAAATATAATAAATCTGGAAGATATCAAATATTACACAATATCATAAATATCATATATTCTTTGATATCCTTGATATAATATCCCTTGATTCTCTCTCTAACATTAGTGATGGGATTTTACCAAAGTTGTGCGACCAACCCATGAGAGAGCCTTGGCTTTCCAAGAGGTGAGTTTGCTTTTGATCTTCTCAATAACGGATTGAAAGAATTCCTTCTTTATCTTTTTGATGAAAATAGAGCTATCCGAGTATCGTGTGTCATCTTTGAGTTTGCTCATTCCCAGAGAAAGTTTGATATCTCTTCGTAAGTTGGCTAGGATGTTTTTGGAGAAGAATATTCCCGATTTTGTGAGGTTAACCTCCTGACCCTACCACTTGCTGAATTTGTAGAGGATATTCTTTATATTGTTGGTCTCCGGAGTAGTAGCCCTTAAGAGGATGAGTAAGTGTGAGATATGGGGTACCCCTCTGTTGGGCTATCCCTCCAATTTGAAGGAAGTTGGGCTCAAATTGTATTGGGCTTTTATCGGGCTTTAATAGGCCCAAGAACCCATTTTTGTTAGGGTTTATTCTTCAGCAAATCAGCTGAGGTATAAATAGCAGCAGAACAGCTGCAGATTTGGGTAGAGCGGCAGAAGTGCAGCAGCATAGCAGCACAAAACCAGGGAAGAGCAGGGGCAGCGCGCAGCTGGAGATCAAACCTCGATCGGGACGTCAAACGAACTCCGATTGGGACGAAATTTTGACAGCAGCTTCACAACACGTGGGGCTAACTTCTGAACGGTCAGAATTTCTATTCGAGCTCTATAGGTGCTGTTTCAGCTGATTTTGTGAACCACCCGGTGTGGGTGACGAATTTAGTATTTGGGTGATCCAAGAGAGTGTTTCTCTTGAGTTTGGTGATCCAAGGGTTTACCCTTGATGAAAGACATTGTATAACCTTCATAGTGGATCGTTGATTCGGAGTTGGTCCCGTGGTTTTTCCCCACATTGGGGTTTTCCACGTAAAATTCTTGGTGTTGTTTTTCTTTACTGCTTGTTGGTTGATTTGATTAGTTCCTATCTCGATTACACCAGTAGGGGAGGAAGATTAATTGCTACGTTATTGTTTGGTTGAGTACATCCCTAACCCCAACACCCTCTACTGATTTGGATTCCTTTAATGAGGCCATAAGCTTCAGTCCTATAGAGAAGGCGAGACAGGATTTTCATAAAAATGGAAGAATTTAGAGTTTTTGTCGCCATCTTTGAGCCATAACTCCTTAGACTTTTGTCGCCACATGAGGTCTTTTCTCAAGAGAGTTTCGTCAAGTTCTGCTAATAGGCAGTCTTCTTTTTCCTTTATTTTTGGCCTTTGATCTTGGCGTTATAACTCCTCAAGTTCTTCGAAAATTCCTGCAATCTTTGCGCCGCATAACCCAAAGCAATCTCTATTCCAATTTTTCAAATCTTTTTTTGACATACTTTATTTTATGAGAAAGTTGGAAAGCCTTATAACCTTTTACTTCATAGAGCCAGGCATTCTTAACCACGTCATTACTTGGGTGATCTCGAGTCTATGCTTCCTCGAGGAAGGGTCTAGGTTTTTTGGACGACTCAATCCAGAGACTAAGTAGGATGGAATTGTGATCAGAACTGACACAAGGAAGACATGTGACCCCAGCTTTTGGAAAAAGGAGACGTCATTCATCATTTGCAAGTGCTCGGTCTAGTCTTTGCTTGATATGAACGAGACTCGAGGGTTTAGTACGCCAAGTAAAAGGATTATTGGAGAACCCCAAATCTATGCAACCCGAACAATTAATGAAATCATCTAGGAAGGAGTGGGAAGAAGAAGAGAATGCTCGACTCGGCCACCTCTTTTGTCAAGAACGGAAGATATTTCGTTAAAATCTCCAATTAGTAACCATGGGCATGTGACAAAACCAGCAAGTTCGATTAAGCCATTCCAAGAATCACTCTTCGGATGAATGTAAGGAGGCCCATAAACACATGTAATATTCCAAGCAGCAGGCAAAACAGGATGATCTATAATCATTTTTCCACTTGATGGGAAGATGAGAGGTATAGGATAGGAGAAGATTGAACGGAAAGGAAATGGACTTCCAACAAAGGGCAGAGAGAGAAGCTCTCAATTAAACTGAGAGAATTTAAATTGATTTATAATATCTCATAAAATAAAATATCTCTGACTCCGGTTCATAGACATTGGCTTTTAGTTTTGTCCCTCGAGCACAAAGAATGTTTTTGTTTTATTGCTGAAATTTCAGGAGGCACTCGGGCATGTTCGTATCATCCCGAACAACTCCTCTGTCTATATACTCCACAACTACAATTTCGAACCAGTTTATCATTATCGGTTTTCGAGTTCCCGAGATCAAGTGGAAAAATGATCAATATGTAGATCGTCCTCGTTGACTGTACAGATCTGAATGGAAATTGAAGAACGATATATCATTCACAGTCGATGGCCGGAAATCAAGAGGATTATCCCACTCCCAACCCCAGGACATCTCGTCGGCCCACCTCATGTTCACGTTCTCGATCTGCAGTCCCCTGATGTTCTCCATTATCATCCCCGCTATGCTGTGTTTTACGAGCCCTCTGCACCCGGGGCGGTAGTCCACTAGTCCTCCTTCGTACTTGGTCCATCTCTTGTACGTGAGATCGACATTACTGAACCTCAGATTCCTCAGCATCCCATGTTCAGAACCCGATAAGAAGACCCCGTTCTCGGATTCTGCTGAGATGTTGATGAACCTTACATTGGAGATGGAGCCCTCCCTCGAGCTCGTGTTTCTGGGGCAGGTTGTGACATAGATGGGCTCTGCTCGGCCCCACCAGGAGGGGTCGTAGTACCTCGTGCTAATGTTGATATTCGAGAATGTGACATCGTCCACATTTCCTGCACAGGTTAATGTCCCGGAACGTAAAATAAGTACCGAGGAGAGCCTCGCCTTTGCATAAAAATATGTCAGTTGAAACACGAGACAAACCCGAAATTGAGGACAAAAGGATTCTTACCTCCATCACGAATCTGAAACCCAAGCCCTCTATGAGAATCGACGATCGTGATGTTATCAAACACGAGGCCCTTGAAGTCGAACAAGCTTGCGCTCCCGAGCTTGATAGCTGAAGACTTTGTCCTTATCCAACAGTCCGTCACCGTCAAGTTGTACAGAGGACCAGTGTATGTTTTCGGGCAGATAGCATCGTCTCCTGTATTGATCCTGCACCTCTCGATGATGGTGTTATTTGAGTCCTCAATATCGATCCCATCGTTATTGGGTGTATTGAAGTCACCGTAGATCGAGACATCCCGAACTGTCGTGTTTTGGCACCTTACTATGTGCAAACTGCAACGACCACCAACTATATTTGATCGATTGCCAGAGATGCAATCAAAGTACAAAGAAGAAACGGACTCCCAAATGTATCGGCCACCAAACAACTCATTGGTCGACATATTAGCATTTTACGAACAATTCGACTGTTTCAAGTATAGAAAATTTTCAAGATCAATCATTGGACCATGTACTAAAAAAAAGAGATCACTCGCTTTATTTCCGTATCCTGATGATACACACTATAATTCGGACATCCACATATTTAACGGTAGTTAAGGCACATTTCATTCACTAAGCCGGATCGAATAGAATTAAGCTCAAAATCATTAAGCTGAGATGCCATCTGTGATTTGATATTTGGTGGGCCCCGCACAGTTTAAACCTCTCATTCTCATTGGATCAATATCGGTCTGGGCTCCCATGGGGATTGCTTCTCGTGTCACGCATCCCAATAAAATCTTTTTTTAATTAATCATTAAAAGATTTTTTTTTGGGTAAATAATTAAAAGAAATTTAAAGAGCCCAAAAATCAAAATGGACAGAGAAAAAAAATTAAGAAAAAATAATGAAAAAAGTGTGGAGCGAAAGTACCAACCACCAGTACGCAGGCTCAGTCAACGAGATGTTCCAAATCCTGACATTCCGGCAACCGATGAAACCTACCAGCCTCGGCCTACATTCATCGCCGCTGCAGGCTCCGGTCCTGTTCCAGCTGACCATCACGTTCTTCCTCTCATCAAAACTCTCCACGAACTCCAGCCCCTGCCCGTCGATCGTCCCGCCACCGGTGATCCCGACGTCGCTGGCGCCCTCTGCCAGAACCACGTACCACCGGTCCGACCGCCTCGGGTAGTCCCGGATCCTCGTTCCCCCGAGGATCTTCGCGCCCTCCTGTATGTCCAGGACGACGCCGGACCGGAGGCGGATCGTGGCCGTGAGGTACTTGCCCGGGGGGAAGGTGACAAGGCAGCGGCCGGAATAGGCGGAGCAGACGTCGATGGCGGACTGGATGGCGGCGGTGTCGTAGTGACAGCCGTCACCGGCGGCTCCGTAGTCCCTGACGGAGAGTGACGCTGGCGTGGAAGGCGTTGGTTGGAGGAGAGAGATGATGAGGAAATGGACGAGGAGAGTGGTTGCCTGTCTAAGTGAAGCAGCCATCGATCTCTGTGTCGATCTGCGGTTTGTTGGTCGGACGAATGAATTTGGTCTCCTTACATTGTTTTGAAGCGAAGAAATATCTTTACTGTTAAATAAATAAATAAATATTGTTTTAATATTATATTATAATAAACTTATCCCGCTCATCAATAAGAAAAAAAAAAAAAGGTTTTTGAAATGTTTACGCAACCAAAGTAATTTGCATTTCTAAGACGACTGACCGATAGAGGCAAGAAATAAAGTCACGGGAGTACAACACAGAGCTGCGACTATAGTTGAGCTGTTGAAGGAATTTCATAGTACTGATCGGTCCACCGACAACACGAGAAAAGTGCGTTCAGATTAGAATGGCCAACAAAGTTAGTAGTACATATCGATATACGGGTATAATTATACGAATCGCTGGCTTAACATTCTTCTTCTCGGATTGAGAGGAATATGGGTTTCCAGTCCTAGCCACCAGAGAAATCGGGATCCAACCTACAGAAAGAATATCAATGGAAGACGGGGAAACCCAAGTCGGATGTACTGGAGGACTCTCCTCATTGCCCTGCTAATCTCGGCAGTACTATTACTAGGTATACGGATATTGATGTATATACACACATGCAGACTATACTAATTAGTGGTAGTAGGTTTCGTTCTGTCTTCACATCTCCATTTTCATTTGATGAGAGCTGAGAGGCGCTGCAACAAATAAAAAACATGTCATTAATCAATCTTGCTGTTTCTTCGAAGGACATGAAAACAAGAGGAAGCGATCAGAGGAACAAGTCACCTGAAGACCGTCTGGTTTATCCGATTTCTCATGAAATAGACTTTTTTACGATATGACACAGAGCTTCAAGCAGTGGAGGAAAAAAGACTGCTGAAGTAGGGTTGTTATGGATACTCTTACAGCATCCCAACAAGAAGAGAGTATCTTTCGTGATGAAGTAAAGATAGAGTAGACTCTGATTTTGGTCAGTTTTGTTCAATCAATGTACGGATACACCAACACTACCTGAGGCCGAGATTACATAAAAACATGCAATATGTGGTTGATTTTTGACAAGTTGTATACCTGCATCTGCTGAATAGTCGCATGTTAAATGTGAGATTTCCGGCGCTACAAAATTGGTATCTTCTTCCTTCCCAAAAACCGACTGCTGCAGTGAAAGAAAATGCCATTGCTGCGGCAGGAAATCCGGCCACATCAGGGGCACTGGAAAGTCACTGTCTAATAGAGAGACATGCTGCAGGACCAAAAAGTTTGGGAAATCCAAATGAGAAAATCATGTACTAATGATATAGAGAACCTATAAGTAAAGCGAATACGACCACAAATGTCAAACCAATAACCTTCTCAAGAGAATGTCCCGTCCCAGGAGTTCCACATTACTTAGAATGAATATTGTGGAATCTATTAGGCTTCATCTAGTTTGGATGTTTCAAAACTCACTGGAATGGATATGAAATGGAAGAGTTTATATACCGATTCCATTCAAATTCCAGAAAGCATATTTATGTACAATTATCTTCCAGCCACAACTGGTGCAGGATCATTGATTTCCCAAAATTTCAGTAGTCCCAGTAATCAACTGCAAAGAAATGAAAAAGCAGAGCCCTGTATCTACTTTCTCTTTTCCCTTTTTTTGTTTTTTTTTGTTTTTTGTGATTGCCATATAGATGTAGAGCTCGGAGGATAATATATTTGGTCCATGGCATTGTGTTTACAGGGATTACATGGTCCAGAATGCTACGGTCCAGATTTCCCGAACATGATAATGGCCAGAAATGGCTAACTCAAGATATTGGGTAGAGTTGAAAATACGAGCCACGAGAGAGTTGGGAAAGCTCAATGTAGTTCTCCATTTTTGGCAATATTTGGAATTTCGAACAGAATATATTCAGAAAGCAACACGGTGAAGTGGATTTAACCACATTGGGACAACTTATCGTATTGACTTCGTTTTGTTTTCCGTCAGAAGCAACAAATACTTACTTCTGCTGCGAATATGCTGTCAAGGTTGAAATCAATCTGAGGATTAACTGCTGCAAGTTTCATCGATAGGAGCTGAAAAACCAGAATGAGATTTTGGTTAATAATAATGCCAGTAATAACACATATCACAAAAGCTTTACGTTATGGTAAATCATGAAAGATTGGTCTGGTGATGCTATTCTTACCTCGACTTGGCACTGTAAGGACTGCACGTGGTTGATGATCTCATCCAACACCAGTGCTGTTCCCGAAATCTGCAATTGTAAATGTTTTGGTCATTTGCTTATAATATTGAAGTATAAAGCACTGGTGTAATACTCCCATAACATTGCCCGTAAAATACTATTTCGGTAGTTTATTCCTCGGATCCTTTCCTTAATTCTTTCCTAAACTCACTATTCATAAGCAATTTATAGTACTTAATTCCAAGCTCCCCAAGATTTTCCGACCTTGTCATGCTGAAGCATGGGTGAGCAATCGAGTCTATTGGCTCGAAAGCTTGAAGCAGAAGGCTCGCTCGTGGCTGCTAATAAAAACCACAAGCTTTTCAGTCGAATAACGGGGACAGAAGTACTCCAGAAAGAGACTTCGAAACCAACCACTGGAACAATATCAGGGAAGAATATGCCATGGAAATTATTAATAGCTGTGATGTGATGAATTGTATTTCTCAGCCCCACCATTCTCCTCTTTGCAGAAAACTCCTAAGGGAAAGAACGACATCGGACGACAAACCCACTTCGTTACCCACATGATCCAGAGACATAATGGCTCTTTTTGCAGCGACAAATTTTAGACAGATAACGACCATTAAATATATGATGATAAATCCCGCTTCTTTTTATTTTTGGATATTTTTTTAATTAATCCCCAATTCGTTATCAATCAAATCCAAATCCAATGATCGCGTAAAACAAACAAAGACAGAATTAGAAATAAAAAATAAAAAAAAATCAGACAGCCTTAAGCTAACCTTGTCGCATCCTGGGACCAGCTCCTGAAGCAGCTTCATCCGGGCATTGATTTTCTCTCTCCTCGCCTGCATCCCCGATGAAAAGTTAATTAATTAATTTAATAATCGATCAAATCGTAATGATTAGAGGGATTAGGATTAAAATATGATTGATGATTGATTAAGAGGTTATTACTCTCTCTGCTAAGCTATGGCTATCAGTGGCCTGTCCCCGGCGAGCTCGGACATGGACGTACGGAAGTATCTGCCCGTCGTCTGAGCTCTCGTTCTTCTTCTTCTTCTTCTTCGCGGATCCTTTGCCCTGCAAAAAATTCAATTCCACGAATGGTCAATAGATATCGTGGGGAGAACCGTAGGCGTCGTGCAAAACCTCAATTCGAGCGGCGATTACTGCACCTTCTGCTCCCGCTCTTTCCTCTTCCCTGAGCTCCGCCCCTTGCTCTCCACGGCAGGATCAGAAACCACCGGCTGCGGCTGCGGCTGCGAGCTCAATCTCGAGGTGCTGTCAGTCCCGGCCTCGCTCTTCACCTCCTGCAAGCTCACGACGCTCGCGTCCGGCGAGGAGCTGCTCCCTCCGGCGAACGCGGCGTACTTTGCAGAGCAGTCGACGGGAGCAGAGCTCGGCAGGGGGAACAGAGCAGCCCCATCGGCAGCGGAGTCGAAGTAGGGCTTCGAACCGGGGGGCTCATGCGGGCGGAGGAGCTCCACGGCCTGAGTCGGAGCAAGCTCGAGGAGTGCCGTGAAGGACGCGGCGTTCCCGGGGGGCAGCGGCGGGGCGATCAGCCGCTGGATCTCCTCGTTGAACTGGAGGGTGTCAAACGCGGGAACGTCCGATCTATCTGCCGTCAGAGCTAGCGGCTCCATTACAGATTATCGAATCAACCGTGAATTGACTAGGGATTAGCTTTGACTAATTTTCCTCAGTGGAGGTCGGTTTAGTCAAATGAGCAGTGATAGTGAATGAGTGAGTGGGGGTGTAGTGATTTCTCTTTCTTCTCTGATTCTGCGATCGATCGCGGCGGTGCTGCCGTCGAAAGTGGGGCGGACGAGACTACTGGGAGTGGTGGTCCGCCATTTGAAGTGCGAGGAAAGCAACGTGCTTCGAGTCTGCTGCTCAGCTAATACCGGTAAGGCAATTTGCAGAGACAGAGAGAGGGAGAGGGAGAGAGAGAGACAGACAGACAGACAGACAGACAGACGTCACAGACAGACAGAGAAGAGAGTTAGCAGTACTATTTGTACAGTTCGTTCGCTCAGGTAGTGCGCCAGCTTTCCTTTTTCTTTCGCTGCGAACCAGAATTAGTCTTAAGCAATAAACGAACGAGAAAATCTCCTGATTTCACTAGAAAAGATGGAGCCTAGCTGAGCCGAGTTAAGTATTTATGAGCTCGAGCACGCTTTCACTGGAAAGATCGAGTTGGAGCTCGAGTATGAGATTTTTACTTAAGTTTCGTTAGATTGGGAGCCAAGAAACTAGCATTTGGAACATCACTTTACTACCGAGCACGAAAAACGCCTCGAGGCCTCATCTTTCCTTTAATTTCAACCCGATTCTCACTGATGCGCATGAGTAAATGAGAAATGGCTCAGATACTGCATAATAAAACATGTAGTAAAATTCTATCAGTCATGCTCCTTAACTCTAATGTTATTGTGGCGGTGTAAAAGGCTCGATATGGTATGCTAGTTACTTAGAGCTTGTTTGAATTGAGGGTTATGGACGCGTATGGAAGAGGCGGATCATGGAGTGGTGAGTTACAGAGGATGTGGAGTGTTTCTATATTGCAACCAGTAAGCATTCATACTGAAATGACATAATATATGGTCAGTAAAAAAAATTTTGATAAGCCTCTCACAGACCGTAAATATCATCTCATTATTTTGAATATTATGAATCGAAAAATTTATACTCTGAGAGCTTTATTCCAGTTCAAACATGAATTATTCTTGCCCTTCAAGTTTCCATATATCAGTGTAATGAAAAAAAAATATTTTTAATGGACATGTAATAATAACAGCAGCAGCAACAACAATAATAATAATAATAATAATAATACAGTAGCTGAGTTGGCAGTGGTAGCAGCCGTGGCTGTAGTAGTAATAGTGAAAAGACTCTTGGGACTGTTTTGAGATTTGTTTGCATACGATGATTAGTTGGCCGGTCGATTGGCTTTGGGTCAATGGGCCGAGTCAACGTACTCCTGCGGAGTGTGAAAAGTGGATTTGTAAATGTCGGTTTTGTCTCGGTTGGGCCTGCGAGGCAATTAAGGTTTTCGAAGGCTACCGGAGTTCAATCACGGTCGTATCAGCGGCCCATTTAAACAAAAAAAAAAAAGAATTAAAATTAAACTACCATCTTTGCACTTTGAACTAAATTAATTTTCCTTTTCCCAGTATAAATATTTAGAAAACAACAAGGTCAATGGCTAGGCGGGCGATATATATTGCATCTATACTTCTACCTGAACAAAGTGTTCTTAAAAATGAAAAGGATAGCACGAGACTAATGCGGATAAAATTATGTTTGCAATTTTCAAGGAATAGTGGACCACTTTTAAGTAGGAGAAGGTCGCATGACACGGTGGAACCGAACTCCTTGCAATTTCACGTTCGATCTTCCAATTTTTGGTCAATCCGTTGTTCGATTACTTAGGCAATTCTTGGACTGAATACAAAATGTGAGTTGAGGAACGTATATTATAGAGTGGCTCAACATCAATAAACGTCCTATTATATAGCCAAAGTGGTTGTCCCCGTATTCAGCATATATATGTACATACTTATATACAGATACATGTGCATATACATATATATATTTATATTTTTGCAGTAATATAAATTATGGACAATGGAGAATTTTACGACGCTATCAATACATTCAGTTTCACTATACCATCAATTAAATTACTAAAAGTAAGTAAAAAAGTATTTTACTAAAAAGCTAAATAAACTTTTTTAAAAATTTGCGTCCCCTTTATTTCAATATTTGAATAGTTTACTTCTAGACGTGTGTATTTTGCTTTAAGATATTTGCAACTTTACTTTCTCTCTTTCTTGGTGGAGTTTACATTCTTTATTAATAATTTACTAAAAATTCAACATAATTTACTATGAATTGTAGTAATTTATTTTGATTATATGATGCAATTGATTATACTGTATACCTTCCCATAAATTATTAGCTGGCCCATGCACCAAAAGGACCTAAGTGTACGTCCTTTATATGCTTTAAACAAAGACAATGTACCTACTCTCTTCGTACTAGAAGAAAAAAACTCGTGTTATTAATCGTTAAGTGACTCTTACCTGCCTGACACATATTTTACGTCTCGTGATTGTGGTCCTCAATTGGCGTCCCTTAAGTTCATTTGAGTACCGCAACTATTTGTGGTGGTCCTTCACTGGTGAATTTAATTCTTTAGACTCCCCCCAATGGGAATTTTCCTTCTTCCATATAAAATATTCGCATAAAAACAAGACGAAATCTCATTTTCAAGAAAGTTTAAATCGTAAATTTATCGTTATATAATCACAAATTTGAACAACAAAATTTTCAGCCAACGGTGAGCTGAGGAGGGATTGAAAGGGGCAGTCGTTTCTCTACCATTTCCATATTATCCTTTAATTTTTATAAAATTACTGCTATTAGTCTTTTCTAATTCAGAAAATATCGCTCCGTTTGTTTTCAAAGTCGTGATTTAAGATTTTAACTTTAACTTTAACTCAAAACACTACACAACAAAACACACATTTCAAAAGTCAAATTGGTGGGCCCCATATATTATTAAAATACAATCCCATTATAATTAATTATCTCTACCTTCCATTCATTTTATATTTCAAAAGTCAAACTGGTGGGCCCCATATATTTTTGTCTTCTTCTACAATCACAATCACAATCACAAATTCGTGACTTTAACTCCGAAAACAAACGCATTGTATATGTTTCTATAGGTTTCATTCCACCTTCTCGATCCAAATCCTGCATCCTATCATGCTTACAATTACATCGAGGACCAATGAAAATGATATTCCGATGAGGATTCACTTGTGCCGTCATGAAGCTGAGAAGGATAACTCACGTGCCATGTACGGACCACTCCAAGATTTTCTAAGGATATGCTTGAATTAAATGCAATTTCCAATCAATGTAGGTTAATTCAAGCGGTTCGGCATTCGTTCCGCTTAAGCAATGTCTTAAGTTCGAGCCTTTACGAATGCAGAATATCCACGTTGAAAAAATTTTATCCTTTAATGAGCCGATCATGCTCGACTAAATTAGTCAAAGTACAAATTGTTGGAATATCTGCATTCACGTCCAAAATGCAATTTCCAAGATCACAGAAAGATGCCCACTTCCAATGGGCCGAGAGGCCCACGTGCTATCCACGTGACATGGTCTCATGCATTTTTTTATTTTTTTATTTTTATTTTTATTTTTTTTTGGTGAACTCGTGTTTAGGTTTTATATTTTTTGCGTATCTTTTAATTGGTATGGTAGACGCAAAACTTCATCATCCGCGGGAAGCCATTATGCTACATCGAGGAAAGTTACGGGGCTAATACTGTATTTGGTTTGTAAGTAACATTTTAAAATTAGATTTTAATTTTGAAAAAAAGTGGTATAAATAGGGTTCACTCTTTGAATTTGTATTAATTATTTTGTTTTGTTATGAAAAAAAAATAAATTGAGCTCACTCTTTGACTTTGTATGAGTTATTTTGTTTTGTTGTTAATAGAATTATGTTAAAGTTATGATTTTAAAACCACATTTGCAAACCAAACAAGTCCATGTATGGGATCCACCCTTTGACTTTGTATGAATTATGTGATTTTGATTTTGAAAAAGAGTGGTATAAATAATGTCCACCTTTTGATTTTGTATAAGTTATTTTATTTTGTCGTTGATAGAATTAAGTTAAAGTTAGATTTTAAAATCTCACTTTGAATCCAAGCTAGACATAAAACTTTCGACCCATCTTTCTAAACGGGATTGCCTTTTCTGATAATTTTCTTTTTTAGTTTGTCATCAGTCTCCTAATTTTCTTTGTTGATTGAAGATTGAAAACATCAATCATTTTCAAGAAAATAATAATAAAAAGAATTACCCATAGAATATCTTAATCAAATTCAGCATTTTAATATAGGAGAAAAGACATTTTAGTCTTATAAATTTAATTTTCGATCAATTTTGATCCTCTAAATTTTAAAAGTGTCGAATTAGTTATAAGCATTTATTTCGTAAGGTAATTTTCGTCAATTTCGTGCTTATAGGACAAAAAGTGTCTATATTTTTTAAAAGTTATAGGACTATATTTTAATTAAAAGTTAACTTATAGGATAAAAAATATCTTTATAAAATTTGTAGAATCGAAATTGTCTTATAGAATAAACGTATAAAATTAATTCGGTAATTTTGAATTTTATATGACTAAACTTCACTCGGTATCAAATGTATAGATCAAAAATATTTTTTTTCGCTTTTAATTTATATATATGTGTGTGTATTTGCTATTATTATTTTTTTCGGCGAATTATTTGCCTTTTTGTTATTGGATCAGATCAACTAATCATTCGTCAATTGCAACTTGTCATGTTCTTGTCTGATATGAGCATCAGCTTGCCCAGCCATCGTCATCGTGACTATGAGATGCGAGGACCTACGTCCGTCCATCATTTTTCAAGCAAACTAGCTTGAGAGCGTTGTTATTGAAATAAAAATATTAAAGTATAATTATTAAAAAATAAGTATTGATTTTAGAATAAAAAAAGTATTTTGAAATATAACGATTGAAAATTAGTGAAAATAAAAATGATAATTATTAATATTTGAAATAAAATAAATCGAAATAAAACACTTATTAACTTGCTTGAAAAAATTATTTTTGCAGTCGCAATTTTGATTTAAATTATGGTTTCAAAATTTCTCACAAAATACCAAATCCACTTAAAATCATAAGAAGAAGTGATTATAGAACTTCCAATCACACTCCCAAACGAAGTCTAAACCTTATTCATAGCAATGACTATACGGAATGTAGTTAATGAATCAATCAACATTGTACTTGTTAAGGATCTCTGGATCCCATATCAAAATTATAAAGTGAAATCAATGAGTTTATAAAATATTGGATTTTGCATCCTACCAATTTGAGCTTTTAGAGTGTAGAATCTAACTCTTTGTAGGTCCATTTTTGAGATGATATTAGAGCTAGGCTCAAGCATCTTGCCAGCGAATTCTGACGCTTGCCGAAAGGTAATACTTCTCAATCACTCATACGGGATAAAGAAATCTTAATTTTTTCTAAATTAATAATTGTGTCGTTAAATTAAAGATAAGTGAAGTAGAGTTAAAAAAATTTTAAAAATCAAACGGTCATTTTTCTCTATTAGTTGGCCAGTGTCTTTCAAAGTTGCGCTCGTTACTAAAGCCTCGTCAAGATCTTGGGGACCATTCATTTTACTGTCATCATTTGTAAGACAATCACAACGCGTCTAATTCGGATAACTATTAATTCCAGTTGTCAGTAGTCTAATGAAATAATCACCGCGTCGTACGAATTGGAAGCATCTCTACACCATCAGAAAATGTTATGTTGGAGACTGCCGCCTGTACGACTTCTGCCAGCTAATAACATGCGCGAACAAAAAAGGCAATGAGCTTGACTCAATTTTAGCGCGTCTTATCTATAATAAGCATATTTAGCCATAATCGGGAAGAATATTTGGAACGAAATGGACACAAAAGGAATGAAAATTATTGCAAGGCGAGCAAAGGCTTTACCTGTTTCGATCAATGTGGGTTGAAAATGTCGTGTAACTATCTCCAAGCTGGATCGGCAGTGATAGCCTTGACAGCAACTCTAGATCATGATCCCGTCTTCAATAGGCAACTATATACATACATATAATATATAACTAGTTATTTTACCCGAGTGTTACATGCAAGTGTTATAATGAAATTCTTTTTTATAATTTATTATACATAATCTTTAAAAATATGATAAATCGCTCCAGTGGTACAAAATGTTTCATAAATGTAACACTCGGTATAAAAAGTTTATCATGCTAATAGTTGGCACAAAAAGTTGCAAGTTGGTCGCAATGTAGTGCATTCCGTTAAATTCCTCTTGACACTGTTAATATTTGCAACGTGTCATATGACGTGGCAAATAGGCATTCCACATGGCACAAATAAAATAATAAAATACTTATTTTAAATATTTAATCAAAATAAAACATATGAAATAAAATGTTGTCGACAGGCTCACTCTGTCGGCAAAGTCAGTCAGAGGGTGGGGTCACCGGCGAGAGCACCCCCACCCCGACACCCAAATCTCTAGGGTCAGTGAACCCCCCTCCCCTCCCCCCCTTTCAATCAAAAAAATTTGCAAGACTGCAGAGGGAGAATTGGGAGGAGAGAGAGGGGTCCAACGACCATAAGCCTTCTGATTACCGCTCTGAGCTTTGACATGCACAGTCGATCATGGGGGAGAGAAGGCGTAAAGGTTCTGAGAATGAAAGCATAAGAGAATAAGGGGGAGATGAGCGAGAAAGGGAGGTGTTTTTTTAATTTAATTTTTTTTACAATTTAGTAAAATGAAGAGAGGCGGAGGAGAGAGAATAGAGAGAGAAAGGGGAGAGAAGAGAGTTACAAAGATCTAAGAGAGAGTGAAATGTTTTAACTTGATTTTTGTTTCCAAAAAAATTAGATTTGTTTTTATTTATTATTATTTTAATTTTTAAAATTAAAAATGATTTTTTTCAGTTATAAGAGAGACTTATGAATTTAGTATATTGAAATAAAAATTATAAATATTTAATAAAGGGGCACGGGTAATCCTACTAGGTTTCGAAGTTGGGATCACTTGGTTATCATGCGAAAAGTGCATCACTGTATAACACCCTCTCTTGACAATTAAAACTGAACTTTTATTTTAAAATTTGAGCCATAACGGATAGATAGTGACACATAATAAGCCACATATGTGTTAGACTAACGACATCAAATATGAAATGATGGAATGCACTATATTGTAACCAACTTACAACTTTTTATACCAACTAGTAGCAGAAAAAATATTTTGTACCATAATGTTACATTTATATAACTTTTTGTACCACCGGAGTAATTTACCCTTAAAGAGATTAATTAGTTTAAAATTATAAAATTAACTCGTTGATAATCGTTAAAATAATGATAAATAAAGAATGTTAAATGTTTCATATTAGATTTGCTATATTAAATACTTTATTTACATAAAAAGAAAACTATATTATTCACCTAAAAATCGTTAATTTATATATTTTATAAATAAGATCAGTAAAATCACATGAATAAAATCATTTTAGTTAAAGCAATTAATTAAAATTTTTTATTTTTACAAAAAACTTTTAATTTTCAATATCTAAATCTAAATTATAGAAAATATTTGCACTTATATCCCTTATACAACAATAAGTTATTGATAGAGTTAAATAGAGTTAAGTTTTGATTTTAATTAGTTAGAAATGATTGTGTTGTCGAATTATGAGAAATAGTGTAAAAAAGTAATAAATAGTTGAGAGAAAGTAATGATTGTGTTGTTGAATCGTGGAAAAGGTAACGAATAGTTAAGAGAATTTAGTATTAAAAATTGAATTTAATAGTTAAAAAATTAAAAATAAAGAAAAAGTAATAATTGTGTTGTTGAATTGAAGATAAATGGAGTAGAGTTAAAAAAGATTGTAAAACCAAACGGGCGGTAAATGTTTCAACTTTAAGTAAATTTAATAAAAATAAAGAGTAAATTTAATATATTCATTTAATAAACTGTTAAATAAATTCATTTAACCTCATTTTCATTTTATAAGTATATTTCATATCGAGGTTAATTACCTAAAAATGCACAAACTTTACATTTTTTTTCAATTATAGCACGAAGTTTTTTGTTAATCTAAAAACGCACAAACTATCCATTTAATATTAATTCTAGCACGTCGTCAATTTTTTCATTAATTTAAATAAAAATTGTTGATATATGTTGTCGTTGATACGTGGCTGAATATGATAGGTCGAGTGGCACCCTTTGTGGTTACCGACGACTCTAATCGGGGGGTAGCAGTCGCAATTGAGGCCCCATCGCTGGCGGCCACCCTTCCCCTGATTTTCCCTTTTTTTTTTCTTTTTTCCTGGAAAATATTTTATTAAGACATGTCCGTGGGTCTCAGTCGACCTATCATCTTCAGACACGTGTCATCAGTAACATACGTCATCAATTTCCGATCAAATTAACGGAAAATTTGACTTCATGCTAGAATGGATATCAAATGGGTACTTTGTGCATATTTAGATCAAGAAAAAAAGTTCATGCCAAAATGGAAAACATGGTTAAAATTTGTGCATTTTTAGGTAATTAACCATAATATTAACATAGAACTTGTAATCGTTTTTTAATATTCCAAATCTCTATACAATTTCAATTACATAAGTAATTACTTGTGTGAAAATTTTAGAAAAAATATTTCCCATCCTTTTCAAACTGAAAAACCTATTACAGTTTCAGAAATATAATTAAACATTTGTAGAATTGAAAATTGAAAAAGGAAATAATTTTAATTAATCGAATTCCATAAGATATATTTATTAATAAATTGTACAAACTCTTAGAATAATTTACTTGTATTTTTTATATATATTGGTATAGAAATTTTAAAAGTTCATAGAAATTCTAGTAAATGTGATTTTACTTGTTAAATCTTGAATTGGAAAATGGAAATAATTTAAGTAAATTAAGTTGATATAAATATATTATCCTATAAATGAATTTAATTACATGCGGATTAATATTAATGCATTGAACATGATAGAGAACCTTAGTGAAAATTGGGTAAATAAAGACTGAGGACTTGACATGTGACATCACCTTGTTAATCCTAGAATGACGCATGGCAGAGCTTCGTTAAACTTGCTTTTTCTTTTCGCTCTGCGCATTGCGTGGAATTATCAATCATGAAAATGTATCTTTAAAAATATTAATTAGTTTATAATTGTAGAATTTAGTTTCGATAATTTGCAAGTTGATAACTAAATGAAATTATTAAAATTATTTTAATAGAAACTACGGTAATTTGTTAAAATTACAATATAAATTCATTTCACGCATTATGCGATTACATCATATTTTTATTATTGCAATTTGTTTTTAAAACCTGCATTTATATTGTAAATTATTCTGCAACATTTTATTTATTTTTTTCATCAAATTAATGGTAGTTATTTTTTATTATCATATTTTTTTCAAATATGATTTTACATGTAATTTATGACCCATAAGTTCTTCGAAAGATTTATTGTCAACTAAAAGATGTAAAAATTTAAAAATTTAAAAATTTAAATATTTTCTACAATTTCGATTTGGAAGGGAAGCCTTGTTTCTTTTAAGAGGTGGTCCCTTTTTTTTGACTCGGTCAAAGATGAAAATAGGAATTTGGATAATTATTATTGATTTTTTCAATCTTGACTTGTAAGAGAACCTTTGGTTCTTTTAAGAGGTGAACATTTTTTTTCTTTGTCTCAGTCGAAGATGGAAATGAAAGTTTGGACAATTATTATTATACATTTTTTAGTTTTGATTGTTAAGAGAATTAGGAGACGATTTTTTTTTAGTCAATGACAGAACATGGAAATTTGAAGAATTTTTTTTTTTCATTTCCTTGTTGGTTAAATTATCTCCATAATTGAATGAAAAGTGACACAACGGTGAGTTAATGATTAGACACTTGGAACGACGTCGTTAATCCTCTCTCTTCAATTGGAGCAATCTCGTTAATCATTTCTCCTCGTTTCACAATTACATATTATATATGTGTATCTATATATTCTTTGAAATAAATTTATTTTTCCAAATATGTAGTCTCCAGCATCAAGTACGGGAGAGTGATTATTAAGCTTATTTCAGAAACGATTAATAGAAATCTTGAAAGACTTTTCAAATGTGAGATTTTTTTTTGGTGATCACAAGGTGTCCTTAATTTACTTTACATAACTTTGCATTTGTGCGTTAGCTTGATAGAGGTTGTAAGATGTTTTTAGTGAATTTCAAACTCCTGCACTATAGATTGAGTCCACCAGGTAAAAACTCATTTCGCTGAAAAAAAAAACTCAGTTTACCACTGAATCGCACTCTCAAGATATTTAGATAGGGTAAACACTGCTACCAACTGTTCATATAGATTTAAAAAAAAAAAATACACCTTCAACAAAATCATGATATATGTTGAAATGATGAAATTCATTTCAAGCAGTCGGATGAACAATGCATCGATCAAAATACACTAGAAATACTTCTGGTGTGTTTGATTTTAGAGTTAAATAGAGTTGCGTTTTGATTTTAATTGGATTGTAATGATTGTGTTGTTGAATTATGAGAAAAAGTAATGAATTGTTAAGAGAAAATGATGATTGTGTAATGATTGTATTGTTAAATTGTTGAAAAAGTAATTAATAGTTAAGAAAATTTAATATTAAAAATTAAATTGAGTATAATTGAGTTATAATGTTATATATGGGGCCTACCTTTTTGAATTAGAAGAGTTGATTTTTGTTGTGTAGTGAGTAGAGTTAAAATCTTAAAATCAGATTGAAAAACCAAATGGGGTATTCGTGTTCGTGTCTAAATAGATCATGATTAATGACCATCTCAATAAGTTGAGTTGTCGAGGGTATCTCGTAATCACTTCGAAAAATACAACTTCCTTAAATTTACCCTACATTAGAAGGATATCAAACTATAAATGAATTAATGGACAAGTGAAAGAGAGAATCAAAATGTGAATCAGTTCATGTAATTCGGCATTTGTTTTCCTTAAAAATTGTCTGATGTTTGAATCTTGTAAATTGATAAAATTTATGTGTGTTTTGAGTTAACCCGACTCGAACTGAATTAGTCGGGATCGATTGTGCTTTTGGATATTAAAGTGCGCCCAAAGGAGAGTGACAGAGATCGAAGAGGCAGAATACTAAAATGCTTTTTCCAACGGAGCCGCTCATTGTGCATCATCCAACGTGTGGCGTGAATTCCTCGTTCAGAAAATCTAAGGCCCCAAACACAATTCCTAGGCTACGTATCAGCCGTTCGATCAATTGTCCTTCAGAGATAATGGTTAAATCGAACAGTCAGTAGCTTTTTCAGCCGAAGTCGAGTCCCACATGATACGACCCTTTCAACGCGAAAGCCGGGACCCGACCCGGTCCCACGTGGCACGACAAGAAAGGGCTGGTCAGGTCCACCGATGCGAAAACGACCCGACACGACAATGAAGGCCCGGACCACTGGTGTGGGCCCCAAGACCGTGAGTGGGTAAAAATCTCCCATCAGATAACGGGCCCACTTGATAAAGCTGGTCCATGGGCCTTGATGTGCCCTCGTTCGGGCCCACTCGAGAAATCATAGCTTTAGGTTTTTTCTTTTATTAAAAAAAGAAAGAAAGAAAACAATATTCCACGTCCTTCCACTCTCCTCCCTTCTGTCAAAGGATGTGCGGTGTATATGACATTTCGGGAAATATAAAGTGGGGCCCACCGCGTTCATTTTCCTCTAGGACGATTAAAATACTTACGTAATTGAAGATATTGGCTCGTATTTATTATGATCAGACCTTTATGTGAATTCAATTCACTGACAACTAAGCCTTTGTTTAAATCTATCAAATTATTGGCCACTAGTGAAATGCATATAAAACAATTCATTATTGTTTGAGTTATACATTGACAAATCAAAATCTATATTTTCTATCAACTTTTTATAGATTAACTATGATTTGATGTCTCAATAAAATGATTAATTAAAATTAAATAAATATCTAAGACGTGCATAGACCACGTCAGATATGGTATTACGTTTTAATTTCATCTGATATGCCCATTTTATATATGTCTATTAGACAATAATTGTGTATATAAAAATTAGGATGGCCGCAATGCGAGTGAGACTTGGCCATGAAAGCATAGTCTCATATTTTAGAAAATGTAATTTTCAGCTAGTTTTAAAGATATTATCTGTTGCACTTTTTGTTTTATTTATTTATTTATTTATTTATCAAGCTCCGATCTATTTTTTGGGCTTGCAAACGAGATCTGTAGGTTTAATACAATGAAATAAAAATACGAATAGTTAATTAATGATATCGACAGTCCCACTGAATATCGAACCTGTAATTTTTTTATTATCAGACGAGTGCATGTACCATTATACTATACTTCCTTTAATAAGCTTTGATTTATTTCATATTGTGGTTTTTTCAACTTATTATGTCCTTTCAATAATTCCACTGTATGACGGTGCATATTTTGAGTTTTTCACACTATATAAAATTAATATGGGCTCTTAAATCCCATTGAATCTAATATGAACTGTCTATTTCTATAAGTTTTAAAATTTAAAAAATATCCCTAAAAAATCACTATTTGATCCATTTATTATACAAAATGTGATTTTTGTTCACTAATTCTTTTCGTCAGTGTTCGATCCCATCTATTTTAATATTTAATCATAATTTTTTAAATTAAAAATTTTAAAAAGAGAGAGAGAAAGAAAAAACTTAACAAGGAAGAGAGAGAGAGGGGCAAAAGATAGGGGTGTGCGGGCTCGGGTATCTTATATTTTTTACAGTGTTCGGACTCTACCATGTAGAATGCCAATTTCAAAATTTAAGAACCGAAACTTTCCCTTTTGGAGTGTGGAACCAGATCGTACTCAAAACCTTCATTATATCACAGGTTTCGGGTATTTAATAAAACCCCGTTTTTTTTTCCTTATTCAAATGCCATAATCATTGACTTGAAAGAGAACGTCGGGGAGAACCCCAAGCCACTGCCGTTCACTTGAGTTTACACAAATTGGTACCCGTCATTCGATTTGGAGTTGATTTACATCTTCTTGCCATATAACTCGTGCGACATTGAGGCCCGAGGTCGGTATAGCAGCGATCTGTGTCCAAGATTGACTCTCTCAGTTGAACCTCCCCTAGGACGCCCACCACCATTTTCCTGTGGCAAAATCGCAGATTTGCAGCCGGCACACTGTCCCTTAAAGCCACCACCATTTCCCCGAGCAAGAGCACAAGAGCTTCGAAGAAGACACTGTTCAAGGGTTTTCAATTTCCTTTTTTTCTTCTTAATTTGATTATTATACTTAAATATAACATAAAATAGAATGGACCATTCCGGTTCCGATTCCGAGTACACTATATACTAGAATCGGAACCATAATTGGATTTCACTGGTTCTCAATTGTCTTATCGGACCTTACCATATTTTTAATTAGAATTACCCAAAACCTACTTGTTAGGGTAGCGTCCAATCGATTCCGAATCTATCCTATACCCGTGCACGCCCCTAGCACGGGAGCCTCTAAGTTAGTAGCATCGTTGACTTTCGACCCCTCTAATACAAGAAAAGAGAGACTCTTTTTTTGATGAAGAGTTCTCTGTCTGTGCTGGTGGAAGAAATGCTCGATCTCAGTTTGTGTTTTGGATATTTTGCATCATAATACAGAAGGTTTCTAAAGCTAAAAGCTTTGATAGACAGCATTTCAGTAGCATCTTCCTCCCGGTCCTCTATTACCGAATTCTAGTATGGTTCTATTTTTTAAATTTTTTAATTTCAAAATTTATAATTAAATGTTAAATATATTTTAAAATTTTTTATGGTCGATGACGTGGCACTACCTCATCGATCCACCTGTAAAGGCTAATTTGTAATACTAGTGAAAGTTTGTGGGAGGAAAATAGGAAAGTAAAGATGAAAATACTTAAGAATAATTACGTATAATTGACGGTTTATATTAAATGAATGTCGATCTAAGGGCTCGTATTGGTTTTGTATAGTGTGAAAAATTTAAAAATTCCTACAGAAGAAACATCCATAAATATGAGTATGAGTAAGATATGTCTACATAACACGATATTAAAAAATGGTGATAAATGAATTCATTCATTCGCTATGTATTCTAATAAAATTTACATAAATCGATTGGGCCGCATGGGGTCCATTAAGCAGTATGACTTAAAAGTAAAATGGATGACCTCTAGGTGGAACTTGACTTTACGCCAATGCCATATGGACAGTGAATCTTCGTTGGGCTCCCTCCATATGAAAGAAGATGTGTATAAGATTAAAGAATTTGCCGGATTCACCGTACAATAATTGAACTGGGTCTAGAAGTTATATTAAGACTGGACAGATTTGGAGAGACACCTTCCCGCTTAAAATACAATACCTAACCTCGAACATAAAAAGCGCAATGCGATTTTATTGCCGAGGACCTACCAAGAATTCCTCGATCGCAATATTTTCATGAAACCATTGAGTTTTAATTCGACAACATCGAACAATGTCAATGTCCCGAAGATGACATGAGAAAGCCCATTGATTCGTAGACAGGACAGACCGTTAGCCCAAGTTATGTTCATGAAGTCCTCATGGGCCCAAATTGTTTGATCTTCAATCGATTCTCCATTGGCCGATTATTCTATGGCTTCTTGACTATAAATTGATCGAACACTTCTGTATAACTACGAAGAATCTATTCTGTGCAAGCATCATTAATCTTGGAGGTTAAAAGTTAGCTACCTTTGTTGATTGAAATATTTACTCGGGTGTCTGCTCGTTCCTACCGTAACATGATGAAGCCGATAATATCTTGTGATCTCAATAGCATAAAAAACTGATTGAAAAAAGTAAACTTCTTGATTCCCGAGTATTTTAGGACAACAATTGATTTAAAATGTCCAGGGATATTATAATGTTCTCAGCGACTGATTGTCGAGAAGTGTGGAGATCTTGGCCACAAATCAAATCAATGGCCCATCTCGAGATGGTGCGTGGGCTCAAGGACCACGCATATGCAGCTATATAATAGAAGATACATTAATTAAATTAAGCATCATGAAGTTCACGTGACCATTTTACACATATTTTAAGTTCAATTTTGTAATTTCTCGTTGGTTTAAGTGTCAATAATTTTGTCATTTTCATGGAGAGCTGTACGGAAGCAAAGATTCCCCGGCGGCCGGCAGGCATTATAGCTCTAACAACCACGTAAGGTTTACCGGGAGCTCCCCGTTTCCGTTCATCAAAAAAAAAAAGAAAAAAAAAAGAAGAGAAGTTCGATATATTATAGTGAGACTACGAGATATTCTCTGCTTATCGATTGAAATTTATTTATGTTAGGCATTGATTTAACTCTAATCACAAGTTCATTGAGTTTCAATCTCCTGCACTGCGGCCTACAAATAAAATTCATCAATTTCAAATTCAGTTTGCCGTTAAGCCACATTCTCGCGATCAAGTCTTATATATAAGGATTTGAAGTGTTACTAAACTGTGCTGAGATAAGTAATAGTCTCTTCTGTCTTCGTATTGCGGTGGCTTTCATGAGTAGCACTAGTGCAAGTGACATGTTCTATTACTCCCTATTCATTATCTGGTTCTTCACTGCCCTCCTCGTCCATTCGCTGATCCGGTCGTTCTTGAAGCCCCGCCCTGAGGACAAGTCCACTGTCGTACAGAAGCCTCCTCCGAGCCCGCGGGCTCTTCCCTTCATTGGCCACCTCCACCTGATCGGCAATGTTCTTCCAGTGTCCTTCCAGAACCTGGCCCGACGTTACGGGCCCCTCATGCAGCTCCGCCTCGGGTCATCATCCTGTGTGGTGGTTTCCAGTTGGGCAGTGGCCCGGGAGATTTTCAAGACCCAGGAGCTCAACTTCTCGTCCCGGCCAGAGTTTGGGTCCTCTGAGTACTTCATATACCGTGGGTCAAGGTTCGTGATGGCCCAGTATGGGGACTACTGGCGGTTCATGAAGAAGCTGTGCATGACGAGGCTCCTCGCCGTGCCCCAGCTAGGTAGCCACGACGTATAATATCTTATCAACATTACATTATTTTGATACCGTCCCGAATCATTGCGTATCAGATATTTGGCATCATATTGGAGATGTTTATGTACTGTTATACTAACGTTCTGTTCATGTTGTCCCGTACAGACAAGTTCATTGACGTGAGGGAGGACGAGGTGGTGAGGATCATGGAGTCAGTGGCGAGAGCGGCAAGACGAGGAGAAACGTCTGATCTGAGCGGAGAGTTTACAAGGCTCACCAACAACATGATATGCCGGATGGCGATGAGCGCCCGGTGCTCAGGGACCTCCAGTGAGGCAGAGGAGATCAAGCGGCTCGTGAAGATCTGCCTGGATCTAGCTGGGAAGCTTAGCGTCGGGGACATCCTGGGACCTTTGAAGTTCCTCGACTTCTCCGGAAATGGGGAGAAGCTCGTTTCTACGCTCCTGAAGTTCGATCAGATCGTCGAGAGGATCATTAAGGAGCACGAGATGAGCGGCCCCGATAAGGAGAAGAAGGATTTGCTGGATATTTTGCTGGAAGTGTATAGGGACCCAACTGCCGAAGTGAAGATCACCCGAAAAGACATCAAGTCCTTCTTATTGGTAAGTTCAAGTAGTTGATATATACGATAATCTTTGTTAGGATATTCGTATGTTCTTTTAATATATACTTACAAGCCTATGTTAATTTAGGTGGTGTTTGAAATTTAGGTTTGATTTTAACTTGATTTTAATTGTGATTTTACGGAGTATTTGATCAAATTTGCGGGCCCACATTCATTTGAGAATATTATAATTATAGAATTGTATTAAAATGAAGTAGTGTAAATATTTATGGGTGGGGTCCATTATTTTGACTTTGATGAGTGTAATTTGTTTTGTTATGGGTAGAGTTAAAATCAAAATCACGATTCTAAAATTAAATCCAAATTTCAAACGGGAAAATTTCTCCATGATTGAGAAGTGATTAAATTGTACAGTAATACATACTCTCAACGTCTAAAGAGATTCTTGATTCGATTTTAGTAGGTCCATGGCTCGTTCTAGTCGAAAAGGTGATGTTTGACCATTCCAAGAACATAACTTTTTGTTGATTTCAGGACATTTTCATGGCGGGGACTGATACTTCCTCAGCAGCCATGCAATGGGCCATGGCGGAGCTCATCAACCGCCCACAGTGCTTCAACAAACTAAGGGACGAGATCAACTCGGTGGTGGGGCCCACGAGGGTGGTCAAAGAATCCGACGTCCCGAATCTGCCCTACCTCCGGGCGGTCATCCGGGAGACGCTGCGACTGCATCCTTCAGCCCCATTGATCATAAGGGAGTGCGCCGAGGACTGCCTGGTGGACGGCTCGCTCGTTAAGGGCGGGTCAAGGGTCCTGGTCAATGTGTATGCAATCATGCGAGACCCCGAATTATGGACGGAACCGGACGAGTTCATCCCCGAGCGGTTCCTGGAGGGATCGGAGGAGAAGATCGGGGAGCACCAGATGGAGTTCAAGGGGCAGAACTTCAGGTTCCTGCCCTTTGGGAGCGGGCGTAGGGGCTGCCCTGGGGCGTCGCTCGCGATGCTGATGATGCACGCCACCGTGGGCTCCCTCGTGCAGTGTTTCGACTGGAAGGTCAAGGACGGAGACAAGGTCGATCTCAGACAAGGGTCCGGGTTCGCTGCTGAGCTGGCTAAACCGCTTATATGCTACCCGTCCATACACATCAACCCCTTCCCCTTAGATGAATAACATATGGTCGTGCCAGTCTATATATATATGTGATATGCTTTAATAACGAGGGAATATGATATAGCATGTTAATGCAATCATCAATATCAATATGTAGTAGTACTGCTTTGGAGCCTGTAAAATTGCATGATCACAGTAGACGTTATATGCTACTCGGAAATTGCAATATTATTGTTAATTTACTGCTTTTTTTTTTTTACATTATTCAGTTTTCTAGCTAACGTAGGAGCGTCGAACGAATATATATATATATATATATATATATATATATGGTGTATCCGAAAGTCTAAAGAGCGTCATCTAATTCAATTCGAGCCTAATCAATTTATTAAGGAGAAAATTTTGCCTTGAAAGTTTTGGGCTTCTTAATTGGACCGAACATTAGCTTCGAAAAGCCCACTGGGCTATTGGGCTTCAGACCAACCTCCTTATCTTCCTTTTTCGAATTTTGTTATTGGGCTTTTCTGGGCCCAATTACATGTACAGATTTTAGGACACATCATCTCTTCCTTTGCAAAAATATGAATTTTGGTCTTTGCCTTATCCATTTGGTCTTAAAATAGGTCGCTGTCAGATAATCTTATCCACGTCATAGGGACCATCTGAAATTGTTTTTAAAAGGTTGTTATCAGACATTATTTTTAAATGCAACTAGTTCTCCGGCCCGCGCATACGGAAATACTTATATTTTTGGGACACGTTTACACGTACTGTAAATTTATTGGATAATTTTTTTGGGAAATTTAAAATTTATTAACGATATTATTCAAGAGTATTTTCTAGAGAAATGAAGAGATTAAGATAAAAATTAGAAAAATCAATGCTGGAAACATAAAAAGATGATAAACCGTTTGCTTCTTATTTATCGAAAATGCTTACGTAAAAACTCATTAGTAAATGAATCGGAAGCTCTCATTGAGAGTATCTTAAATATATATAGATTGCAATAAGAAATTTCCAATTCTTAGGGTAATAATTATGCGTGTAATTATTTCTTCAAATAATTTAAAGATAATAAATACTCTTCAATATCTTTTAGCATTTTCTACCTAATATTGCGCGTTCTATGGGGATGGTTGATTCCTTCAAGCAATGATGGATGACAACAAAATTTCAAAAACCAGAAATATAAATTACTTACATTAAAATTAAAAAAAAAAGGTCTACCTACCAATTTAAAAAATTCAGAAAAATCATGGACCACCGGTCTCCCAGATCATCATCAATCACTGGTGGGCCATCTTCAATAATCCACTAATCCCATGATTATCCCTCTTGCACTTGAAATAGTAATCGTAGAAATATATCTCTCCCATTTTTTTAAAAAATAAAAATGGAACTGACGAGGAACTAATGAATTCAATTCTGATGAGCGAGATTTTTCAATTTCAATATTTTGTTATTTTCCTTGTCCCATGCTTGGTTTAGAGGTCTCTATTTAATCGGAAAAAAGGCAATAATTAGAAAAAGTTATTTGAGATTTAGATTGCTTGATTATGGTGGCACCGATGATTCCCAGCCCACAGTTAAGTTTACTGTCACCGTCATTCTCGAATTTTCAACTTCCTGTCATATGCGTCCCTGAATTATTTTGCCCACAAAAATGTCTAAGGATTGGATTTCCTTCTGTCAAACATGTCCTATCGGTTAACTGGTTGAATGGAAATCTGACATAACATTCGATATGGAACAAACGGCATCGACATAATTACGTTTTTACAGGCAAATACACGACATCCTCAAACGCCATGGTTTGTGTCCCCCGGAAACAACCATACGGAATTATTTGTTGGCAAAACAAAAATAATTCAACTTTTTAGGCATTTTTCGTTCCATTTCGTTTGCAAAAGAGAACGGAATTGTGATGGCTCCTCGGTTCTCTCGCACCTAATCTTAATTCCTCTCCCCTCTCCCCGTCTCCCTCAATTTCTTCTCCTCAGATCGCTCTGCTTCATTTTCGAAATGCCAATGGCCTTCCCTTCCGTTTCTTATCTACGCTAACTCCCGACACTCCTCCTATGATCCAATTCTCGGAAATTAACAGACCCATCAAAGATTTGTCTCGTTTCGTGCTCCTATCTCATTCTCAATCCGCCTCCGTAGCAGCCGGGGACCTGTTTCTCGATCGCTATCTCAGATTTTTCTTTCAATCCCGCCCGAATTCTGCAGCTTCGGTAGCCGGGCATCTGCTTCTTGGGCGAAAGTTCAATTTTTTCTACTTGCATTCGTCTGTGGGAAGCAATGGTGACTGTGAATCTCGGGATGCTCCATTACGTGCTCGACCACGTTTACGGGGCGTTCATGCACCGGACGAAGCTGAGCCCCCCGTTCTTCTCGAGGGGGTGGGGAGGGACGAAGCTCGACCTGCTGGAGAAGATGATAAGGGAGCTCTTCCCTGACGCGGCGGGGCAGAACTGGCCCCCGGCATTGATTCAGCCCATCTGGAGGACCGTCTGGGAGACCAGGACGGCCTGCCTCAGGGAAGGCGTCTTCAAGACGCCCTGCGACGAGCAGATTCTGAGTGCCCTGCCCCCGGAAAGCCACACCGCGCGGGTTGCTTTCCTCGTCCCCAAATCTGTTCCTCCTCAGAAGCTGGCCTGTGTTGTTCACCTCGCAGGTACAGCATTTTTGTTCCTCGGATTGGATTATGAGTTTTGGGTTTGTTCTTCTTGTTTGGTTAATCTAGTCTTACTTGTTGCTGGACCATATGCCTTCTGTCCTCTCATTGGATTGTGAATTCGCTTCTGTGATTGTTTCATCTGGTCTATACTAATGCAATGCAATGGTATGTCGGTTAGATTTTATCTTTAGTTTGTATTTATTGATGTGGGAGGGAACATAAGAGTTGGTTTTGTGCCTGTTTAATTGAACTTTGACTTGATTGGTTGTAGGAACCGGAGATCATACCTTCGAAAGGAGATTGCGTCTCGGTGGACCCTTGTTAAAGGAGAATATAGCCACCATGGTGCTCGAGAGGTGAGGCTCCCAGTGATATACTCTTCCTATGAAGCTGACATTCTCTTTGATGTGTTTGTTCAAAGTGACTCGGCCTTTTGTATTGCGTAACATGCAGTCCATTTTATGGGCAAAGACGGCCTCTTCTGCAGCGTGGGGCGAAATTATTGTGTGTAAGTGACTTGCTGTTGTTAGGCAGAGCCACCATTGAAGAGGCCCGAAGTCTCTTATATTGGTTGGAATCTGAGGAAGGATTTGGGAAGATGGGTGTTTGTGGCCTTAGCATGGGTAAGTCGTAACCTGATATTTGTCTTTGTGTGGTTTGTACCCCAAGATATCCTTTGAGCCTTATCGTGATAAAATTGAGAACTGATTGAAAGAGAAGTAGAACCAATTGAAAAAGATGCCTTATCACGGTACAAATTACCTTTTTAAAAGTTTTTCATGTTTTAATAATGTCTTTTCAGATTGTTTATCCTTATTTCCATTGCCATTTGAATCACACCCACTTTTTACAATTTGATTCCTATCTAATTTTATCTTGTTAAAATTGCAGCTTATACGTGCCGGTACTATTTCGAGTTAAATTTCTTCTTTTCTCTTTCGAACCGTATATGTTTGTTGTCAATCATGGGCCTGTTTAGTTCCAAATATAAGTGCTAGCATTTAGCATTATATTTTTCAAATAAGGAAAAAGGAAAAAGAGTCCCACGTCTAATACGTTTTCTAAGATGTAATTTGGTCCATCTTCTTCTTGTTTTCCTGTTTTTAAGAAAAGAGCAACGGGAAGGCAGAGGAAACTTTCCCGATTTTTAAAACCAAATAGTCAGACTGGTGAAGCGAATATTATGAGAATCTGATCTTATGCATGACTAAACCATAGGTGGAGTGCATGCTGCAATGGTCGGATCTCTCCACCCAACTCCGGTGGCGACCCTTCCCTTTCTATCTCCGCACTCCGCGGTTGTGGCTTTCTGTGAGGGGATACTGAAGCATGGGACAGCCTGGGAGGTCCTGAGGGAGGACCTTCAAGCTCAGAGTGCGACAATGACTCTTGAAGAAGTGAGGGAAAGGATGCGAAATGTGCTCTCTCTCACTGATGTGACCCGCTTCCCTATCCCAAAGAACCCCGAGGCTGTGATATTCGTCGCAGCAACTGTAAGTACCGCCCTTGGAAATGTATTTCCATTTGTCTATGGCACATATCTATGCTTATTAATTGAAGGCATTAGACATATGCAACTCTGCACGCCATCATCATATCTGTTCCCACTCTTGCTAAGAGGCCCAAATTTATCCGAGTCCATATGATGATGGAGCTTTCGTGGACATGGTCTATGCCATTAGAAAGTCCGTCATCATTGGATAAAATATCTTCATTGTCAAACCTTAATTTCACGATCGATGCCATGGGTGAAAAGAATGTTCTGAAATGTTCCTGTCTGTTCTTGGGGGATAGATTTCTTGAAGCAGAACCGGGGGAAAAGACAAACATCATTTGATTAGTTTTAAGGAATGTCTTCTTGTTTTTCCTGTCCTGCTAGTTAGTTTTCCTTCTAAGCGATGCATTTTGAAGGGCACAAATTGGTTTTCACAGGATGATGGGTATATCCCAAAGCATTCGGTGCTGGAGCTCCAGAAGGCTTGGCCAGGTTCGGAGGTCCGGTGGGTTACTGGAGGGCACGTATCGTCCTTCATTCTCCACAATGGCGAGTTTCGAAGAGCAATAGTCGATGGACTGAGTCGATTACAGTGGAAAGAGGATCCCTTGTGACAGAACGCAGCTCCCTCGGTGCCTGTACAAAGAGCTAGACTTCACCTCACCATTCCTTTCTTTTTTCTGCTAATCATCTATTTCAAACCTGTACATTATAAGACTACTATATCATCGGTCTCCCCGGTTTATGGGGGAGAGATGAGGCAAACCTGTGAATAGTCCTCCCACTTACATTCCCCCATTAACACGGGAAGGTTCGTCGCAATGTCACATTTGCAATGTTGAATATTATTCGGATCTCACGCATTCGATTTAGCTCAAGCTTCTCTTTTCGAGAACTGATAAGTACATTGAGTTGGATGGATGAAGGTCATGGTGAAAAGTTAAACCTCAAGCTTGATCCATGCCGCGGGGCATGGTCGCGGGCCAGGCTAGGCCGAGGTTGAGTCGGACCCCCATAACATCCCACATGGCCAAGGGGCCTAGTTGATCGGTGTGGCCCACACTTCCAAGGCAATTACCAGAACGGGCTTGTATATTGCCTTTTTAAGCTCACTTAGCCTTCAATCTACAAGCTTGCTGTTGGGACATTTCGCGGCTACCAGTTCAGCACGTAAAATTCATACGGGACCACTGGATTCCATAATCGTCCGTCATAATGAGGTAGCATCTTCTCGGTTCAATACATACATCGCCATCAGCTGCATGGGACGTGATCCGAGCTTTTGCTTGAACTCGTGCTTGCACCAAGAGAGAAGTCTGCCAGGTACTCTCTCGGAAACATTCTAATTTCCAACATTACAACAGCGTCACGCGAACCGAAAAGGTGATTGGTTGAGCATATTGCTTCGAGACACGAAACGATTGGTCGGTCGAAGATTCAGCAGAGTAATTTCTCCCGGTTGATGATGGGAAGAAAGGCTAGGAATTTAGACAGCCTGTAAAGTCGATGAGCATATATTATAAAGGAGGGATAAAAGAAGCAAAAGCCACATTCAAGCAAATATAGTTGGGGCTGGGGCCCGACCTGTTGTTTTCGGTCCCATTGCATTATTTACTTTTGGAACATTGCTTTCTTTCACTTTTGTACTAAAAGGCCCCAACTTTTACCATTTTTTACCGACATCACCCGACACAGTTAAAAGAAGCAAAGTTACCTTCTCTCGCGAGTAATGCAAGGAAAACCCATCCATCCTTCTACTAATAGATGGGGAGTAATAGGGTGGGTGGACGGTGCATGGAAAGCTGATGGGATCAAAAGGGACCGAGCACGACATATCGACTTCTCGGATGAATATATCTAAGGTGAGAGGCACAAGGAGCACTCGAGTTTTTCTTCACGATGCAACGAACTGAAAGTGATGCTTAACTACCGATTTCCTCTCTTGCCAAAAATGTAATGTTTGTTTTCTTATGTTAACCTAGAATAAACTAAATAATTTGTAAAGACATTAGATCATTATTGCAGAGAGACTGGACAATGTTAAGTTATGGAGCCTGAAGTACTGTGAATCCGGGTCGAGATCGGCCCATATTGTATTCGGCCCATTGGGGATGTAATTAGGGTTTGTTCCCTTTTTAAAACAGCAGTTTATATCTCTTGTAACCCTAACTCAAAATAGTGATATACCTGGCTTGGCGGCGCCCCCAGACGTAGTCAGAATTACTGACGAACTGGGTAATCAATTCCGTGTGTCATTTTTACTTTTTCGTTCATATTATCTTCTACTATCGTACATCAGTCGCAACAGACAATAGTTCCAGACCATGTCTATCGAGAGGGGAATATGTGTAAAGACATTAGATCATTATTGTAGAGAGACTGGACGGTAATTCCAAATCATATCTATCGAGAGGGGAATATGTGTACGGATTGGTTGACGAATCATGCTATTACGCTCCCTCCTGGAGTTTATAGACCGTCTAACGTGCATATTTGTTTGGGGATGTTATAGGGGCCATCATATCCCGTCGTCGTATTGCTTAGTTCGACTTATTCATTTTAATGCAATTCCCTCATTTACCTAAAATAATAATAAATTGCTTGTAATTGTGGGGACCTACATATTAATTTGCTTATGTGTTAAGAAGAATTTTAAATGTGATGTGTAATAAATTATGGAGAAGCCATTAATTAAATGAATAAAAGAAGAGCTCGAGCTAGTTCACGTGGATAGTGAGGAAACGACACGACACGACAACAACAATTCCGCAATAACTGCAGCGGGCAATTCCATTGGGTCTCCCATCGACGCTTTATTTTTATCTTTACCTATTATTATTTTGTAGAAAATAATAATTTAATAAGCAGATATAAATAAGTAAAATTTAAAGATAAAGAATCATTCAGCAAGAAAAATAAAAATAAAAATATATATATATATATATATATATATAGAATCAACATTGACAAAGCATCATCCCATGATCCCCATCCATTCCTTTATATGACACAATACATCGCTATCCAGATTCATCAAACAGCATCTGATATGAGTAGACAGCCCTCAAGAATTTCCGGTATTACGGCTTGAACGGGTCACGCTAATCCTCAATACCTAACGTTTGATGATTTAGACCAACCGAAGTCACCCACAATCCCACATAATCAAATACTTCCCGATAACGACTGTTCAAAGATTTTAGGCATTAGCCCCATCGTGCGATACGAACATCCAAGTGGGAGGCTTCGCGAGGCAAAATCACTATCGACATATTTCCATCGACCAGTAATTAAATGCAAAGCAAAAGTCTCAACAATGCGATAGAGACGAGGCTTCATAAAGCCTCAATTAATATTACAAGTCATTGCCTCCTCACCCACCATCATATATCCGCAACCATGCCAACCTTTAATGAACTGCTTTGCACGACTGTAATACACATCGTATAACCACCCCGACCCGTTATGAGCATTACATAGAACCAATCACAGTGCAGAAACTTTAGCAACCGAAGTTCGATAATATAAGGGTGCATTCGCAGTAAAGGAAATTCCATGATCAGATGAATATAAATTCTAAACAGGTCTGAGACCACAAGAAGTACATAACTTCAGCACAGAACAAGATTGTCCCTAAAATCACAACCTACAAAAAGGCAAACTTTGCACCATAACAAGAATCTGATTAACAGCAGGGGGCCATGCAGCAGAGAACCCCTATTGGAGAAAAATATTAAGAAAAAGGAACCTTCAGATTCCCACAAATGTTACCACCTTCCCATCAGAAGAATATTACATACCTTACCCGAAAAGATCCCAAACCCGAATTCCAACTTCTTTCCATTTGCACCCCCTCACAACATACAATCCGTCCTTGCAGGCAGTCGGCGGAAGAAGTTGAGCGGCACAGATGGTAGCTTGTGCCTGAACCTTGGATGCCTCAAGATGTAGAACCCTGCCAGGAGAGCCACGACCTGGAATGGAGTCACATAGAGGACCACAGCAGCGATTAGACAGAAGATCACGAACAGGGCAGTAGCACGAGGGTCACGCCAACTCAGCAGAGACTGAAGCCGCTCCCCCTGGGTGGCCAGGTCACCCACCACAGTCTGGATCCTGCCAGCTATGCTCCTGAGTCGATCATACCTCATCCTGACGATGTCAGCCGGGCGGGAGGTTGGGAAAGTATCGAACTCCTCGTCCAGCTCATCGGGGTGTGCTGAGTCCGCATGAGAGAGTCTGGTGTCCATGTGGGGAGGGTGCCTCGGCCTCCACCTGTAGTACCAGACCCCGATCAGGAACAGGTAGAGGAAGATTGTGGGCAATATAAGCTCCGGGTAGATCACGAGGATGATGAAGAGGATATGGATCAGGACAGTTGTGATCGGGTTCTTCCAGTGGCAGATCTGATCAAACCACTTCCCTACTGCAATGAGACCACCTAGAACCCCCATTATTCTGAAGAAGTTCGCCTTGCTCCTCCTCATGCTCCACATGTGAGATCCGACGTCGAGCATATACTCCACAACCTCTTTCCTCAATGGAGGTTCGGCACGGCTCAGCCTCATCGAGACAATCTGAGTCGCCTGGTGCCGAAGGTTGTCGAGTTGACTCACGGTCAATGGGTGGAGGTAGTGCATCTTGGGCAAAAGCGGGTGACTGTACATGTGCATCATGTTGAGGAGGGAAGAGCATGTGAACCGAACGGCCAAATGGATTTCTCCCATCTTCTTGACCCCGCTAGGATGAAGGACCAAGAGTGGGTATGAGTGGGTGTATACTCGATCAGTCTCGAGAGTAGAGAGACGGATCCGAACTTTCCCAATTCTTGAATCTTTTGCACCTCCACCACCCTTGTCTCCTCCTCCATGGAGGTGGCAGTTATCAAACACCCCTATTGTGACTACAGTGCAGGGATCAAAGACCTCCCAAGTGTACTGCTCATTCCACTTTGGCATATTACTGTCGATGATTGTCCTCGTCCTCACCCACTTTTGGCCATACTTGGCCACACAGTATGCATCAGTAGTCCCACGCCCGTCTTTTGTTTTCATTGGCATGAGCCCCTGGGCGCTCAGAATTCCGAGCTCCAAAACTCCAATGCTCGGTTTCCAAAGCTGTTTGGCAGTGGGCCTGAGGTCACTGCTGTAGTGAGTCGACTCATCCAATACATGGTACCCTCCTTCCAAACAAATCCTCATGTGGATCCTGCTTGCAAATTTGATTTCCTTTTTCTTCTGCTCCCCTTCTATGACAACATGCTTCTCAAGGTTATACCACTTTGTGTTCATGGGCTTGTGGTCTAGCCTCCGATCCACATACTGCAGTGGGATTGCACAACGACCCAAGACTTCATCCTTGTTGGGGGCAACCCGATCTTCCACACTCAGAATTAATGGCTCCTCGAATGGTTCTGCTGCAACAAACATCAAGTCCTCATTCCACATCGGGTTAATGGTCCTGCTCTGGGAAATCCTAGTCCTCAGTGCCTGATTTCCCAGAATAGCCTTCACGAAAACTTCAGGGTACCTTCCCTTATCAGTAGGCTGCAAATCCTGGGCTTCGATCACATTAACCCGTAAATACCAAAGCTTGGGAGAGAGATAGACCTTTGAGCGAATATTTGCAAGCCCGTCAGTCCCGCTCACTGCAGCAGCATCGGAGTGCCATGCTTCGGGAAAAGCCTCATCAGCCTGTGTTCCCA
Source organism: Punica granatum (assembly GCF_007655135.1). NCBI lineage: Eukaryota > Viridiplantae > Streptophyta > Magnoliopsida > Myrtales > Lythraceae > Punica > Punica granatum. Next base: position 39,688,425 of record NC_045128.1, on the reverse strand, counting down.
TCCAAACAGCCAACATAAGCTCTCCTTTGGCCTTGTCCCCCCTCCTGTCCTCGAGCTTGTACCACTGCGGGGCCAGCGGACTGTCGGGAGGGACCCGCTTCGGGATCTCATTCAGGTCGAAGTTGACCCTGCCGATGAAGTCATCCTTCACAAAGTCCTTGTCCTTCACAATCACCTCGAGCACTGAGGCCTGAAGCCGGTCCTTGGAGAAGGCAAAGACCTGGTTCCACTCGGGATTGGACTTCTTCTCAAAGTGGCGAGTTGTCCCCTTGTAGTTCCCGAGCTTGACCTCCACATAAGGGTCGCAGCTTCCTGTGACATCTTTCCCGGGTAATTCCTTGGCCTTAACGACCCGGACATAGAGATACTGCATCTGCTCCACGAGGTCATAGGTGCTTGTGAGCTTGTCACCGCTGATCTTTCCGCCACCAAGGTGGGGCTTGGTCTCCTTAAGGGAGAAGTCTTCGGGGGGCGGCCTCTGCATCATTTTGGCTCAGAATTCGAACCCTCCAGAAGCACAGGCTCGGGGTATCTCAGGATACAGGCTGCTGTTGCAATTCAAAATCTCCAAGAAACCTAAAAGATAGGGATTTTTTAGCCGTTACTAACCAGGCAAGAAAAACCTCATTTAAGATTGCCTAAACAATCGGGAAATCACCAACAAAAATAAATAATAATAATAATAATAATAAATAAATAAATATTCAAAGCAAAGAAAACGACCATCATGATATCTTTGGTCACCGTGTGCGCCTGTGAAGAGAGAGAGGTTAGAAAGCTCAGACATTCCAATTTCCAAGTAAAATCATTAAACCATGCCGTTTCGAAACAACCCCTTAATTTCATTCTTCTGTCAAAAACATGGTATTGTAGAAAAACCCGACAATGTGGCGATGAAGAAAAGCTCGAAGAAGTGACCAGAAATGGCTACAATGTGCTATGATATGCAGAAAAGGAAAGGCTTTATCTTTTCTTCGCATGGCTTCAGATCTACATACCTGAACCCAGCTAAAACCCAGATCAAAGCTAAAAGTACTGCAAATCACAAGACAAACATCTATAGCGGACATTTTCAGCAGTACCCACAAGAGAGACAGAGAGAAACAAGCAGCAGCAGAGCCAGCAACAAGCATTAAAGGCACTCTCGTGTGCGGTCAAATGGAGGGTCTTCATCATCACCAGACATTAAAAAACAGAGAATAAATTAAAGCATTAATGTTTCCACATTTTTCTTTTTCAGTTCCTTTCTTTTCCGTTCTCTTCTTTTTTTTTCCCATTTTCACACTTTCTCCGTAGACCAAACACCGTCGACGGCACCGTAAACCGGTTTCGCACATGGTTTAGACGGCGAAGAACAGGGAGCTGGTGAAATGCTAGCTGAAAGCTCAGATCTAAACAGTACAAGAAGGGGGAGAAAACAGAGAAGTGGGAGTATTATTAGAGAGAGAAAACGAGGGGAAGAAGAAGGAGGGAGGGGAAGGTAAGGTACCTTCTGAGGCTGATTACAGAGTGGAAAAGCTCGGAGAGGCCGAAGAGAAGAGAACCCACGTAGCAGAAGGAGGTTGTTGCAGCTGCCTACATGACCAGAAGAAGAGACCGCTGCGTCTTCGAGATGAGAAGAAGAGGAGATTCTAGAGAGAGAAAGTGAGACAGAGAGTGGAGAGAGCGTTAAGAGCTTTTGCTTTATGTGTGGGGGAGTGGGATCAGATGAATCTGCTGGAATAAACCCAAAAGAAAGAAAAAGAGGAAGACAAACCCTCTCTCTCTCTCCCCCCCCCCCCCTACTTTTTCTCTCTCTACACCGTCTGCACTGCTGCACTCTCTAGTCTCTTGTCCCTCTCTATCGCCACCGAGAAAAATCCTTGCCGGTCCCCGGCGTTCACATTCACCGTTACGATATTACCGGGGCCGTTAATCGTCTCATCTTGGTGATCAAGTGCAGCATACTCGCGATCGAGTTTGCATGCGCATCCGATGATACGCTTCGTGATACAAGCAGAACCGAACCAGGCGAACAAAACAGACGAGTTGATGAGTCGTGATTGACTAGGTGTCATCTTACTCTTTTCGGATAAACGCGCGATGAGATCATGACTAAAACACATAAGGCTATTGACTTTCATTTTCATGAGTTTGGTCTATTAAAATAGAAATTATAATTCTTAATAAAGATATTCGAGTAATCTCAAATCTGAAACCTTTAGATTACCAGACAACAACATATATCGCTGCATTACATAAATTTTTTTCTTTCTTTTTTTGGGTAAATAAGCTACACCCCCTCAATCATAGTTTCATTTGCATTTTGGTCGACCATTCTTACATGAGAGGCGAGACAGGTGACTCCGGGTTCACACAAAAATCTCTTGAAGAGGGAATGGGGGGACCCGACCCGAGTCAAGGGTGGGGTCAAGCGGGCGTTGGGTTCTTTGGTCGGGCGGGTTTGGCTTTGGCGCGTGCAGTCACTGTTGCGCGTTTCGAAGCGCTTTGGACAGTGCAGACAACGGAGGACATTTTTGTCCTGTACTCCTACTATGGTAATAAAATACATTATACATCATCTCAGGTATAAGTATATTTGTCCAGTATTTTATTATTTATATAATATGATATGATTTTTGTTGTTATTTTATATTCGTTATTATATTATTAAATTAATGTTAACAAGAAAATAGAATATTACTGATGTTAATTTTTACACGATTGCTCTTTTTACGATTCCCTGCATATTCATATATAATAATAGAAATTGACTTGTCATTTTGTACTTGTTTATATTTTAATTCATATTTGATAATCCGATTGAACTTGTTATTTAATAGTTATATTGTCCTAACAGTCCTTTAGTAACCGTGCTTGACGCATGCATTCGCAACGAAAAATATTGCGCTAGTTGAATCGAATAGCCGACGTATTATATATGAAGTATAAATTATTAATTTTATGGGGAATAAAATGTACTTTTTTATACTTTTCTAGGAACGACATAGTAATATTATAATATTACGAATATATATCTGATAAATATATATTATTTTTAACCAGATGGTAGAAATTAGGAAGGCCTTTTTTAACCGCGCACGACTTCTAAAAAGCACTTTTGCTTCAACATAGGATTCTCTCAGTTTCTCACTCTCCTGGGTGCCCTGCACCAATATCACCCGTATGGATAATCGCCACGTGGAGAATCCTGTGGGGCCACCTTATGCTAACGGTCGCGATTGAGTGGAATTCCTCTTCAATGCGCTCAAAACCGTTATGCACCATTTGATTTCGCAGTTAAAATCACAAAAATTTCAACTTTAATTTTAACTCAACACACTACGCAATAAAAATACATATTTTCAAATCAAAAATTTTAATTTTAACTTTAACTCAAACATTACACAATCATTTATCATTTTTCATAATCAAAATCAAAATTACTTTGACTCTGATGCATTTTGACTTTTACTTTTTTTTCCAGTATTTGAAAGTTCGCAAGGCTAATTCATTCGAGCCGAACTACTAGATAAAATTCTCTCAATCAAAATTATATTGGAGCTAACACTCGAATAATAATTAATTTCTCGTAACCTCGTTGTGAATAATTACGTATTATTTTCGTCTGGACATAATAAATCATGAGAAATTCTACCATGCGATCGGTTTATAGCTATATATATATAACGTGTTTTTATAATATAAATTTTAATGTAAAAAAAAAATGATCTAAACGATGAGGTTGGCTCAATATTATCTTACTAAGGGACGAGGATATTGAGTAGACAAAAGAATGTTATAGTTGCTTAAAATTCAATTCAGAAAATGACGTTGTCTTGTTTATTTATTTTAATAAACATATTATTTGACTTCGACTGGAAGATTAAACTTAGAACTCAGTCCTCACCAATGACAAAGTTTGCTTTGTCACTTGAGATTTCCATCTTCGGTTTCTAATTTGGGCATTTTCTTGCACATATGCACTAAACAGTTTCTTTATTTTCTATGGAATGCCACAGAACTGTTTTCCGCATATGGATCGAAAGCGATTTCTACATCCTGTAAAACTCGGCGTGAGAATATTATCGGATAAAGATATGAAATATCGATGAGTCTCAAATATCCAGAAATTACAAATTCATATCCTTATGTTGGACAATGTATTGTCTGACCATATGTACATAATCTAGCAGATGGACTTAGGGTTCTCTCAAATCAAATTCACGATAGGTATAAGTTGACTGCACAAATTCGATTTTAATATTTAACTCGAGTCGGGTTAATTCTATTTTATCATGGCATATAAGTTGGAAAATGTTTTTACGGTCGTGTAAGGAAGAACATCACGGCCAGCCGCGATTGCTGATTGGATGGCGGAAGAGTGAAGCTTACGTTTGATCAGCTTAAACGGATGTGATTGCGGGGTCCCGCCGGCTTCGGGAAACAGCAACCGTTGATTTAAAAGAGTGGGCGCATGACACGTCACCGTATGTCTCCTTCGCAAATCGCGCAAACTGATGACACGGCATCCTGCGAGTGACACGTGTCCACGGAGTCGGTGGCAAAGAAAGATGTGTCAGAGCCTTTACCTCATCTCATTGCCCGAAATCTACGCTCGGACCAGACGGATGAGGGGGAAAAGAAAAAAAAAAACTCTCTTTTTTTTCTTCAGTGAACAGAACCAATGAATTTCGAAGGCAGTGAAAAAATATATCAAATATAAAGAGACATCCGACCACGAGGCGAGAGTTTGGCTACGAGTATATGGAAGGCTCTCATCGCATAAATAAAAGAATCCCGTGAATGTAACGTGAATTAATATATACTAGTGGTGCAGCGCGCACATCGAGCGGGCAATTACTTATTTTATTTAATATTGTCAAATTTGCTAATTTTATAATACAAAAAAAAAAGAAATAAATTTAAAAAATATTGAAAGTTTGGCTACGGGTATATGGAAATATATACTAATGGATACTTAAAAGAGACATCCGACCACGAGATGAGAATTTGGTTATGGGTATCCGGAAGGCTCTCATCGCATGAATAAAAGGATCTCATGAATGTAACCCGAATTAATATATACTAGTCACGTAGTGCTTATATTGCGCGGGCATTTTTCTATTTTATTTAATATTGTCAAATTTACTAATTTTATGATACAAAAATAAGAGATAAATTAAAAAATATTGAAAGTAGTTCCATTCATTAATATTTATAAATAAATATAACACTCTGTATCGATTATAAAATTTTAAATACATTTTTTCAAATTTTAAAAAATTTGAAAAAAAAAGTTTAAGTATGCATCAATGGGGAGACTCAAAGACACAATGGACCACCAACTAAAGATTTATGCAATATTCTTGTATGGTAAGCCCTTATTGCATAAATGGGAGATTGTTCAAACATACATATATATATATATATAGTTAATAATAAAAAAGCATAATTTTTTTCACATTTCAATAATTTTAGCACAGTTTTTTTTCTCAACTTAAAAATGCATAATCTTTCGATTTAATAACAATTCTAGCACAACATTAACTTTTTCCTTAATTTGGACTGGATCGATGCCACAAAGGGCGTTGACTACCCTAATTGGGGGTGGTGGCCGGAATTGTGGCGCCCACCCCTCGAAATTGGGAGAATGGTGGATCCAAGACCCCAGCCATCACCCTTGATTGGGGTTGCCGACGCCTTTCCCTGATTGGGGTCTTCGGCGCTATCTATGATGTCGATTCCGTATAAATTAATGAAAAATTTGATGCCGTACTAGAATTATTATTAAATCGAAAGTTTATGCATTCTATTGTTAAGTAAAAATCATCGTGCTATAATTTCAAATGTGAATTTTTTTTGGTTATAACAGTATATATATATGTGTGTATATATATATATATATATAGGCTGGAAATTTTTTTCTTTTCTAAAGCGAAACCAAAGATAAATGCTTTTTACCCTTTGTTTTTGTTTTACTTGTAACTATTTCATCCTTTTGCCCAATTGCCCTTTATTCTCCTCCACCATATATATGCTTATCTGTTATTTTTGCAATATGCCTTTTTGTTTTTTGTTTGAGAAAAGATTGCATTCAAATGCTTAACAAATCTCCATGATTTAGATCGTCTTCTGTAATCATTGAGTTCCAATTTATTTACCATATAAAAAATGGCTTCATATTTATAGAGCAACAAAAAACAACTGTGTTTTTATTAGGAAGTATTTCCTCTATCTCATGAGATACATAAACTGAATAAAGCGGGCTTCTTGTCGGCACAAATAGAAAAATATAATCTTTGATATATAACAATTATGACTGAAATTATTTGTATGGATATCATGTTCGTTTATCATTGTCATTATATTTATATTTCATATATTTTATAATCTTATGCGTATGAAAAGTTCCTAAAAAATTATGATCCTTGGTTTGTTTTCCAAAACAGAAGCCCCTCTTTTCGGGCGTTTCACTTCTTGAAACATAGGAAAGAAAAAAAGAAAAAAAGTCATGTCCTCAGTGGTGCCAAAGTCGAGGCAACAAAATGGACATATAAAGAAAAAAGAATAAAAGGAACGAAAAGAAGCATGGAGACATCGATGATTTTTCTTCCCCTAGTTCCATCCACTAAAATAAGGAGCTAAGGAAAAGAGGATTCTTATTGTAATAGCACAAGTCTATCGATAAAAAACCAAGAGATTCAGGTTCATTCTCATCTCGCATCTTTTTATTTTCGCTTTTTATTCGATCTATGAGTCTAATACAGCATAAGAAAATAAAAAAAAAAGAGAAATTGTTTGAGGTAATTAATATGATTCGTAACGCAACAAACTGAAGGTTCAGAATGCATTGGACCTGAAAATATGGAAAGGAAACGAAGGTGGGGGGAGGTCGTGGTCAAAAAAACTGAAGAAGAGAGATGTCAGGCAAGGAGTAGGCATGGGAGTCGGGGGTGGGTCTGTTCTCTCCTCTTTTCTGGGCTTCTTTTCCTGTCTGGTCTATGTCTTTGAGGTGGAGAAAAGAAATATAGAGCAATGACATGCATTTTCGATCATAAGTTTCAAAATTAATTATCACAAATCGACTTATTTATCTTAAGATTTCTTTTTTTTATTTGAAAGAGTCAAAGATTACGAGTAATTCCACTGAATATTAAACATGAAAATTTTCGATTATCAGACGAGAATATGCGTTATTGTGCTATCCGGTCTTTGATACCAGCGGAAGACTTTGATGTGATCTATCACCAACATAAAAAAGGAGTCCCATCACACACACACCCACCCAAAAAGAGAGAGACCCTTCACAAGTTCACGAACTATTTAGGGCCCCCCACTTTCTTTCATTTATTAATTAAATTACTCATCCCAAATAAAACATAATGCGATTTTGACAATACAAAATGATTTCTCCCTGATAAGGTGTGTTATGATTTCGCAATTTTCGTGTTTTAATGCCACCATACGACATGTCGTTTCCTCTAACCGAAGAACGATTTTCTATCTCTGAAATGGGAGCAGAGTAATGTAATCATGTAAAGCCTTTTGGTAGTTGGTCGTATGACCGGGATGAATATTTATGCCAATGTGTGGAGCGTAAATTAGGAATCCATTCTAAATTTAATTTTCATTTTAGTCAAAATAATCTGTATAAATCTTTTTGCCAATAAAAACAAGTATATTGCCAAACTAATTTTGGTCTCAAATTTGCGTATCATGATTTGGGCTTGGGCCCAGCTTGCTTAGTTCTTCCCAGTTCCCACTGCTAGGCCCATCCAAATCCATTAATTCATTCATCCATGGGACATCGGATTTTCCAAATCTGTAGAATCGCCAAGTTCTGGCGATGAGAGACCCATACATGAACGAAATTACATACACGTAACCCATAATTATAATTATAATCATAAAATGCTATTTTTAAGGAAATTTAATGGGTAATGTTTGCACAAGATTTCCCAAAACCTATTCTTTTGCCTTGGTAGTGAGCATCGCCTATCCAACCACGCTCAATAGTTATTCGTCGATATAGATTTTAATCATAATTCAACTATTGAAGTTGAATCCGATTAAAATAAATAGCAAACCGAATTACAACAAATGAGGCTGAACTTTGATTTCATGATAAACCAAACTGGGGTCGATTTTCGATTTTATTTCATTATGTTTCATTCTGATCTTTTATGAGTTCAGACTTCATACCGAACGAGCCCTTGATTTCGAAGTCGAGGCGATCGCATCTACCGCCTCGTTGATGAACTAATCGACGACATGAGTAAATTCTTGGATTTTTGAAGTTGGAAAATATCAACTGATGGTAATAATTTCCCTTCCATTTTTTACCACTCCCAACTGATGGCATAGATAAGGTGGTTGAAGTCTTCATCTTCAGCCAATCACAACTCGCCACTGCCCTCAGTTGCACTGCACCCGTCCACATTCAATCATCACCTCGTTGCTCTCGTCTACTCTCTGGCTCCTCTCTCTCTCCCTCCCTCCTCCGCCCCTTATCATCGTCCCCCCTCGAAGATCTGCAGCTCTCTCTCTTTGTCCATCAAGCTCGGCAGAACCGATGATGACTGACGCCCCCGACCCTCCGGCACCTTCAGCGGATCCGGACCCGCCCTCAGAGCCGAGCCCGAGCTCACTCCTCCACCCGCGGCGCGAGGCCTTCGAGTACGGCCTCCTCCCCATCCCCAAGCTCGTCTTCACCGACCCGATCCAAACCCTCGCGCCCCTCAAGCAGAAGCTCGCCTCCAAGTCACCGGCTCGCCGGGTCGACTCCGCGTCGCTCGCCGACGCACTGCAGATCTCGGCCGACCACGCAAAGCTCGTCCTTGACACCCTATCCTCCGTGCTCCACTCCGATTCCGATCCCTTCGTCAGGGCCAGGGCTGACGAGGTCGATTCGGTCGGAGCAGATGTCCGTGATCTCGTCCTGTTTCTGTACATTCAGTCGTACAAGAAGTTGCTCCCGAGGCCACACAAGGATTCAGCTTCAGTTGCAGATGTTTGGCCTTCCACATCGGCGTTCGACGGTTACTTATCGGCATTATCGCCTTTGCAGGTAACTTTCGTTTCCCTGGTCAAAATCCTTTGCTCTGCTTAAGTTTTCAATGCAGAGTTCGTTATTAGAAAGAAAATGTGCAGATGGTGGTGGGTTCGCAATTCAGCTTGATAGGAACGGACTGTTATTGTTGGTTATATATTAACAGAGTTCTGGGCCGATGAATAGGCAATCTTGTCGAAATTTGATGCCTTGATTGCATTTTCCGAAGATTACACCTAGTCAGTTTGTCATTTTGAATTATGGGGTGAATTACGCTCCTAGTATGCGTCTTTGGCTTGTGTTTCTCACGTCTATTTCCATTTCTTTGTCCCTTGAGTTCGTTCTTCATTGAAAAGACGAGAATTGTGCAGTATCTTTACTTAGTTAAAGTCATTTCTTGATGGCTGCTGATGGAATGAATGGCTTGAACATCGTCACAGCTAGTAAGAAGCAACAGCAGGCGCTTTATGCCATCTCAGGCTGATGAAGAGGCTCATCAGTTATCTTATCTACAGAAGCACTTAGCAAACATGATATCCCTCTTGGCAGAGCCATCGGAGGGGGAAGGTGAAGAATCTCAGGTATCGATATGGCTTTCTGCATTAATCTATTAGCCTTAATTCACTTGAATTGAATTATTAAAGGATTTCCTTTTGGCCACTGAGCGCCCAGTATTTGAAAATGATAGAGGATAACTGTCCGCTTATCCTGTAGTCAACTCGGGTATATATATGGTATAATATGTATGGTTGCAATTTTTAAGTTCTTTGAGTTAGAAGGCTGTTCTGGTAATTAGGTTTTGTCGGTGGCAATATTTATGCTGTGTCTAATCTATTTTCAATTTTGAAGACTTTGCTTTATTGTCCTAGACAATGTAATCTGTTGTCTTATTTAGTAGGTGGTAGTTTGGGCGGACTTGCATTATACAATTTTTCTTTTATAGTAATTCAGCTCTGTTGTGCCAGGTGTTGACCATAGAACATTTTGAGCACCTTGGATTGTTGATTCAATTTGGTGATAAAGAATCAGAAGGAATTCCGTTAAGCCAAGCAGCTCCCTTTTTTGCAAACTCCGATCCAGACATGCCTGCTGTCCCTGTCCCTGTTGCGCAAGTTCACGATTGGCTTCTACAGAATATAACAACTGCTTTGGAACATATTTCTGAGAGAGTTTCTCCTAAAGAAAATGGGCCATCAAATACCTCTGATCAAGATGTTGCCATGTCTGATGCCTCCACAACTCTGGCTAAGCCTGCAGTAAGCCCTAGGGGTCCATGTTTCATTGAGGGTATCTCTAAATCATCTTTGGTGAAGCAAGCATCTGATCTTAAAGGATCTTCTCTAAAAGTAAGCTTCATGCTTTTTGTCTCTCTGTATTTTATTTGGATTGATAAACCTGTTCTTCTTCTATAAAGATGCGGGAAATTTAGTGTTCATGTGTACTGCTCATTGTGCTCTAACTTTTTTTTTTCTTTTTTTTTTGAGGTTGATTGAGTATTTTCTTTTATCTAAGTAATTACAGAATTTCTGGAAATTTGTCGAAAGCCTTGGCCTTCTCGTCCCTAAGAAATTCATTGTCCAGAGAGAGTGGAGTGATCTCAAAGAGTTTTGCACAACTTAGGTGTTGTACCTTTTGCTGCTACTCAATTAGATTCTGCACATTGTGAGAAATTTATTCATTTTAACAGCTAATGATTGTTATCATCTGGTATAGAACTTACAGATTGATACATCTGAAGCTCAATTTCTTAATCTATTCTTAACAATTTGGGTCGAGTTCAGACGAGTTCTTTTTGTCCTTGGTAGCAAGGATCAATTTTATTTAGGTTTCTAAAGGAAGTTCGAAATAAGTTTAGTTGGTGGCCTGTTAAATCTTTCTTTTTGTGAAAGTTGGTGGTGCATATACACGCATTCTGATGTTATTTGTGTAGGTATTTGTCAATTGTTTAGTATGCTTTACTTTCCAAATTTATTTAGATGAAGTTTGCTTGGCTACTTTGTTTTGATGGTATTTGGTCTTGCTGATGACTCAGGTCCTGAATTGCCATGATTCTGTCATCTACATCTTAGCACCATTGAGATATGTTACAGTTTATGGATGCTCTGATGCCACTATAGTTCTTGGAGCTGTTGGAAAGGTCAAACATCAGAACTTGCAACTGTTTAATTTTAAATGCTGTGAAAGAATATTGTTCCTTGTCTGGTGGTTTCTCTGAAATTTAGTAGCTTCCTCTTGTTGTTTCATGTTGAAAAAACCTTTCAGTAGTTTCAAAGAGCAATATGTTGGATCATCTTGGTCCTGACTTTCGTGTTGATATACAATTTTTCTTTGTCAGAATCATTTTAGGACTTCATAACTCCTCTCTTTCCAATTGTTTAAATTAGATGCAAATCGCCTCAGTCTCAGTATTTTTATCGGGCTACAAGATCATAGATGTCTGGCGAGTGGGAGCAAGAAGTAGATCATTTTTATACTTAATATTGCTCATCCATGATTTACTTACAGGCTGTTCGAGTTGAACATTGCGAGAGGGTTCATGTTATTGTAGCTGCAAAGCGAGTTTGCATTGCCAATTGTCGTGAGTGCATTTTCTATTTGGGAGTGAACCAGCAACCGCTGATTGTTGGTGATAATCATAAGCTCCAGGTGAGTGTGTCTGCGTTTGCAGGATATTCTTTCCAATTTCATCCTTTTCTCCTAAATAGATGAAGAGGTTCCTGGATTATCTCATTTTGAATGAACTGGTGATGAGAAATAGGAAGTCAAGTACTATTTAACTCCTGAATTTGAACTATTTATGATTGGTGAAATTTACCAATTACCATGGACATTTATGAGCTAGAGTGCTTTCATAGTTCAACGAACGGTCTGGAGTTTAGTTCCACTTGCTTTGTCAAATTGGAATTTCTAGAACTGCTGCTTCTTGTGCATCTTTCTTGCTGAATAATTAGTCTAAAGTACGAGTAATATTCTGAGAAGTTGCTTGTCTATCTTTTATTTCATTTCATTAGGTGGCACCATACAATACATTTTACTCTCAGTTAGAGGAACACTTGGCTGAAGCTGGCATTGAGGTGAACATCAACAAATGGGATGAACCCCTCACACAGGGAGTGGTAGATCCACACGATTCAATATCCCATCCTGCTGGTGTTTCCGATGCACAAGCTGAATCAGCTGCACGTTTAGATCCTGATCAGTTCACAAATTTCCTGGTATACTCTTCAGTGAATCCTTTTTCTGTTTTCTTCCTTCATTTTGCTGATTTAATTTCTCAAGAAAGCATATATATATTTTTTGTGACAAGCACGTATAGATTGTTTTGATGTTTTGGTATTTGCTGCTTCCCGTCCATTAGATTGTTCCTATGATCGCATTACTTTGATCTATCCTTCAAGATTTGGGTGTAGAAGATTCTAGGTTATGGTGCAAGATGCAGATTGTTCGTGTCTCGTTTGAGATCCATGCATGCATAGCCTTCTTTATGGAGGCTAGAATTTGTGTGAATGTGGAAGACTGCTTGCTTACTAATATTAAAGTGTAAGCCTCATGGAAATGTGTGTATTTTTTTAGCAAGGTTAGTTTTGTTCGGTTTATTTGGGGTGCTGGGAGGACAGTAGAAGGGCACATATTATTGACTCTTGTTCGATGCTCACTTCATTTTATGACGATATATTCTCTCTCTTTCTGCTCAGATCCCAAATTGGTTAGGAGGTGAATCCGCGGGATCAACTAAAGACAACCCGTTTCCCTTACCAGCTGCTTATATGGAATCTCAGCAAAGAAATGTACGCGTCTTGGATCCCTCTTTTTTCAACAAAACACTTCCGTCTCTCATTCTTTAAGCATACAAAATATATAAATGTTATTTTTGGGGCATTTGACTTTCGATTTGGTTTCCACCCTTCAGAGAAACAACTTAGAGGAGATAAAGCAAGCCTTGAGGAACACGCCTCTTGTAGAAAACCGTAAACGAGAACTTTCTAGTGCCCTCCATGTATATTTCAAAGACTGGTTATATGGTAAAGAATCGAACTTTTCTCTCTGATGATGGTTTCTTCCCTGCCTCTTCCCCAAAATAACACATCACAACAACATCATTGCCCTATGTGAAGCAAGCAAGTGAAGGCTAACATGCTCTTTTCACAATACTGCAGCTTCCGGAAATATTCGTCAGCTCTACTGTCTACAGGGCGATTGACACCCAAATCGGCTTGAGTTGTGAGGCGCCGGACGACCCTTTCCGATTCCGGAGTTTTTCTTGTGCTAATATCTGCTATTATTACGTGCAGCGATATTCTTTTACCCGTCTTTGCTGCTGACTCTCCCCAACCAATTAAAACGCATCACCGCTGGTGTACCTGATACCGATACCGATACCGAGCAGGATTGATTGTACTTTTGCTGATTCTGCTGATTTTACGGGGAGAGTGTCTGTTCTGTTGTTACTGTGTATGCTGGCTCAGTAAATTTTTTGCTCGACCGTCCTAATAACCTTGTAGCAGGTTCTAATAATCGTTGTAGTACGAATCTTTGATCTCTCTGTAGTCCTTCCATTTCGCTCTTTTTTTCATTTTCACCCTCCGTCCGATAATTTGACTCAATATTTTCTCTTTCCTCCCCGTTCGTCAGTGGTCAGCCTCAACATTTTGTTGTATATCGAGTAAAAAAGGAATGAGAATGAATAACCGTTGACCATCCAAGACCTGGAGAAAATATACCCCGTATGGTGATGTGTTATGTCCCCCAATTGTTGGGCGAAACATGGATATTCACACCAATTCGTCATGCCAGTAGGATTCCTCACTTCTGGTATCGAAGAATACAGATCTTCTGGAACACATTAGATCCAAGAGAGCAAAATTGGTTGATTCCCTCAGGACTAGCTCGTCGGTGCAAGCTGAAAGAGCTTCTCCGCTTGATCGGGAAAGAAGGTGATGAAGAGAAACGCACCTGCAACATGTGCAAACAGGTAAAAACACATCAAGCAATGCGACCGCTCGGCCCCAGGGAAATCGCATCAACCAATACAACTAATAGAGAATTCGACCCGAAGAGGCTAGCAAAATTTATCCGAGCAACTTACAGATTAGCACTGTTCCGAGAACTGCAGATATCTTGCCTTGGATTGTTACCAAGCCCGCTTTCCCTGCATCCTGCAACTCAGTCAAACCAATAGAATCGAATGTGCCTGCAAACACAAAGGAGATTTTCGCCAATTCTTTTACTCTGAGTCGTAAGTATGAGCGAGTGAATTGACGATTCAGGAGACAAAGAGGTCTATTAGATACGAAGTTAGAGAGTTTACTGACCCGGCTTTACAGATTGTAGCCCCGATGTTATGCAAGCAATATTTTGATATCCAGCTTGTTCCAACTGATTTGCAGCAGCAGACGATCTTCAAAGGAGATAAAATAGCGTCAGATGTGGTTAGGAGGAACCTGAGGTTATTCACGCTGGTTCTGATGAAGATTTAAACCAACCTTAAACCTTCCTGACACACCAGTAACAGCTTACTGTCAGGCGGGAACTTGCTCTTAACGGACTGCACGAAGTCGGGATTAAGCTTTGTGAATGGCAACCCGAAGAACAATCCCGAAAAATTATTGTGCACTGTCCTCTTTATAACCGTCCCTACGAACAAAATCAAGTTTTCAGATAATCACATCCTTACTTTTCCCAATATCACTTAGGTGAAAGTTGGATAAGCATGAGTTTAGGATGTACCAAAGTCATTGTCCTGGTTCTCGATGAAAAGAGGGACGTGATAGCATTGCTTGATATGCGCTCGCTCGTACTGAGTTTTGTCCCGGATGTCTAGAATCGCGTATCCCTCGACTGCTGTGAGATTCTTTGCTTCCTCGGCATTCACATAGTTGATCTCTGCCCTGATCTGCAGGCTCCTCCGCTTGAGCGATTTTCCTAACACATTCGCTCCACGATGAGCGTCCAAGACCAACCAAGACGTCCGAGAGTTGCTGAAAAGACATTTTCCATCGCAGATGACATGTTTGTTTGGTTCTGAATTCCCAGAACTCTATTGAAGTGGGAACAATGTATATAAATCCATTGGATGAACACATCATCATGACAACTTTGAGGCATGAGGTGATATGTCTAGCAAATGAGGCTATTGGTATCGGGTTCAGTTGCGGAGCTGCGGTTACTTTCCCGAAAGGGCCAAAACCCGAATAATTTCGACATCGAACACAACGGAAATTTCTTCCTCAACATCAGAATAACTAAGGCAAACAGAGTAATGATAATGGATTCATGTATATTACTTTCAAGAGAGACAGGAAAATATAATAATAAAAATAAAAAGAAATACCTCTTGAAAGAGAGGATTGAACAACAGGAAGCTGCTCCAGCCATGGCTTCTCTGGAAACAACTCTCTCTCTCTCTCTCTCTCTCTCTCTAGCTTTAGCAAGGAGAGAAGATAGCCACGAGTGACTGAGTATATGAGAGGGGCAATGGGTTTCTGCCACGTGTCAGGAGCACCGGATGGGATATCTATCTTTGGAAAATCTCGGTTGACCTGGATGTCGTGTTGCTGGTCCTATGCTGACGTGGACTGCTTTGTCAACTGAGTTCCTTTCGTTTCTTTTGGGAGGATTACCTGCTTTTCTCAAACTCCTTCAGAGATGTCTCTTCGGAGACATCCGATAAAAAAATAAAAAAAATAAAATCCTTGAGAAATACGTAGAATTACCATCAAATAACACTGATTCTGCTCATCAACTAGGAATTTCACCGCATTCAGATCTGATAAGATCCATTATCCAATCCATCTTTTTCAAGACAAAATGAAGGCAACCCTCTTATATGTAGTTTGTAATATTTACACCGATTCAGTATTTGGTGTGTTTAATTTTTAAGTTGAGATTTTAATTCAACTCAATTTTAAGAAATAAGAAAAGATAAAAAATAATTATTATAAATTTTAAAACATATATGTTAGTACAAGAATATATATATATATATATATATATATGAAAAGTAAATAGAAAATTGATTATAAAAATAATTATAAAAAAATGAGTATGATATTATTATTAAAAGAAATAAAAGACAAAACAATAATGATTGTAAGGTTAAATTTTTTAAGTTTATAGAAAAATAGAATTGAGTAGAATAGAAAAATTATAATCCTAAAACCAAACGAGCCTCGTCTGTCTTTCCAATGGTCAAAAGCAGTCTTGCAAGGGTCGGGAAAGTCGACATGAATCACATAGGTATCTTTCTTTATCATCTCCACTGAAACACCGATACATCTACCTAAAAGGAAAGTTTACACGAACCGAAAGACATATTTATTCAGACAATCCATGCAAGGCTCAAAGGAAAGAAAGGCATAAACACCCAAGAGTATGTATTTACATCTCTTAGAAACACTGGGCGCCCGCTTAGGAAGGCATCGTCCATTGCTGCTTCCACGTCTCCGACTCACGACCAAAGAAGGGAATGAATCGGTCATAAAATCACTCGACGCTGGGCCTCTTCTGGGTGGTGTAAGGATAGTACTCCTTTCCATTGTCGATTCTGGTGGTCTGCCCGCCTATATCAATCACCGATGAAGTGAAGGCCAGGGCCGACCCAGCTTTTATTGCAGTGTTAATGCTCCTTCCTGCAATTTAATAAGATTTTCAAAGTCAATTAGATCAGCTGATAAGATCACACATCCAGGAAGAGGTTTTAGTTACATACAGGTGATCCACCTGATATTGATAGATAAGGTATACTGAGCACAATGAACCGTTCGCCAGCTTGTGGCTGGACTGTGCACGTTCAAAATATAAGTTCATCATGCTTAACAGGATAAAACATGCACCTAGACAGACGAACAGATAAAGGTCACAACCTTCCAGACATGACCACGAGTTGGCCATAGACCTCAGTCCTCCCAAGTCCCAACTGACATAATATACAACGAGACAACAGGTAATGAAAAGTGAGCTCCCCAGTTGTCAAAGACCGACAGAATATATGCAGTGAAAGTGGCAATAAGAAGCAAGGTTGGATAATCATCAACTAAAGTTTGGCCCAAAATTGACAACTTAAGCTACCCGAGAACAAAAAGGAACTCGGTCTATTTGACTCTCACCAAAAGAAAGAGAGAGTTAAGATCTTCGCTTCCACCAGAAACTTATAAGATAAATAAGGCCCTAAAGTTGATCAGCAAGTTATTTCAATTTGCAGTATAATGATCCATTCGAGCTCAAAATATGTTCCTCGAGAAGAGTGGCCAAAAAAAATGTTAGATCTTCCAACTACCCCCAAGGTCAAAAGGAGAAACTGGAACAGAAAGGGGATTATTGAAAATCCATCATGATCTTGACAGGAACATAGAAACCGAAACGAAACATGACTCTATGACGCATAGAATGGAACATGCTTTTTGGTAGGTAAACGTATTCTCATGCCCAGAAACATGTTAAAGATGAAATCTTCAGATGCTTCAGGCGACTAAACAGGCACACGACAGAGTAATGACTCTTGCATATATTCCATCCCGAAAAATCATTGAGGGCAACAGAAAAGACTCTCCCACATGAAACAGTAGGAAGAAATGGCTTCCGGCAAGTTCGTGTCGCGATGTGCCTCCAGCCTCCTGATCTAACTTCAATGCCCCAGTTAACTTCAGACAACATGACGTGCCTCTTCATAAGGTAACCTCACTCCTATCTAAGCCTCTTAACATAACTTGTAAATAATCAGATAGAAAGCTTCTAACAGAGAAGGCTCGGCGGCCACAAAGGGCATCACTTCATTGCATCAAAACTAGAGAGCAATTCAATAGAAGACAAAATTCCCACCTTTATAACCGAGAATGGTAGCCCCGGCCACGAAACCCCCGATGGCTCCATTGACGAAGTCCCTCTTCATCCTGTAGTGCTGCACCAGCTGCTCCACGCCGATGTAGACTCCTCCAAGAGCAGCAAATGTCATCCCATAGTTCCCCATCATCCTGAGGGTCCTCAGCAGCCCCGGGAGGGCAACATTCCTCTCGACCCGGGGAACGTCTTGCCAGCTCGCCACAGCTGTTCCCCAGATAGTGCCGACGACGAAACCGGTGGTCGCACCCTTGACTGTCTTCATGAAAGGAGTGTCCTCCTCCTCCAAGTACCTGCGCTCCGCGGGGTCCATGGGCTTGACAGCACTGTAACGTCAAATCACCAATGAGCTGAGACACTCAAATGGGACAATTGCAGATCGATTTCACTCTAGCAGAATCAGCCAGAAATCTACAAAACCACGAAACCCTAATAGATTAAATTCGTCACCTATTCCACTTGAAATGGGGTAGAAAGGAAGCTGTTATGGCGATGGAAGAAGTCGCGATGCAGCTCGGAGATCGCCGGCGGTGAGGGGGGAGAGAGAGAGAGAGAGAGAAGAAGGCTAAAGGAGGAAGCAGTCGAGATCAGCTCCAGCAATGAGTGAGGGGAGCACCAGAGACGACGAGCACAGAGCGAGGGAAGCCAGAGGGAAAATGGACTGAGCCTGACAGATGAAGAAATGAGGCAGGCCCAGCCCAAAACAAGCCCACAAATGCTGGCCCAGACCCACGCTTGTATGTGGGCTCTCGTGAGCCCGGCCTATGCAAGACTTCAATCTGCTGCAGACAGTGAATAAGAGTGAAACTGGCAGACGGAAGACGAAGGCGAAGAAAAGGAAGAACACATCTCCATTTGAAACTGGCGACCTTCTTCAGCTACGAATCACTCGGCCGGGAACGATTCGCGCTTCGCGACGTGGGGAAGCTCGTCCTTGCGTTCTCCGTGAAGCATGCAGACTCCCGAGGACATACGCAACCTCCCGATCGACATCGCTTTCTCTCGTCTCGGTGGTGAGCTTCCCAGCCATGGCTCAATTGTGCTTACTTTACGCCCTCGTCGTTTTCGATCCAAACGTACAGAATGTAGACTTGAATTGATAGCAGACTCAACTGTGTTTTGGATTTTTGGCTTTTTTTGTTGATTGACTCAATGGTTACTATTGCAACGAAGAGTGGTTGGTTGATCGGAAGAGAATACCGTCTGATTGGAGGAAGCGGTTGGCAGCAATAAGGGCTCGGATATCCAAGGAGTTCCCTGCCCTTCCCAAGGACATAGATCCCTACCTCCACACCCTGGACCCTGAAGGTTTGTTCTTGATCATTACTCATGCTCTAGGAATTGACGAAGCTTCTCTAATTTGGTGGTTCTACAGTGAGCGTGGGAAATTATGCTTAAACTCGACAATTTTCCACGAAATATATGATATTTCACTCTTTTGTCCTCTCTTCGATTTTAAAGAATGAGCGGAAAGGATTCGAATTCATCAAAAGGTTTCCACTTCTTTCCTCACACGAAAGCACCAAGAATCATATAAAAAAAAATGTTAGGAATCTTCGTTGTGATGTTGGAGATTGGCATTTTTCAATATGATTCTTTTGGTTTCCTGATGGGGCTTTTGAAATTTTCAGGTATTGGGTATTTAGAGGCCAAGCAAATATATGACATCCTTTTGAAGTCAACCCCGGAAAGCAGGAACATTTTTGGTCGGTTATCAGGTGCTGCGGTAAGAGAATCTCGCCTCACAGACACCTCTGCCACCTACTGGCAAAGCCATGGATGCGTGGTCATTTTTAGCTGAGAAGAAGAATGCGCTTGAATTAGTAGTTGATCGTGTTGGTTTGTTGTGGCAGGGCCCTTGGGAGGCTATTGTTCGTTCCTTTGAGAAGGATCATATATTCCTTGGTGAGGCTGCTCAAATAATGGTCCAAAATGTCAACTACGAAATGTGAGTCCTTTTCTAATTTTTCTGTTGCTTGCTAAGAGAAGTAACCTTTTCCAGTCATTTCACGATTATTTAATAGATGTTGCCGCGTTCCAGACCGTATCAGAAGAAACAGGTCCAAAAGATCCAGCAGCAATTAACAGAACTCGAGCGCAAGGAAGCTGATATAAGAAGAAATGCAGCTCTTTCAGCTGCCAAATACGCAGAAGCTTGTCAAGAGCTTGGGTTGCAGGTACAATTTTCGAGCCGATCTTTTTAAGGTGCTTAAGGATGGGGAGACTTTCTTGTGCTCAAATTTGGATTTCATTTTCAATTTTCAGGGATTAAATGTGAGATTGGAACTTCTGGAGACTGCGAAAACACTTCCAAATACATTTAGCAGAATCCTGGAAGTGATAAACAGCGATTCTTTGTCACAAGCTATTGAGTATTACTCAAATTTTGTGAGAGACGTTCACACGGAGAAGGATGTAAGGAAACGGCCTATTGTTAATTTGTTTTCTTCTACAAATATGCAGTCAGATGTTGCCTGTTCGTTTATGATTTGTATTTAATTTGATCTTTGTTTGCAGAGAGCTCCATGTGCTGTGTTACCAAACTTGATAGATGTTCGTGAAAATCCACCCTCTCTGAATGTTTCTGCTGCCTCTGATATCAATGAATCTATGAATACTCAATCTGACTATGATGGAGCAGTAAGAGGCAATACTGATGTTGTGGCCGATAATATTGACTGGGACATATCTGTTGACAATTCTGCAATTGATTGGGATATAGGGAACATAGAAGAGACCGAGGATAGCACTAACGGTCTGGGTCCTTATGAGATTGTCAATGCAAGCGAAGTTTTACAGAATTCTTCACCAAATGATGTTGAAGAAGCTAATCCAGTAAAAGGAGAAGAAAGCCTACAGCAGGACATATCTGCGTCCAAGATTTCTTGGGATATAAGTGTTGAAACACCCCAAGTTGATGTGATTGATGATGTCAGTTTGCCTAATATAGGCCTGGATAATCCCACATCGGCTTCACATCTGGTAACTGAAACCTCAGAATCTAAAGAAGTTCGCAGTCAGTTCCTGGAGACGGAGTACAGGAATAACATTCTTGATGATCTTAATGAGGTTGGTTAGTTTTTCCAGTCTCTGTATTGTGCTGCTTCTTTTCTTGCAACATGTACCTGCTTCCCTGGTCATCTTCCCTCTGGCCACTCCACACCACCACCATCACCCCCCTTCCCTTTTTTGTATGGGTTCATATGATGAATACAACCTTACTATTTGATATCCTTGCTCTCATCAGATCAAAGCATTTTTATATCAACGTTTGTCGGAATTGAGGAATGAGGAAACGTTGTCCTTGCAACACCAAGTCCAGGCATTTGCTCCCTTTGTCCTGCAGCAGCATACTCCCGATGCTATTGAATCGATGCTAAATGATGTATCATCAGCAATATCTTTGCTCACCGACAGAAAAACGCGGGAGTTGATCATGATTCTCAACTCCAAAAGGTACTCCAAGATGCTCTCACAACATATTCTATGCTCATAAAATTCAATTAATTTCTCTGCTCTCAAATTTGCTCTAAAAGGGTGATTTTATCATTTGAATGCTCTTTTGCAGTCTAGTTCTCTTGGAGAAAATTGGTGCATAGCATCCTGTATTAGATGTGGACTTTTTTCTTCTTACAAACATCCATACTAGTGAAACACGGACATCAGCTTGAGCTTTCCATGAGTTGTTATGCTTCAGGAATCTCAACTGATTGTGTATCTAATGTCAGGTTCTTCGATAGATTGGTAAGTACAATCGAGGAGAAAAAGCACCATGAAGTGAAGTTGAAAGAAGGATTGAAGGACATAGCTGCCAAGCGCATGGAGCTGCAGAACTCGGTATCTTCATCGTGGCCTAAGCAAGTAAGTAAATCTCGACATATTCCATACCGTAGAATAGTAAATACATGTGTGCGGGGAGGATTGTTTCGGGAGATTTCGATCGGATAGACTCTCCCAACTGTTCGGCCTTATTTTCTCCCTCTTTGATCATTGAGCTCTCTGACATCAACCTGTTTGTGAACTCCAGGAAGCTGCTCTTAGGAAAAGCAAGGAGCTGAAGAAGCTGTGTGAGAGCACACTTTCGACCATGTTCGATGGAAGACCCGTTAACATCATCGGAGAGATCAACACACTGTTGAACACCAGCCTTGGCGCCTAAAATGCTTGTTCAAAAACGATTTTAACCTTAATTAGTCGGCTGTTAGAGCTGAGGAAGAAGTTTCTTCACATGGCCGAGCGATGTTCGGCTGTAGGAAGTTTCTCGAAAATGTTGTAGACATGTTGAAAGTCCTTTAGACTGTGTAATCACCATTATGACAGAAATATTTAACGGGATTGGCAACGAGATTCAAGCCTTCATAAATTAAATGTTTCGGTTTTCTCGCGGTCCTACTACGCGTTTCTCCTCATCGGAGATTATACAAATACTTGTGACATCTCCCTATCGAACGCTCAAGGCATTGTTCGATAGGAATGTGCGTTTGAACAATTTTATTTTCTGGAAAATAAAATTGATTTTTTATTGGCAGCTGAAGGGAAAAAAAAAATATATAAAAAAAAGTAAAAATAAATAAATTTGCTTTGGACCTCTTATAATGGGCCCAGGAATAATGCAAATGGCCCGTTTTAGGCCCACTTTTTTCCGTACGTGTAGAAATGGAGCTGAGGTAAAGAGCACTGGTGTGCCCTGTGCTCTCTTCCGTCCCTCCAATGGCGGAATCAGCTCAGAATGGAAGCGAAAATGGTAGAGGAAGAGAAGGAGGAGAAGGAGAAGAGGCAGATTACATGGGAGACCTCTCTCTGCTACTTCCTCCCGAAGCATCGGAGCCACCGAAATCTTCTGCCAGAAAGGTCGGTGGTTTCACCTTCTTCTCGGTTTTCTTCTTGCTTAAATTCATGGTGAACTCTGCGTTAAAGGAGTGTCTGGGTCTTAATCTTTCGTGCATTGCACAATCACCGGAGCGTATAGGATTTCTCTCAGCTCAGTTTATTTCGCTTCAGATTTCGTATCAATTCAACGTTTCCATTTGCTCGTTCATTCATTCTCATGGGGGATATTATGACGACATATAAACCCTAATAATGGTTCACTGTCAATTTCCAGCTTCATTCTATTCTTTTGTTTGTCATCTGCGTGAAAAGAAAAGGCTTGGCCTGCTTCGACTTTTAGCTCTCTGTTGCGAAATGAAAATTTGAAATCGTGTGTCATGGAGAAAAATAACATCTGGTATCCGGCTCTTCCGATTAGTTCTTGAACGCTCTGGAATTGCTGGGAAACTGTATTTTGTAGAAATCGCGTATTTGGTTTTGGGAGAATTTTTTGCAAAATCAGTGAACAACCACCTTGTTGTGGCAGATCCCGAATGATAAACCCATGACGGTTCAACCTCCCAAGAAGAAATCCAAGCTCCTCAGCTGGCAAGAACAACGTAAACTCGAAAGAGAGCGGAAGCAACAAGAGGAGGATGAGCAGACTCTAGCGAACATCGAGGCCCCAATTCCACAATCAAACATTGGGTTCAAGCTGTTACAGCAGATGGGCTACACTCCTGGTTCAGCCCTGGGAAAGGAAGGCTCAGGCCGTGCTGAACCTGTGGGACTTGAGATTCGGCGGTCGCGGGCAGGGATTGGGAGGGAGGACCCCCACAAGGAGAAGAAGAAGCAAGAAGAGTTTATGGTTGAGAGGAAGACGAGAAAGGAAGAGTCTTTGATGGCTGATTTTGGGTCTAGGCAGAAGTCACAGTGGAGAACTCGGAGAGTGGTCATTAATTATCACAAGGCAAAGGCCGCACTTGACCAATTGGAGAACAAGGAAGTCTTGGAGCCGGAGAAGAATGATGAGGACCAGGAGTGTGAGCAGGATGAAGAAGAAGAGGAAGTTATAACAGAAGAGGTAGGTCTTTCAGCACTCAGAATGTTCATAGTCTAAACTTCATCTTATTTAGCTGAATTGGTTGATTTCATTTTGTTATTGAATAAAGCACCGCATAGGATCTCATAAGTAATCTTACTGATTTAATAACTTAAATTGCAATTTTGGGGCATCATGGCATCCGTCAAGATCAAGCATATTCTCCTACATTTTCCTGGAAGAAAGAATTATTAGATTTAGGATAGGTGCCATTACGAGACTGTCAAGGTCTGAATTGAATCGTCTGCATTAGCTGCCATTCCATTTGTATACCAAAGAAGATGATTTTCTCGTTGTCTTTAAGTCGAGATTCCTCCAGCTTATTTATCATATACTAATTTAGCATGGGAAACTGCCCTTTGAGTTCTTGCTTTTCAGCTGCTTACTGCACATGAATGGATGCAGGATTTGCTCATGATATTGACGAAACTGAGAGAGGAGCATAATTACTGCCTTTTTTGTGGATGTCAGGTGTGTAATCTTGTACGATCTCGATTTTCTTGAGGCCGCCTTTATGTAATATTATGGATTTGATATGTTGTGATAAAATGGATCTGGTGCTTGTTGCAGTATGAATCCAAAGAAGAGCTCTTATCCTACTGCCCAGGTACAGACGAAGATGACCACTAGAAACAACAGGCTGAACAGGATCACCAGCTGTTTGGATGAGCTGGCTTCAACTCAAGAGACGAGATACCAAGCTCCGTCCAGACCAGGGAATTGCAATTTGCACATGCACTCTTGTCCGATTTTTCAAATCGATCTTGTCTGTCATCACGACACTGCTCTGTTGTAGGGTAAGTCATTCGGGATGGAGAGCATATGGTTGATCTACAGACCTCTCTCGTTCATTTGCTCATCCAAGAAAAGGAGGCCAAGGTACAGGCATTCGTGATATTACTTGCGCAAGAGCTATGAACAGATTTTACAACTGGGGAAAAATTGATCCATGATCGGCTGAGCTTGCCTTTAGTGGAGTTGAAATTTCCATCCTTATGCCCTATACTGCAGATACTATAAGATTTCTGATGGCAAAACTGATTCTCGTGTCCCCGGGCTCCGAGGTTCCATTGCCGGCCCGCAATCCAATCGCTACAGTTTTCACATGTTCCAAGCATGGAATGTGGGGGTGTGCTGTGATGTAATATGTTCTGGAGCCTGTGATATCTTTCAAACTTCTGGCACCATTGTCATACAAAGAGATTACGACCTTTGACTCTTCCTCTTTCCAGAATATAGGGATATCAAATCTTTATTGTAACAGTGCCTACTATGTAAATGATATGATATATATGCATACATATATGATGCATATGCTGAGGTCATATCGTGGAGATGTTTGGTTGGTCCGTGCTGAATTTATGCCCCTCTTTTGGCGGAATGTGGGAAACCGCAAGATGGAATTTGTATGGGCCCAAAGAGGAAAAGAAGGGGTCCATAGACGGACCCAGGCAGCACATGTTTTGTTTCCTTTTCCTGTTGGGGGGACAAGGGCAACATTGAATTTTTCATCTCACCAGGTGGGTCCCGACATCAAAGGATATTTCACACTTTTTAATTATATTATATTGTAATAATTAGTTGTCGTTCCTAGAATTCATAAGACGAGCTCGATGCTCGAAATATCTATCTTGCGGGCCAAGGAAAAAGAATCATAAAATGTCCTCTGATGGCCTTTAAGGCCTACCTGGAAAGGAACAAGCTAATTGCCCGTAATACTTCCTGGAACCTCGCCCTATCTCCGCACGAGCAACTGAAAAAGCAACTGCTGATCGAGTGATTCCAAAGATGAAAGAATGAGAAGAACGGTTTGATCCCAAATGCAATTAATTGTGAGCGGAAAAACAGGGAACAAGGAAATCTTCGACGGCTTAAGTTCTTATCGTGGCAAAGGATACGTTTACATGGGCGCACAGACGCAAAACATGAACAATATACTGACGGCAGAACCGGCCGATAAGACACTTGGGCGGAGTGGTGCCAGATAAACATATACAAATGTAAGAGCACGCAGGGAGCACACACGATTGTTGCTTGCTGATAATCAGTCAGTTCGCGTTAAAATGTAAAAGGAAAAGAAACATCCGGAAAGGTGGTCAGGTGGTAAATTGTGCAGCAAACACAGGCACAGCAAAAGAATCATCGATACCAAAAGCGCAGCATCAGGACTAATAGTAGCGAGCAATCCTATCGTACATATACATGTGAAAGAATGCATGTTAAGGCATGGAAGTGTACATCACAAGAAAAATCTCTTTTGGAGTTTCTCGAGGTTCCTTAAGAATCTATATATGCTGGAACCTCAGCAAAAAGAACTGCTTCCCAGGAATCATAGATCTTACCTTTCCAGAACCAAAGGAGACATATGGCATTCGATGTTCAACCAGATAAAAACAGCCATACTACAAATAGGCTTTCTTACCGAGTATCGATCTTCGGTATCGAAAATCTCCCGATCTCAGCCGTCATGTGATATTAAGCATGCATCGCGTTGTATAATTTAAAAACTGATACTTCTTTCTTTTCGGTCAAAGTTCGAATAACTCTGCAAAAAAGCATAACGAGTAAGAGCATATAAGTTGTCCCTGAAGCTTACCTGATTAACTTAGAAAAGTCATCCAACGGGCTTCCTCCAACCTCTGACCTATTAATAGAAAGCACAGTCCAGGGGAGTAGATACTACTTGAAAGATTAATGGGAAGCATGGTGGAAAGAAAACAGGGCAGAAGCCACCTATTGTGAGAAACAAAAGGAGGCATAATCCTAAGAAGATTAACAGGGTTCCGATTCACCAGGATATACTGCATGGAAGGAGTACTATATTGCAGCAAATTCCACGACGATATATAAGCAAAAATGCAGAAATTTTCCATTCCATAACCTCAAGTCAAAACTATCCATTTGCAAGAAATGGAATAAAGAAATTAGAAATTGAACAAAATGCTTGCCAAAACAAAATTACTGAAAGAAGATAATATGCCAGCTATCAACTGCCCTTTGAATCCGAGAAGGTGGTAGGAGAACTAGGGCAACAGGTAACCGTGATTTCACTTGCATTCAACTCCAACTTCAGCCGCACGTCGAGGCTTGTTCTTCCGCCTGTTCCCATTTTGACGGAATCCAACAGGTTTCACGATGTCATTGGCACCTGTCTTAGCTCCAATCCCATTTTCCTCTTTCACAGAGTCGATGTTTTCTTTGGCCTGAGCAGACCTAACCCTCTTCCTCCCATTTTCAGTCACCCCCTCATTTTTCATATCCTTGGCAGAGATGGAGTCTTTCAACCCTTCACCATTTTCTTCCACCTTGTCAGCACTATCCTCTTCAGTATAATCCTTCACAATCTTTTGCGGCCTCCCTCTTTTCCTGTATACAGGAATTTTCTCTTCTTCACCGCTTCCAGGATCCTCACGAGCAGCAACAGTCTGTTTCTTCCCTTTCCCTCTCACTCTACCCATTAGTTCCGAAATCTCCTGAATACGAAAAACTCAACCTATAGAAAATTTCTGTAGACACATAAAAATAGAAATTAATGAGGCACAGAGTTCAGCATACCCAACTAAGCAATGTATTGAGCTAAGAGACACCATGTACGATATCTCAAGCCTCAAATCAACAGATTCGCATAAACCCAATGCATAACAACAACGAAAAGCAGCAAATGTTTCATGACCTAATCCCAGAAAAAACACGGGGAGGAGACAACATGAAGTTTCAATCTTGCAGCTCTCACTCCAACGTTAAAGATAAAGCAAGTGGGACAATTTTCAAGATGTGATCTGATGGATAGTGGATAAAAGCCAAGAAGAAAGAATTAACTCAATGGATAACAAAGAGCTTTCAAAGCCTCCCTCCCAGAAACTTCTATTTCAGCAAGTCATGCTATTCATTCAGCTCATCACTTCATCTTTACTTCTCCATCATGAAAGAAGAATGAAGAAAATCAAAGGCTTTCGACAGGATTGGATTTGTGAAGGCAGAGAAGGTTAAGGAAGCACAGTAGAAGGATGTTAAGCAAACCAACTCATTCCCTTGTGCACATTATCGGATTGCATGTATTCACTGAGAAACGAAACAAGAACTAAAGAATCGAGTAACATCGAATCCACACCGATCTCGAATCTGAGACAAACAAGAAGACAAGACACGGTGCCAAAAAAAAAAAAGGGGTCCTTTTGGCTGCAAAAATTCAACATATCGAATCGGGAACTACCAGTAGATGGACTAATGCTCGTCAAATAGAACCATTCATGCCTCAGCCGCAGTAAGACAGAGAGAAATCTCGGTATCTTAACAAGAGATTTACTGTAACTTTCAACCATAATCTTCTGACAAAGCAGATTGAACACGAAACTTTTCCATGGAAATCGAAGCATCGCATGCGTATCAAAGGGTAGACAGAAAGAGAGAGGGAGAGAGATGAAAGAGGAGGAAGCTGACTTTACAAGCAACAGACGATTCCTGCATCCCCTGAGCAAAGCATGATTTTTCCGAATCCGATTTGACAGAAGAGAAGCAGCAACCGCAATCGTCAGAGCTGAATCAATCCGCGGATTGCCAGGCGGAAGCAGCAGCAGAGAAGGCGAGAACTGAAGCAGCCGGCGAACAGATCAGCAGGTAATGGAGATTTGAAGGGATGGAAAGTGAGGAAGACGGAGGGCTGCGCAGACTGTTGAAGGTCGGAGAGAGAGAGAGCACTCAGCCGAAGGAGGATAGCAGAGGGGAGAGAGAGAGAGAGAGAGAGAGATAGCAGACGGAGAGGAAGAGAGCTCCGTGTGTAGAGTTGGAAGTGAGCAGCAGAAGACGGTAAAATGGTAGGGAGGAAGGCGGAAGAGAGAGGAGAGAGGTTAAAGTCTTTGAAGATGCCCTCACCCAAGTGGGACCCACTTGCAAGTCAAAGAAATATATTACACATAAAAATTAAATTAAATTGATTTCACAAGAAATTTTTTTAATTTTTGATTTCATTTTTCATTTTTAAACATAAAGAAAATAAATAATAAAGAAGAAATTACAGTCATATCTTGAAAAACGGAAGTCAAATTTCTAGGGATAAAATGTATTTCTACTACTGAAAGCTTGTGTCATACATTGCTTGTTCAGTTCTCTAGAAAATGAAAAGCTCTCACGATCGATGAAATGAAAGGAGCTTAGATTGATGTCGATGATTATAGATTTTGATCGGTCTCAAAATTTTTAGTTCACCAGTATCAAAGTTATTATAAGAACATTCCACTAAAGAAATCCATCTAGAATAAAAATATGAAAATCACGAGATAATTAATATCTTATAAGGCCACGAGTTAGATCTGCATGGTTGTATTGGTCGTACAAGTGGCTTAATAAAAAGTAATCTCCTATATTGTTTTTCAGTTAATTCGAATTTGCAAGTTTTAAAAGGAAGTAATATTTTAAACCAACATGTTAATCATATTGGGCTCCATACTTATTGGTTTTTTCTTCTTTTTCTTTTTTTTTTGAAAAAATGGGTTTATGTGAAGGTTCTTGACATGTTCTCCTTGATAGATAATACAACTGGTGATTTTTGTGACTCATTACTCATACAAAGCCTAGTGGGTGCATGAATGAATGAAATAAATGGATCTAACTGAGCCATTAAATTTGACTTTGCATCCTTCCCTTTAACTATAGCTCGTTTCTTCTTCTTTATTTTTTAAAGTGTATCTTTTTTTTTTGGCCCTTTGAGCAGAAAAGAAAATTAGGGCAACAAACAGCTGTACTTGAAAAGCTTCCCAGTTTATTTATTTATTTTATTATTATTGGTAAGCGTTTTATCTTATGGAAAACACTGCCTTTATTGTAGTCCAATGGGCTCTTTAAGTCTAAAATGGGCCCAGTGAGAGCGAGGTGTTCATTGCTCATTCATCATTGGGAAATTTGTTCATGTTTGCTTATAAATGATGCAACAACTATAATGATGAAAATAAACATCTTGAAACCAATAAAAATGTTGACTTAATAGTAAATAGCTCACCCCTAAGGAGGAAAACACAAGTTCAAACTCCGAAAAACGCACTTGTTGAAAGGAAGAATAACATTTAATACTCGATCTCTCGACTGGATTGATCAGATCTCATTGAGTTTCTAAATATCATAGTACACATCGAAAAAAAAAACATTTTAGAGAAAATAAAACACTCTATTCATTAATTTAAAAGAAAATTAAATATCTCATTAGTGAAATTTCACGTACGTTTTGGGTTAAAAAAATTTTCATTTTCTTACTCTTTTTTTCCCCCCGTTTCCTAGGGCATAGATATCTCCATGTAACCAATTCATATAATTCGTGCAAGGAAAATAAGGAATTAGTGGCCAACCCTATCTAACTCATCTTTGTGAAGTGGCCCCATTGCACCATTATTAATAAATAAATTCATGTCAGAATTTTTAATTTCTTCCTTTCTTGATGAAGTTGAATTGCCAGCCTCACAGTAACTACACAGGAAAAAAAAATACTTTGTTTTGCTTTTTGAAAAATGATCAACAGCAGTTATTAATAAGAAGGCCAAAAAAAAAAGGGGACAAGGAATCAGCTAAAGAGCAAAGGCTGCTGCAACTTCTTAGACAGCAGGACTGAATGAAACCAGGAGGAATCCAAAATTGAAGGAACTTTAAAAAACAAGAGCTCATACAATGATGTTTTTCGATCAAAGCAATGTTAACGGCATGGCCGGAACCTTCTTCTCTTTTTCCGGATATTAGAACAACAAGAAGGAAGATCCTCTGCGATCCTCCTGCAGTTCAGTGTAGTTAAGGGCCGAAAACCAAGTGATCGTTCATCCACTGGTTCAAGAAATTTCATTATCTATGACAGTAAGACTGTTTTGTGTAAAAGAATATCTGTTCTGCTATCGGCAACCAACTTCATTGAGTGCAGTTCGAAGAGAGCTGCAGAGGATGAATCCCCAATCAACGTCAATAACTATTGAGAAACTGCGTAACTCGACTCACTCACAAAACTTTCCCTCAGATTGTGCCAAACCTTGAGCCCATCGGGATGCCGCTTCACGTAGTATTTTTCAAAAGCCCCATCCGAGCAAGCAATAATGGTGCTCAGCGCTAGAAGAGGATCAGCCAACCCTTTATCTGACAACCACTTGAACATCAAAAGCCTAACCTTGATCCTGTCCGTTTTAAATGAGAGATAGGATGGGAACCTCCTTAGGCTCGATATTGGGTATTTGACTTCGTTCACAAGAAAATCAATCTTCATCTCAATGACATCCTTAGTCTGGTTGAGAATCTGAGGCGAAACTCGCACCATTTCACAAACATCATTCTCACTTAACCCTGCATTGACGATGCAATCGAACCTCTCCTGTAGTTCGTATCCTTTTCCGCGGAAAGATTTGATCGCCCTCTCCATGTTCTTGGACTCCTTCATGAACCCAAGGCCCGAGAGAAACTTTTTCTTCTCGAGCAGCGACATCTCATCATCTTTCAATCCTGCCACGGGCCTGACTCTCATGCCCATGACCCAGTTCCCCATTTCTTTTGGGTTTTGCTTAACTATGTCTCGAAGGCGTCTCTTCCCCACATTCAAGTTTGCAAGCAAGCTGTTAGCCTTTTTCAAGGTGGACGATCCCAGTAGCCGGGCTTCAGTTCGGATGATCCTACCTATCTCCACCGTCTCCATCTCTATCTCAGTCAAGAACATGAAACACTGCCTCAAGTTTGAGAGAAATTTCTCCACACTGATTTGTGGGAATTCAAGAAAGACAGACTGTATCGTGTCCCTTTCCGAACCAAATTTGATTAGTAATTCAATGATGGAAAACGTCTGAGCCCCTGAATCCTCAAAGAGAATCCCAGGATTCCTCCTAACCAGTGCATTTAACTGCTCATTCGTAAAACCCATTCGGGTAAATACGCACAGAAGCTCCAGAATCTGACTCCATCTATAAACACCATCCTCACAAAGCAGCTTCTCAACCCAACTCTGCTCGAACCCGAGAACCCGAAACCTCTCCAGTACGTCCACAAACTCTGTTTTCATATCGCCAATCAAGAGTTGGGGACTGCAAACAATGGCCTTAACTATCACATGCTGACTGATCCCAAGATTCTCATAAGCTCGAATCTTTGACAGTAACGCCCCATGATCATACTCAAAGATCTCCTTTGCGTCCTTATAAATCCTTCCAATCTTACAATGCTCAATCCCATAATTACAAAGCACGAGATAATTTGTCAGCAACCGATCACAATCGTCCAAGAACATCAAATTCCGAGGGAGGAGTGGGGCATACTCGGAGGGTTTAAGACCAATGCTCTCAAAGAAAGGCTCAAACTCATTAATTGGATGGTACCGCAGGAACCGAGCGAGAGACCGCTGGATATCATCATCGAGCTCAATCTTCTCAAGAAGCTCCGATAGGAAGCGGGGCGAGTTCCTGCTGATGCTCTCAGCTGCTGCATACTGGAGGCTCCTAGTGGAGTGGAGATAGTCGGAAAATGCGGACTGCGCCTTTCGAAGAACAGTAGCCGAGATTTTGCCAGCACCCGAACTTTCATCGAGAAGAGTCTTCTCCGTTCTGTAAAATCTAGGGTTTTGGCAGCTGGGCAAGAACCCAGCTCGGAATAGGGGGAGATTGAGCGATTGGTACTGGTTTTCGATAAAACTAGAGGAAACCCATTTGAGGACAGCCCTTGCTCTGAGCTTCTGCAGGTGGTTCATCAGTTGTCATTCACGAGAATGGGCTCAGTAAGCTTAGCGAAGAGAAGAGATGATCAGAAGAAGCGAAAATGGAGCTCAGCGGGAGTAGTATAGACACTGCACGGAAGTATTTGTGTGAATGGGCTCACCTTAGCCGTGGAAGGCGGCGGTTTAGCCGTCGGGCAGTGGCTGCTCAATCGAAACGTGCCCGCCATGAATGGCTCTGCGTCGGTGGCGGCACTTTGAAGTTGAACGAAACGACTGTAGAAGAAGAGGTGGCGCCCTTCATTCTTCGTTCCTTTCGATTCAGTTCTCTATCCTTTTGTTTTGTTCAATTCGGTCCTCGATGTTTGATTAATTTGATTGAACTCAGATGAGGCCCAGGTTCGGCTTGACCTCGGGTGTGCGAGAAATGCAAAGCCTGCACGGAGTGCCTCGAGTCTTTTCCGCCGCAAATATCAAACCGAAAATGCTTGACATCAGGAAGAATCATTGAATTCCCAGCAGATACACTCATTGAAACTTGAATTCACAAATATTATTAGTTACTGAACTCATACAACTACTATTGGATTTAGAATGGTATACTTCCAGTAACTAGGCATTTCCATGTATTATGCTTCCTCTCTTTTTCTCAAGAAAAACCAACGATTACAAAGTACGGAGATTACAAATAAGTAAAGCAAAAAAGGGACCGATGATCAGCGGATTAATCAATATAATTGCCAACGAGTTACTGTTACGAGCTTGGCAACTGCAGTATACACTATCAGTTAGAAGAATAAAAAACTCGAGACAAAATGAGGATCAGAGACTATGAAGAACACGTCTTCCACTATCCCGACTAGATCCTCGTTTCTTAACCTAATACTACTGACCTTTCCCCATAGACCTCGCATGTTGGGCCCTCAGCGGGTCATCCTAACAGGCATCGAGGCATAAGGTCCATATGGAGAGGTTGTTGCCATTGGAGGGCTAAAACACAAGCACATGCAGGGAAGATTCCGGCACGAGTGGTGTGTCGAAGAGCAGACTTGTCGGAGGTAACTGTGGCTATATCGATCTACTCCTCCAGTAATATGCTAACTTGAGGTGATGTTCCTCCTCTAGAAAGAGAATACAAAACGTGATTCATACTACACATATGAACAACCATAACATACATCCGATTGAAAGAAATTTCTCTTAGATCAGTCAATAACAACAACAATTAATGGCTACAAATTTACGATTGTTGTGACGGGGCCATGAGCTTGCATTTCTATCTCAACTAACTGAGTCTGAGAGGATTCTTCATAGCACAAAAATAAAAATGCTCGTTGTTGTATTACCCAGTAATGATTTTCTCTCTCAACCAAGAAACAAGAATTATGTTGTTGTCATAATTTAGCATAGAACCAACCCAGAGCAACGGAATCATGAAAAGTTGTTCAGAAGGTTACGCGGGCACATCGTTAGCTTACCCGAGTATCATCTCTAGATCATCAATGGCCTTTCCGGCACCGTCTTACATGGAGTTCTGTTTCTCCAACTGTACTGCATGAAACCAAAGTTCTGTTTCCAGCCAGAAAGTATTTGTGCCTAATTTCATTTTGCGCCCTGAAGTTTCATCCTGATCTCAAAGTGCACCCTATAGTTTAAACTTTAAAGTCCTTCATATCCGTAGGCGGCCCAAAAGGATTGTTATACAATGGGCTTTGTGATACAAAAACCCAACTTCTTTTCTTCGCTTGGGCTTTCGCATCTGAAAAGCAAAACCTCCAATCGAAGACTTCAATTGATTCATACCATACGAGCGGTGAGATCGGGACTAAGACTAAACTCCATTTGGACGTCAACTTGTCCTAGTCATGAAATCCTTTCAATGTGTCTATTGTATTATTTTAAGTATAGTTCGATCAGCAAGTTAAAGTCTTTTGTTCAATCATATGTTAGTGTACGTATGCGGTTATATAGTCACGTCAATCGATAGTTTTGCTTCTTTCAAAGATATCGTAACAGAATCTCCGAAAAACCTCGGATTGATATTCACGAAACACTCAAAGCATGACGCGGGATGCCCAGCCTGGAACCCATTAGTACACTTATCGCAGTCAATGACGGGAAGGAAAAGCGAAAGTATGCATTATGATGATCATTGGAGATGAAGTCATGGGTATATGGCAACTTCCCTCTATAAGTAACATTTGCGATCACACAAAGAGAATGAGTGCCTCTTATAGGAAACCAATCATAGGCAACAAGTTGCTCCGATACACCACGTCATGCGTATCGAGAGAAGCATATATGGGTCATATATTGTTCATTGAACCTCATGAATGAAAATAAACACGGCATTATATATTATTTCTTGATCAATTGGTTGATTACGAACTAAAGAACCGACGGTATACATATTATTGTATACGATGATGAAAGTTAATTGTGTTCTACGATTGGTATTATAGTAAAGGTGAATTCCAAATGAAGTCAAACACTGATTTTACTTAAAAATACAGCAACCGGCCACATGTTCTTGGGCAGTGAAATACGAATGCTTAATTCGGAGTGAATCGCACGTCTTTATTTCTGCATTAGGAGGCAGCAAGTTGCCTCCGGAAAAGAGTTTTCCTGTTTTCCGAATGTGATTGAAACTCGTTTCCTGTTTCCCAAGAAAAGAAGATGGAAAAATTATTCGAAGAGCGATATCTCGAAGGAATCTAAAAGAACTAACCGACGCAGTCGAGGAACTAAGGGATACGCTACATTACATCTCCGATAAACTTTTATACCTATTGAAGGACCGAATTATGTTTGCTTTACGTGTAACTCGTACACATATCTCATCATATCGCGCAACTGTGGGGGTAGAGAGAAAGCAAGAGAGCAAAAAACACAATGCATTGTAGGGACTAGCCCGGGATCAAGACTCCGAAACAAAACATCGACAAATCGCTGATTATCCACTGGATCTCAGGAAAAGAACTGTTACGCAGAAATTCAAATTCATGGTTGCAACTTTCGAACCTTACCGATGAGCAGAAAAGGAAGAGACATCACTTTATGAAAGGTGACAATACAAATTGATTCCAGAAGAATATATTAAAGATTGATGTGTTTCAATCTTCCACTCATTGGAGTTTTTTTCCCGGCTGTTCAAAGTTGTCTTCAATTACGTTGTTTTCTTTTCAATCATTTATCCAGGGGAAAAAAAAAAAGAAGTTAGTTCACAATGTTGTCGTCTGCGACACCAACCCCGCCTCACTTTAATTGTGGACACAGAATTTTCCACTAAATTAAATCAATTTGTTTGCACCAAATCAATCACAATTCTTAATTGTCCCGGATTCGCTGTAGATCGTAACGGGATATTTCTAGTCGGCCAGAGTTCCCCAGCTCACTTCTAAGTTAAAGTATATCCTCCTTACGTCAAAATATATATTTATACAACCAGTCATACTAAATTAATTAATTTCTATCGTATTAACTGGGAGCTTATAAGATGCTTGACTTGTCAATTAATTTCACTTGCTCGATGATTTGTTCGCGCCATGGAAGCATCAATCAAGTGTCAACTCCGAACCCGGAGATATTTTTTCGGCGTTAAAAAAACAATTTCCTATAAATATTATCAAGTAGGATCGAAAATGTGAGATAAGTTTTACAAAAAATTGTTTTTTCGAATCTTGTCGAGTCATGATTGGGTAGGGGACAACAGATTTTGTAACCAGTTGATTACAAAATGACAAGTGTTAATACTACTTTTCCAGAAGATTTGAGTCTTTAATTAGTTCATCATAGCCATTTCCTGTTGTATTGACGAAGACAATTTGGCTCAATGTATATGCCTCAGTACATAAATAGATATGTATAATGAAATTAAAGACGGCATGCAATTACATAAGTAATTTTTCCCAAATTTTATGGTGCATAATTTTAATTTTTTCACACCGTACAAAATCAATATGAATCATTAGATCCCCTCATTAAGGACCGTCCATTTTACATAATTTTTTTAAGTATTTTCATTCTTTATGTTTTTATTTTATCTCATAAACCTTCAATAGTGTTATAAATTAGCCCACTATGACCCAAAATCTCCATCAATCAGACATTTACGTTTGATTATAGTATATTTATCGAAATTAGAAAAATGAAACATGCCAATAAGAAAGCAGAAGAATTTCTTACATTTGGGTTCACAAAGAGGAAGAAACTAGAAACACTGAACACAGCACAAAACACACAGAAACTTCATGCCTAGCAGTCACTCGATGCCTCTTCTCTAGTTGCGATTTAACTGTATGATTGAGAGAGTGAAAAACCATTTTATTAAACCGTTTCATTGAGCTTCTCGTAAATCAATTTGCTTAATCAGTTTGGTTTAATATTACACATGGCACAATAATATGAATCCACGTTATCAATCCGGATTTATGATGAGATTAAAGACTGACGGAAAGAATTGTTAACAAAAATCACATTTTACATAACAAATGGACCATATCATGATTTTTCAGAGGTTTTTTTAAAATTCTTAAACTTATAAAAATGGACAGTCCGGATTAAATTGAGAGGGAATTTAAGAGCCCAAATTAGTTATGTATGGTGTGAAAAAATAAAAAATATGCACCGACGAAGCGGCCTAATTTTTGTAAGCGAAATTTGACGGTGGGTCAAATTTGGGTCCTTAATTTCCAAATATATATAACCATTCTATCTAACATGACAACGAGGGACACATTTATTATTTTCAGCTTTAAGTGTTTAGTATTTTATTCAAGAGTTTTGTATTTCAGTCCAAGTAGTATTTTTTTCATTTGGTGATGAAGAGAATTTATTTCGATTCAAATATTTAGTATTTTAGTTCAAATGTTTAGTACTCTTATATTCGGTGATAAAGAGCACCTTGAATTAAAGCACTAAACATTTGAACTGATTATTATACCAACTGTATCATATGACTCAATGTCATGTTTGAATTGATGTGTAGGAAAAAGATATAAGGATAATAGTAGAAATAAATAAGAAAGTGAAAGAACGAAAATAGATTTAAAACATGGTTTATTAAGAAACAAACTGTAATGTAACGGTGTGCGCTGGTAAGCAAAAGATTTTTTACTCGATTATCATCAATGAGACTATTTATATAATTTTATTTAGCTTTGTATCTCTTTGTACTAGGTTTATAGATCTTTTTCCTATTGAAAAAAACGTTGATAGCTAGCATTTCAGTTTATAATTGGACGAAAAATTAGTACTAACAATGAGGGATGTTTACTCTTAATTTTCACCTTTATTCGTAGTATCCATGACAAATATTATATATGAAAATCTAGTCATATAATTTCTTTTATGATCAATTGGGTAAAACCTCATACCTAATCAAATTAAAGTTATGCATGCCTGCTAAGCAATAATGCATCCAGCCTAATTTTGATGTCAAATGAAGAGAGACTTTCATTTTTTTAGTTTACTGCATAGGACAAAAGCAAGAAAATGCCTAGACAAAGATTTAAAAATAAATCAAATGGTTAATTCAGGACAAGGACTTGGCCTTATCTTGCTTTCTCCTTTCCAAGCTAAATGGATGAGCTTAGTTGTCCTTTTCTCTCAATGTGACTTTTGTGTCCATACGCACGTTAGTTTTGACATATATAGTTATAGTAAACCTTGCTATTAAGACCTGATAATATTTCCTAACCAATATTTACGAATTTTCAACTGGAAAAGTCGTGCATTCAAATATCTCGTGTGAATAGATAAAAGTCATCGGTATAAATGACACATGAAACTGATTGTAAATGATGACACGATTCAATTCTCTAATGGAAAGATCTATTTTTACTGGCTAAAAGTAGGTCTCCTAACCAAGAAAACTTTGTATTAACATGCGGTCTATAATATAGACACAAGATTGTTGATTTGATAAAATTTCTTTGCAAAATTTTATTTATTTCTTTCTTTCTTCGATGATATTTTCTAGCTTACGTAGCCCATGACAAGTGTATCTCTATCTCACTAACTCTATAAATACACGTAGATAATTACAATGTTTTGTCCTCCTCGAGAAGCTTTTAGTCTTTTAAGTTTAAGAATATTACATATTGGTATGTAGCATGATCCACGTGTATGCATATATATCTTGACATATATGTTTTTTTCGGTGGAATCTTGACATACAATCTTCAATCGAGTGAATCCCGAACAGGTGCATTTTTTGTCGGTTATTGCTGAAAAAAAGCTTGAATTGCGAACCCAAAATTAATTAGCGATAATTTAATCAAAGGATTTTTTTTAAATTCTGATCACCAGCAAGAATCAAGGGTAAATTTCAGGGTCATGTTGCTTCAAACCCCCCCGCCCCGGGCCAAAAAAAAAAACAAAAAACCTCGATTATTCCCTTTTCATATAAAGTCCTCGATATTTAAGTAATTAAAGATTGCTACTTTGGTGTGCAAAGTATAAAATGCCAATTAGTATGAATATTTATTTAATAATATCAAAGATAATATTTTTTTTAAAAGGGCATTTTAATTTTGAGAGATCCTAAGTAGAGATTTACAATTAGGTTCATCTTTTACGATTGCGATTGCTTGGGCTCTGTAATAAGTGGCGGAACTTAAGTCTGCTGGACCGTTGTTCTTGAGTTGCTCACCCCATTATTATTATATATTTAATAAATAGAAAATCATAATAAGATAAAAACGTACTAACGAAAAAAAAAGTAAATTTAATAAATAAATAAAAAAGTTGGATTATCTTCTTCTTCTTCTTCTTTTCCCTCTCTCTGAAAATCTTCGTGAAATTTTCCTTTTATCCACTTGAATTTTTGTGATATGGTTTGCATGAAGATAATTTTCAATACCTTAATTACTCAAAATCCATATGAATCACGTGCCATCCATTTTCCGTGGAGCACACTGTTGTGCATATATTTATATATACACGTCATGTGTGATCTCGAATTATTTCTCTTGGAAAAAAAATAATGTTTAAAGTAACTATCGTTAAACAACTCTTCCACAAATACTAAATTTTTTTCAGTTGAAAAATCCTTAATATATACGCACACATTTGTTATTCATATTATTACTATTATTTCATATAGAAAGAGAATTTAGTGTCCCCTGACGATTACGTAACATGTAAAAAGTCTAAATCTAAAAGACCCAACCTCAAAATGATTGACGCGATGAAAAAAATAAAATTTTGAAGTTAATAACAATTATGACAGCTTAGATGATTAGCACTCCTTAATTTACGATTTTGTTACGTTCTAATTAGTCAATACTCTATCTTTTATAAATGCAGGCGGGCTATGATATATCTTCTTCGCCTAAAAATAAAAAGATCTTCTTCGGGGAACCTTTTTGTTTTATCTCTTTTGACTGGACTTAGCGTAAGAACAAGGGGCTGTGTTTGCTCTGTACATAATATTGCCAAGCTTTGAAATATACACACCATTTAAAAAAATGAAAAGATAACAGAAAAAATTTCGTTTCTTTTCTTTTTTGGTTCAAGAAAAAGATTTAGACTATATATGTATGTATTTATATATATGTTGATGAGGTTAATTTGAACACGCCTTTTCAAAGTGATAATTGCTCTTAGAAAGTGTGGCAAATAATAAATGAAAATTTGAAATGTTATGTACATCGGTGCTTACTTTTATGAAGAAACTGTTGTCGATATGTCGAACAAATAAAGTTAAAACTTAAGAGCACTATAAAACGATTCCGAAAACATTAAAGGGATACAAAACCTTTTTGCTCATCTAAATAATCTCTGCATGAAATTCTGAAGTAAAACTGTTCCCAAAACCGAGGAGGGGCACATTGTTTTCAGAAATTGTTCCCTATCATTTGCAAGATCTTGAAACCTGAAAAGGGGACAACAACCCATATTCCTCCAAAGTACAACATGGACCTACTCGAAATTATCTGACAACCACAGGGCCAAATTGGTCTTTGGGGACCCTTTATAAAAAGAAGTCGTCCCACGTTGATTCTCCCAACACTCTCACAAACACACAAATAAGAAGGGGGCAAAAAAAAACAAAAAAAAACCTCAAAAGAAAAACCTTAATCCTTAGAAGAACTATATAACATGGTAGTAGTAGGTTCAGTCTCCCACCCCCTGAAACCTCTACTCTCATTCTCTCCAAATCCTCTCACTGATCAGAATGCCATCTTCCTTCTCCACCACAAAAACCCTAATCCACAGCCTCTTCCTCTCACAGGTGCGGCGCATCGCCCGTGTCCTGACCGGGGCGAAGTCGTTCCTGGTCAAGGT
Source organism: Punica granatum (assembly GCF_007655135.1). NCBI lineage: Eukaryota > Viridiplantae > Streptophyta > Magnoliopsida > Myrtales > Lythraceae > Punica > Punica granatum. The sequence continues at coordinate 39,647,697 of NC_045128.1, read as the reverse complement.
CTTCCGTAAGGGGTCGTCCTCGAAGCCCGTCCACTTCTTCATCTTCTTCTCCCGGAACAAGAAGGACAACAAGATATACTTCGGCTCGTTCCGGCTCCACTACAACTGGTGCTCCTCCCGGTCCTGGTCGGTGCCCGCCTCGGTCCTCCAGGACACGTTTCCGGCTCCCGTCACGAGCCAGGTCTCGTACTACTATGATTCATGCTCGAGGCGGAAGTACGAGGATGCTGTGGGGCATTATTGCCATCCCGAGCCGTCGGGCTTGTCAGGGTACCTACAATGGCTCGAGGAGAAAAAGGTCGACCATGGTCAAGGGGACGTTTTGGGAGATCAGAACAACGAGCAACCACAGGGGAATGAGATCGACAAGCTCGCGGACATGTTCATTGCGAGGTGCCATGAGAAGTTCATTTTGGAGAAGCAAGAATCGGAGAGGAGATTCCACGAAATGCTTGCTAGGAGCATGTGAAAAATCTTCTAATTAAGGTCTCTTTCGTTTTCATTGATAGCCTTTTGTTGTTTGTTTAATGTTAATTAATTAAGCTATATTTAGAGTTTTCTCAATTTGAGGAGGCTGGCTAGCCCTTAACCTTGTAATAATTAATTATTCCTTGGGACGTGGAGATTATATGTATTATGGCTCTTCTTTTTTCTTTTTATTTTTTGGTTTAATAAGCTCTTTTTTTTTAAAATATCTAATTTCTTCTTCTTATTAATATATATCGGGCAAGAAGAGAGAGATTGTGTGGGATCCAAAGCACAATCTGCTTTCGGCTCTTATTTAGCGAGTTAAAATGTGAAAATGCATCATCATCGAAAAAAATGTGATAATGCATTACTTGCATTGAAGAATAATAATTGATGGAATTAAATTGTGTGCTTATTGAATAAATAAAAATAAAAATAAAAATAACGAAAAATGATGATAGATGTTGTGATATTTCATGATTATATATATAGTATATGAACTTAGGGATCTCTACATGTTCTCACTAGGTTGAAATTAGAAATTAATTAGAAAATATGCGATTACATAAAAGAGAATTAGCTCTATAACTAGAGAAACACTTCTTATCATAATAACGAACGGATGAATACAAAGAAGTCAGTAAATTCGAAGTTAATAAAAAAAAACTAAAAAAAGTTAAAGTTACTGAAAAAACTACGCAAACAGTTCAATAAAGGATATGTATACATACATCGATACATACATTCCTTTTAACTTTTCTCCCTCTTTTTCGATTTATCATATATTCTTCGGTTATTTCTTATTTTGATGTAATTGTTTGCCACATCCAGGGAGCTACTATACTTGAATCTGTTTTTTTTATAATTCACGTAAAAGGAAAAAAATCGAAAAGCTCTATAGGGAAAAATTATTGGCAAAATGCATAGATATAGATTCATTGTTATCGAATTAACTTGATGAATTTCGTTTAAATTGAGACACACATTAGGCAGATACAATAATATTTGAGACTGCAATATGATAATATATATTTGATCCATTCAGCTGACTGATGGAGGAGTAGTTAAAAAATCACATTTGAATGATGATACGTGGGGCTTACGAAGGGGACAAAAGGCTCCAACATATTTTCCATATTATAATCATAAATAAACGTTAATCTATACATGTAGACGTAGCTGGTAGGAGAAGCTGCAATTCTTTTTAGTTATCTCCTTAATCACTTTTTACAATTTTATTTTGTAAATAATTAATATATCCGCAGGGGCCGCAGATACACACACACACATATATATACATTAATTAAAAATGTAACCTGGGAGCATTTTAAGGCAGTTCATTCGGCGATGTATATGCTCGCAGTCAAATTGTTTTAAACCAAAATTTGATTTTTTTTCAAAAAATTAATGTGAGTTACTTCAAGACTTCAAACGATTCGGTACTTATTCATTTTAAATAAGGTCTCGCTGTGAATAAAAAAATTTATGATTGTAAGAGTTTTATCCATTAGTAAACTGACATGATTTTGAACTGAATTAATTGGAATTCATTTAACTGTTATATATTATCATACACATTTTTTTTAAATAATTGTATTGACACGACGTTTGTAAGTATACTTTAGGAAATGGGGGTGATCACGTTCTGACAATTCATATGGATCCACTAGTTTTCAGTGACATCGAGATGGACATTTGAGTTCCCCTAGACGGCAGGCAACTAGCCGATTTTACCTGATCTATTACATATATTTAATTTATACGTAGGTACACGCATATATAATATATATTTATGTCTTAATAATGATATATAAGGATGTGTGTGTTTTTGGCGGGGAATTTTCAGTTTGCACCCAAACAATTTGCTCGTTCATTCTATTTTCTTTTCACAGTTTGTTCTAAGACTGATAATTAAATGTTAACCACCTAAAAAAGCACGATATTTGTATTTTTTTCTAAATATAACACGGCATTTGGGAAATAGCATAAAAATGTAGGATCTTTGCATTTTTTCTAAATATCGCATGATCTTTAGAGAGTAATACAGAAAGGCAAGACTTTTATATTTTTTCCTAAATATAGCATGACCTTTAAAAAAAGTATGTGCATGGCTTTCGGGTTTAATTGCGCATCTAGCACGATGTCAATTATTTTTTCAGATTGTAACGATAACGACTAATGTGGAGCTAAGATGCTACGTAACATATCATAATTGGACAAGTAGATCCCACATATTTTTATTTAATTAAAAAATAATTTAAAATTTTAAAAGAAATGAAAGGAGGATTTAAGAGGAAAGGGGGAGGGAGCCGACGGTGGTGGCTACCATCGCCCAATTGGGGTCGTCGGCTGCAGCTTAATCCCAATTATGTGGATGGTAGTCATAATCAGGACACCCACCGTCGGAATCGAAAGAACCCCAATATTGAAGGCTTTTTCATGTCGGTGGTGGGGGCCCAATTACTCCCCCCGCAATCTAAGTTCGCTCATTTCTTTCTTCTTCTTTTTTTAGAAATAAAATCTTCTTTTAATTTTTTTTTAAAAATTTAGAATTATTTTTAATTAAATAAAAATATGTGGGAGCCATTCGACCAATCATGTTGTGCTACGATGTGCCGTTAGCTGTTATCATTACATTTGACGAATAATTGACGTCGTGCCATAATCATAACTAAACCCGAAAGTTGTGCCTTTATGTGCTATTTTTTAAAAATTGTGCTATATTTAAGGGGGAAAAAAAGAGCAAAGATCTTGTCTTTTTGTACTACTTTCAAAATGTCGTGCTATATTTAGGAAAAGTATAAATGTCATACATTTCTGTGATATTTTCTAAAGATCGTGCTATATTTAAGAAAAAATGCGGAGGTCGTACATTTCTAAGTAATTAATCCTAGTATTAATGGAATCATTTTAAGTTACCTTAGTCATAGGATCATACAGGTTCCCGATGTCTTGTATAATTAGAACACGAAGTACTGGTTCTTACTAAATCTTGAAAGGTATCGATTGTGATCGTACAATTTAAATTTGCGTACCAATATGTCGTTGAATGCACTGAACTTGCATGATAGAGAGGGAGAGGTGCGAGCTGGGTCAATTTGCTACCTGCCTCCACCATTTTTCTCTCCAGCGTAAATCCTTCTTGTTCTTATTTTTAAAATAAATTTTCTTACTATTTTATGCGAGTAACATCTCACTTTCATCGTCCTCTTGTAATTTATACGCAGAAAAGTTAGTCAAGTAAAGTTTTTATCTATACACATAAGTAAAAAGTAAAAGTCTTTATTTACAACCCAAAATTACGAAGTCTTGCAAGTTTAGGTGTCAATCATTTTCATTTTGTAACACCAATGTACAAATTTTCACATGACTGTGACTTGAAAAACACCATAGTTGAGAACGAACGAGTATCAGTTTCTTCTAAATTGAATACTCGAGACTTTGGAATCCCACTGGCTCAAAGTCGGGGAAACTCGCGCATGTTAATTGGATGAGGAGGAGGGAATATTAGGAAATTCAAAAGGGATTATGATCGTCCTTAGGAATTAATCCCAACGATTTACCTGATATAGTTTGTACATATTAATAAATATATAGTGAAATATTATTGCTGAGATAGGAGAATCTGGAGCGAAGCACATGGCTCACGACGAACATTCTTAATCCTAACTAACACCTTATAGTTACTTAGGATCATGTTAAAGGTTTCGGGACCAATTGGAGGAGTTGGTGGGGGTATGAAGTTGCTTTTGATGTTGGATTTCTTGCCAAACAAGATTTACGTACGTCGCATGCATGGGCCTCGGATCCCCCGCAATACGTGTATTCGCGGTATGATCGGTATTAGTATATCAATTGTGCTTCATGCTGTATATATAAGTCTCTGAGACTGAGAAAATCATCCATTATCTGAATCCACGAAAATCAATTTCTGTAGTATTAACAAGCCGACCGCCATGTACGTAATGGTCGCACCTTCAAAATTCAGTGGAATTGATTCAAAATTAGTGGTTTTCTTTTTGGATAAGTAAACATTAAAGGTTTACATGTAATTTGTTTTAAAATAAATTAGTTTTACTACCATGATGTTAAAAATTTTTATGTTTTCTGCCAAAATGTTAAATATGTAAAAAAAACTTTGTATTGTTTTCCAATATTATATGCTTTTGGACAGTGTTTCAACAGTAAAATTAAAAGGAGGAAAGGGGGTAAGGAATCGATGCTTCTTTAATTTTATTCCCTCCTTAAGTCTACCCCTTTATTCCAAATCAAAAATTTCCTTTGTCAAAATTTTATGTTCTTTTTTTTTTCTTTTCGATTTTGCAGCACCTAATATCCAAAAACTTAACGGTCCCTCATTAATTCAAGTTCGAGATAACTCGGTCCACTAAGGAAGAGGTTACGTAAAACTCAATAGTCCCCAATTGTAGATTGTCTCCGTTTACAATATTCAAAACCGAAATCTTATTTAAAAAGAAGAGATGTCGACCTACCTAATTAAATCAATCCATATGAGTTTCTATAGGTTAACGGGGCCAAAGCCCATATTGATTTCTTTTTCTCTCATTTTCTTTCGCTTTATTTGTTTCTCATTTTCCGATTTCCTTTGTTTCCCAATTTGCGGACTGCCTTTATGCCAAAGCCAATCAACCACATGATCTCTCGGGATTTTATTCCCCTCGAGTTCAAATAAGCATTTCAGATTTCTTCTTTCTCATCTTAATTATCCTAATTATCCGAAACGCGTCGGATAGATCGCTCATAGAAACTTCGCTGTCGATCTCGCATGCGTAAATGACATGAGGCTCTCTCTCGTGTCGCGACGTGTTTTAGACTTTTAGGTTCAGATAAACCAAGACCAATAATGCTTGTGTTTTCACAGTAAGGTACGCGTCCAAGGCTCGAATGTTCGAAGCAAGATTCAAATTGAGGGTGTCGAAGCCCTCATCTCAGCCCCTCGTTACATCCCTATAATTTGATGCCTTAGGTAGTTAAAAATAGCTAGGAGCCCAACATGAATACCAACCCACTCTCGGCCCCGCTTAGATGAAACCTTGAAGACCCGAGCCCGTCAGGTCGCGGACCTCGTAGCATTCTGTCACGTGATCATCATATACGTATCATTCCTATTCTTAAAATTTTCTTCGATTATAAGAGATGCCTATGGGCTAATTACGATAATGAATAGAAGTCTTATCCCAAGAGCTACTAAAAGGGTATATTTAATATCGCAACGAGAATCGAACCTGTAATATGTTGGTTGACAAGTAAGAGAGTGCACCGTTGCGCTATCACTCTCTTTCTCTCCAATTCTTAGATTATATCGCATTAGTATACGCGAAATGGACTCGAGAAAACTCGTTACTGATTACATCAGATGGGAAAATCAAAAAGGCCATAAAGGCTAAACTAATTAACCAAGAGAAAATGGCATCCTTCAGCTCGTATAGGATGGAGATCAGATTCACTTGTTTTGGGTAGGATTCGGAACGCTAGGAGGGACTTTCCTCAAGCTCGCCTCCACGGCTTTCTCGGCCTCTTCACTGTCGTCGTCCTCGACTCTGCCGGGCGTCTTGGAACTGCCTGAACTAACATTGACGGTTGCAGCATTGCGAGTCATCATCAACCTCCTCGACAACAAAGAAGAAGAATCCTCCGGTCGGATTATCCTTCCATGGCAGAGAGGCAGTGAAGAGAATGAGATGATGCTGGAAGCGATCAGAAACAGAGCAAACAGAGCAGCCAAGGTTTTGGAACCGATCTTCATGTGGTCCGCGTAAGAAGAGAAGGATTGACACACACTTGGAAGGGGCATTCAGAATTGACTAAGCGGGAGCGGGTTTTATACATGAGAGCTTGTCATGCCATGGTCTTTCGAGTCCATACCATGTGGTCATGTAAGTAACATTATTTAGAAGCTCGTGGACGGTCGTCCATCCCGACATGTTTTTCCACACCTAAACACTATTATATCCGTTGGTGTACATTATTTCTTCATAAAAAAAAGAAAAAACCTGTCTTGACTCTAACCGTATTACATTATGTAATTTTTTTTTGATAAATTTATTACATTATGTATTTATGTATATGCTTGCTTGTGATAATAACCTTATCTCACTGGGCAGCAAGTAACTAATACTCATTTCACTCACGGGACGATAAGTCAGTCGGAGCACATGTAAGTTATATAATTCGATCTTGTATCCCGTTGATAATCATTACTACGTCAATAAATTTCATTAGAATCTATATGTTTATACGAGTGACAGTGTGTATCTCGGTCCATCTCGTCACCGAGCATGCAGCTTCTCGCTAGAGCTACATATATAATCCGCAAATATAATATATGGAGCAGCATTCGTGCAAAGGAGTTGTGTTGGAAAGATCAAAAACATTAAAACTTTGTTGCCATACCGTGGATGAAGTTTGTCGCAAAATACCGAGCATCAACCTAAGTTTTCAGTTTACTAACTGCTGAGCAAAACCAGCAGTTGCAATTTATTTCGCGCATTCATTGAAGGTAAGGGTCGACTCTGCCCCGACTCTCCGATTTACACTATTAAAACCCAAGCACTTCAAGGCCACTACTCTCCGATTTTCTGCAGCTTCTGTATAAGACTCGTGTCGATCCCCACGATCCGCCCGACAATTTTAGTGAATAAATTTTTTTGATCGATCAATTGGAAGCAAAGGAAATGACATTGCCCTGATGGGTTTTCGTACCCATGGGATGCATAGTCTGTGGCTAAAAATTTTCTCCTACTGGTTTCCTTACGGCGATGGGCTGACTTTCTAAGAGTGGATGGATCTGAATTAACTCCAAAATGGGCCTTAAGGCCCATTCACTTGATGGGCTGCTGGGCCCATCGTCATTTAATGGCGACCGGTATGAATTATAGCGGAGCCGGCTTCTTCTAGTTTCAACTTTCAACCCCATATATTAAAGTGTTCGTACTGCGATTCGAAATAAAGAGCGTACTTTGAGTTTTCTGTCATCGAACCAGAGACCTAACTCGACTCGGCAGTCGAAGTCCATCAGAGAAAAACCTTCCAGGCGTGTTATGGCTTGCTCACGTTCTCCGAGCAAACTAATATACGAAATAAATAGCATTTATTATGTAATATTTTCTTTTATAAATTACGATACTTTTTCTTTACATCAATATGATAATTATACTTTGATCTAAAGTCTAATTTCGGAGGATTAAGCATAATGCAAAATGTGGTCGCTATAATCTTTGCACGGTAAGTTGAACTATGAATCTTCGATAAAAAATTACCGGCTCATTTGATTTCGTAATCCGATTTTAAGATTTTAACTCCAACTCTAACTCTACGCACTACATAACAAAAGTCAACAGCACAATTATTACTTTTTTATTTTTCTTTAATTTTTTTAACCATTCAATTCAATTTTTAATAATAAATTCTCTCAATTATTCATTACTTTTTTCACAATTCAACAATACAATCATTACTTTTTTTTAACTATTCATTACTTTTTCATATTTTTTTTTTCATAATTCAACATCACATTCATTACAAATAAATTAAAATTAAAATTCAGTTCAACTCAACTCTAAAACTAAACACACTGTACAAGCCAAACTTGGAATCGTTTCCCAGCATATGTGATCGCGGGATAAGTAAAACGGTATGCTGGAATGGGAAGCTTTGCAGGGAAAGGGAAAAGTAGATCCTGATGCCAAATGTTAAGTTCCGATTGGCTTGGTGAATGGAAAACTAGAAAACACAATTTCATTTTGCTTACGAAAAGGAAAACAGAAAACACGAAATCTTATAAAAGGAGAGCTTTCCAGCTTCAGCTCGAAAGAAGGAAATCCCAAAGAAAAAAATTCCCCCCCGGTCCTTTTCTCTCTTCCGTCTCTCCGAACGAAATCTTCTGCTCTCTTGCCCTAATTGGATCCTCCCGAGCCCTAATTTCTACAACTAGCAAGCGTCGAAGCCCTAATTCTCCGTGCCATCGCTTGATTTCTTCATCTCCGAGTTCCTCCGATCCCGCGACACCTCCCGCCGCTACAGTGCTTGGGAGATCTCGCTTCGATTCTCATGGCTTCGGGGGTTAGATTCGTGACATGGACTATGAAGTTCTAGATAGCAGTGGTGAGTGGGTGGTCTGTTCCGTTCGCCTCGCGTATTATGCATCCCTCCCTCTCTCCATTTTCTTCGGTTGACTTTAAAGGTTCGACCTTCTTGGTCCCGGATGGATCTCGTCAAGCTTCAGCGCTCTATTGGAGGAAACAGTTGATTTCATTTCCCTCAGCATTTGGGGTCTCCCCGTTGGATGGTTGCACGAGCAATTGTTCAGCGGCAGGGCTTGCTTGAGGTGTTTAATGGGGGCCAGGGGTTTAGGGTTTCAAAGTGCAGGATTTGGTTATTGCGAGAAGGAGGTGTCCTGTTGCCTTTTGCTGTTTTAGTGGCTCTGAAGAGATGTATTCACGCATAGCGGAGTCATGGAAGACGAAGTATATCCCTGCAAGGGGGATTTGTGGTTACACTGAAATTTGAGGAGCTGCATATCCCTGGAAATGGAGTTTGAGAGGAGGATTATAAAGGATAACAATTATTTATGGAGGAAGATAAATTATCGACTAATGCTCGTTAAGGCCCAGATGATTGTCCAAACGTTGGTTTTGGCTTGTTTGGAATAGTATATCTGGTTTACTGATTGTTGAAGTTCTGCAATTGTGTTACTGATTGCTAACAATTCGCCATGTTGTCATTTCTCCTTCCACGCTGAGTACACACAGTTACTGATGATGATCTTCCTCCATCCTACCAGAATAATATTTCAAGAAGTAAAATTTCAAGGAGAGGACTTGTTCCGGGGAATGGAAGGTCTGCTATAGGTTCTATCACTCACTCTCATATTTTCACCAACATGGAAGCCCAAATTCACAGTCTTGAGCAAGAAGCATACGCTTCAGTTCTTCGTGCGTTTAAAGCTCAGTCAGATGCCATCACCTGGGTAATTTATTCTGCCACTTGTTTACATGTCTTTTCACTCTTATGCTGATCTTCTCTAAGATCGTCCCGCTGTATCTGGTCTCAGGAAAAAGAAAGTTTGATCACTGAGCTTAGAAAGGAACTAAGAGTCTCTGATGACGAACACAGGGAACTCCTCTCGAGAGTTAACGCTGATGAAACGATTCGAAGGATAAGGTTTCTTATTATGAAAATTGTAGTTGTTGAGAAACATTGGTCTGGCATTTGTTGTTTCATCTTTTACCCTTCACAGTTTTTGTATGTTATAGGGAGTGGAGGCAGGCAGGAGGACATCAAACTGCCATACTCAGTACGTCTCAGCCCATTCACGATTTGTTACCAAGTCCTACAGTTTCAGGATCTCGCAAGAAACAGAAGACATCCCAATTGGTATGTGATGGGACATTTGGGTTATTTATATTTATAATGGTGATGGCCTTTCCAACTATTGCCCCAATGGTGGGAGTACATTGAAATTGCGACACAATGGCCAGCAAAATGTAGATTATTTGCGAAGGTGGTTGGATTTCTTTGTTCTAACTTTTTTTGTCCTAATCCATTTATATATGGCAGGTCCAGCATCTACCGAGTTTATCGTCTGTGAAGCCAATTCAGTATCCTCCTTCAGGTCCTGCAAATAGCAGGCAGTACAATAGAAGTGCTTCTGCTATCATCACCACTAATACATCTGCTGAGGCAGATCCGCTCATTGGCAAAAGAGTATGGACGAGATGGCCTGATGACAACAGCTTTTACGAAGCTGTGATTACAGATTACAACCCTGTGGAGGTAATTCCCTAGCCCTTTTCGCCTACATTTCCCAGTGAAGGGGGCCCTGCCTTTTCTCAATTTGCGTTCTGCTAGTGCTAAAGGCTCTTGCTCTTGCATAATGATTAACTAGCATCTTTCGACAGGGAAGGCATGCTCTGGTCTATGATATCCATACTGCCAATGAAACCTGGGAATGGGTTGATCTCAAAGAGGTAATTCTCCATCGCCATGACCTGTTGATGCATCTGTTATTCTGTCCTGGAGTCCTTGTATTGTATTCTTGCTTGTATATTTAAGGTCCCTGTGATGAATTTCTGATATAATCTTGATTATAGCTTATATTGGGAAACTATTCAAATTCATCCAATCTTGTATTTAGGAGCTTTTGAATCTCAGATCATCCGAGGCAACAGCCAAAGTACAGCAGATATACAAATATTTTTCTGACTTAATGAGATCTCATCTGATTGATTTGTTGCCATGTTATGATTAATACAGATATCACCAGAGGATATTCGATGGGACGAAGACCCTTCTATATCTAACCGAAGGGGCCGTGGTGGCCCTGCCCCTAAGAAGTCTTCCGCCCGCAGTGGTGGTCCCCCAAGTTCCGGAAGAGCGAGGGTGCCCACAAAGAGCCAACCTAGGAAAGAAAACTTGCCTTTGCAAAATGGTGCTTTGAAGAAGCTTCCTGATGATATCGAACTTTTCAACACAGATTCATTAGTGAAGGAGGTTTGTGTTTTGAATATGTTGCATATAGATACAAAGCATGAATATGTTGCATATACACACATCATTTACAGGGACAGCATGTTTCTTTGTTGGAATGGTCAGGTGGAGAGGGTCTTTGATGCGAGCAATCCCAACCTTATGGAGATCGCGAAGGCGAAGAAGATGCTTAAAGTGAGATATAGGCCTTTGGTGCTCCTGTTCAATTTGCATCTCAACGATCTGGAATTTGTGGTTAACCTTTGTTCTCAATGTGCAGGAGCATGAACAAGCCCTCATTGATGCAATTGCACGGCTCGGAGATGCATCTGATGGTGAAAGTGGTAATAGATGCATCTGAAACATAGCATACTTTGCTGCGCTTGGTTGTACATTGATGATTGTTGGTCCGTGCTGATAATTTGATAAAGCCGGCTCTTAGATCTGTTCGTTCTGTAACTGTATCAACTGATAAATTATCAGAGGTTCTACCTTCACCTTGCCTCAAAAGTTGTATGCATGTATGGAATGTGCTCTCTGGATCTCATCCATAAATAGTAAACTAAGTACCAAGCTGCCTATAAATGATGCAATCATCCATTTACCTCAATTGCCGCAACCTCAGATTTATGCTCAATCACAGTAACCTCACTTAGAACTGTTGAATCCTTGTCCAAATGCAGATGGAGGGCTGGGATATGCAGGAGGGCAGCTAATGGAACAGCTCTGAGGATGGGCGATCATCAGAAAACCTGATGGAGCGATAGTAATTTCCTGGAAGAGGAATCCCATTAACATATTTTGAGAATCTTAGCAGCTCCATTTTGTTCACAGAACAGCTGCAGCTGGGAGTGGCATTTTAAGTGTTAAGGGCACACCTTGTAAAAAGATTCTTTTATTTTGTAGTTGTAGTTGTAGTACATTGCATTTTCTCTGTCACCTTGGTACCGGAATCTTTGGACTTCAATCTGTTTTGTTGCGCTATAATTATCAGTTCGGACTCAAACACTGTTCCTCATCCTTTCTGCAAACCATGCGCAGACATGAAAGACGATGCAAAAAAAGTATGTTTGCTGTTACCTGAACAAATAGACGGTAAAGATTCAAAGTCAACTCCACTACTAGTACTGGTTCTGCACGGTTACCTGTATCCCTCCTGTAAGATGGAACTTCCACCTGAAGCTGGCCATTCTGTGAGAAACAATCAATCCACTAACTTGAAAATTTGATCTCCAGCTCCTGTTCAAACTATGTTGGGCAATAACGCGTGCTTATATGCAGTAGCAAAGTTCTGAGAATCTCCAATGTATCATGATAAATAAATGAATATAAATAGATCTATGTTAAGAAATGAACGATCAACGCGATATAGATCTGCAGGCTAAAAAAGAAACACGATATAGGTCTGACTTATAGGCTTCCATGAAACTGTAGCAGTCAGGACAGGGGTGGCAGCAATTGATTGCCTGATCATCAGATCATGCTTTCTTAGAAATTCAGCAGGGCTGCGTGGAGGCCACAGCCATATTATGCATGTATACATAAAGAAGCAGCCTTTGGTCCAGCTCCATGATCCTGATTTGAAACAATCCAAATGCTTTATTGGTTTTGTTCCAGAATCAGTCCAGACGACAGGCATCAGGCCACCAGAAACCCTCTTGGTTAGTTGGTGTTTAATAAGAATATCATCTGTCTCATAGTCCTTTTAGGAATATTGTGATGGAAATCCAATGGCAAGATATAACTTATTAAAAGGTCCATAATATGAAAGGTAAGTTTAAATCGACTCTGTAGACTAGTCAGTGAGAATAATCTTATCCAAGATATAGCATCGTCAACCTCCCACAAGCCCTTTACCCTACATTATAATGGAGTGCAAATCCACTTACTGTTCATGTCATTACTTTACAGCATCAGATTGTAGTTATCTGGAAGACAAATTTTAACAACTTTTTGATGGAAAAAACAAAAGAAAAAAAGCCTCTAAAAACAGATTTTATACCCCATTTTTTATAACCTTAGTCAAGCAGTATAAGGTACTTAATAAGAAATTGAACATCCATTTGAGAAATTATCTATGCTCTAAGTGCAAATTTAAACATGAGAAAGAAATTAAATGGATCCTGCAGATTTGAGAAGGGTCAATGACCAAAGAAAACTTGTGGAAACTTAAGCTTTCATATGTATGCAGTGAAGATCCATTTACTATTGTTATATAAGCACCTTATAGCTATCGAGAATGAATATAATACGAAAAGAGCATTTTTAGTATACAGTGGATACTTGCGAAATTTTCAAGTTAATTCTACACTGACAGTGCAGATATGAGAGGTCTAACCATATTTGAACATCTATAATGCATTAAAATATCAGCTCCCTCATTTCAAGGTCCAATCTGAAAACAAGTTTTTTGAGCTCCAACAGGCATCGCATTTGACAGAAAATTGATCAACGAGAAGCATTAACCATCATACACAATTAAAGGAGCCGTCGAATCAACAAAAACAAAATTCAAAGTCAGAGAGCAGAGAGATTGTGAACTATAGTCAAGCAAAATTAATTTACTTAAAGCAAACATCCAGTTCGCCGAGAGAAGAATCCAGCATCTAGAAATAGGATGATATCGCAACATGATTACGAGGCAAGTCATGAGAAAACGTAATTCCAGATCAGCAAACAGGAGCATAACAATCAGGAATAAGCCGTTAATGCACCAAGCCAGCAACTGTAATAAGCCGAATCATCAGCAATGAAACTCTAGATCATAGAGAAGTGGCCTACTAGAATAAGCAGCACACCCAACTCAATCAGGATAAACTCTACAGCAGAATCCACCCAGTACAATCTAGAAGAAAGAGATTGAATGTAATAAGAAGCTAAAAGCAGGGTCAATCAATCAGCGAAAACCAAAATTGTAGATCATGGAACAGAGGAGCTGCCGATCAGATTAAGCTAAATAGTAAACCAAATATCACATCCAGATAAAGCAGAATCAATCCATCAGATAGAATCCAAAAGCTGCAGAGAACAGCAAAGAAGAGCTACTCGCCCGAGCACTGATCGAAGCATAATTCTAGATTACAGAAGAGAACACCGATTTGAGCTATTGAGCTATATAATGTCAGAGACATGCAATTGAGAGTCCGGGGGAAGATAGAGGGACGACAAGGAGCTACAGCAGAATCAATCAATCGAAAACGTCATCCGAGACAATCAGGAAACAAATAGAAAGTAATCACCGACGAGAATCAAGCAGGAACTGAACGCAGAGTCGAGCGGGATGAAAGGACAATCACCTTCATCGGGGAGGAGCCAAGGGACAGAGGATTGAGGAGCTGGGCTTCTGCGGCATGGTCGGGAGGAAACGCATCGGTCGGTGGGAGGGACGATCGCAACGGTCCATCGACGGGGCGTTGAGAGAGGAAGGAAATGGCGTTGAGCGTTGCAGTTGCGGGAGCGAGAGAGAAAGAGAGAGAAGGATGCATAAATAGTACAGGCGAGGTGGCCTCTTTTCCCGGAGAGAAACGCTCCCCGTGAGAGAGAGAGAGAGAGAGAGAGAGATAGAGAGAGGTGGGGAGGAGAGAGGACTCTCTCCATCTCATCTGAGGAATACGGATTGGAGTGAGTTACACGTTTCGCCGTCACCCTTCAGCTCTTTTTTTTTCTTCTTCTTTTTCCGGTGGATATATATATGTCAATTGTTTATAATTAAATTTCAAGTAAAAAGAATTATAAAAAAAAAATTGAATGAAGGGCCGAAGCGCAGCTATAAAGAACTAAAGAAATACCGTAGCCAATATCACAAAAAATGAGGATTGAATACCCTCCTGTGGGAAAAAAAGAGAAAATAATAAATTCTCATGAATATTTTTAACCATCTGACAATAAAGTTAAATTTTAAAATTTAATTATATTCTAATCAAAATTGATAAAAGACAAATAAGTATGTTGGTGAAAAAGTATTTATGTATATATTTAAGTGGAGTTGTAATAATGGAGCTGAGGAAGAAGAAAAAAAAAAGTAGTGATTGTGTTATTGAATTGTGAAAAAAAAAGTAATGAATAGTTGAGAGAATTTAGTATTAAAAATTTGAATTTAATGGTAGTTAAGATAAAAAATTTGAAGAAAATGGGAAAAAATAATGATTTTATTGTTGAGTTGAAGAAAAAGTAAAGTAAAGTGGACTGGAATGGAGTAAAAAATAATTCAACTCCAAAGCCAAATGGAGCCTTTACACTTTCGGGTGATCTATTCAAAGCAAGTGTTGTCATCCTTGAATGTATGAATAGCGTGAATCTTCCAATCCTTGAGTAAGAAAAAGGATAGAGGTGGAGCCACGTCCAACAACTAATAACAAAGCACTCGACAAACTCAAAATCAACTTTCACGATAACTCTTTTAAAACCAAGAGCCCATACTAGCTCCTACCCAAATTTGACCCCCATAGTTTAGTTGAGACTGACACGATGAAGCCAATACTTTGTACAAATTCTCCAAGCCACCGTCCATCATCATCCTTGATTAAGTTACTCATTTTCAATCAATAATAATCTCTGCTGGTGGGACTCTCTACAGCCCGTCGCTTGCTTCAAAGTGAGACATGAGCGGCACCATATTGCATTGCTTCACGACCCTTCCCTTGGAGCTATCATAGCGGATGATGATTAATGAATGCATCATTGTTCATAACAAAGAAAACCATCTTCTTAGCTATTTATTTAAATCGATACTTTATATTACAATAAGAGTAAATTAATGATTTGGTCATCGAGAGATGTACGTTACATTAAATCTGATCTCAATAAATCTTTTACATCAAATTGAATTTTGACAAATTAAATATACGTTAAATAGGCCCTTCCGTCAGTGTCCTGTTAAAAAATGGACGGCATCCGCTGACGTGGCACATTTTATTGTTTTCTGCCATTTTTTATCGTTTCTTTCTTTCTCCTCCATTTCTTTTATATGATTTCTTTCCTTTTCTCTCTTATTTTTTTTCTTTTTCTTTTCGTTGGAGCTGGATGGGTGGGGGCTCCAGCCACTGCCCTCCCTTCTCCCCCATCCCATCCATGGCGTCACTCTCCAGAGAGCCTGGCAGTGAGCTCTCACCTGCACTGGGTAGCACTGCCGTGAACTCCCCTCGAGCTCCATCGCCGTCCTAGCTCCTTCCAACCTCTTTCCTTTTTTTTTTTTTAGAATGCTCGAGAGAGAAAGGGAGGCAGATCGGAGTCGGGAGTACAACCCCGCTGCCCATCGCCCCCTTGAGAAGAAGACGCCGTCCTGTCACTGAATCGAGTCATTCACCTCGCCCCATCAGTCGGAGACCAGAACTCCGACCTGCTGTTCAAATTCAACCTTCCCCTTGTGCCCACGAGCAACCCATAACCAAGGATTGGAGCTTCCTCAGCTCAAATCTCCCACTGGGTCGGCCATGGGGGCTGGGTTTCGCCGAGGAGCCGGGGGTGGAGAGATTTGGGAGCCCAAGAGGGAGACCGTACTGTACGGGAGGATCAGATCCGGGTGGGTGGGGATCTGAATATGAAGCGTGAGAGGGAAAGCGATGCCTCGTAACTGAACTGAAACAAAAACGATCGAGAGTTCGAACGATATGTCTCCTCTCCTTCATCTCTCTCTCTCTCTCTCTCTCTCTCTCTCTCTCTCTCTCTCTGTGCAGTAAGGCTTTAATAATTGAATGGCAAGTTGAAGGGTAAGGAGAAGGAGAAGAAGAAGGAGAGCTCCGTTGATGTAGGCACAAGCAAGGTTGGCGGGGGGCGGCGGTCGACGGCGTTGCCCCACCGTAGGTCTTCGCCCTCATCCTCTTCCTTTCTCTTTCTCAGTCATTTGCAGAAGAAAAACTTTTTTTAAAATTTTTCGGATATCTTTCTTATTTTTTATGAGATTAAATAATATAATACATTGTTAAAGAATAAAAAGAATCACAAAAGGAATTAAAAAATAATTTTTAATATTTTTCGTCCATTTTTAACTGGACGCTGACGGAAGGGTCTATTTAATGTACATTTAATCTGTCAATGTTTAATTTGATATAAAAAAATTTTGAGGTTAGATTTGATGTAACAGGTATGTCAAGGACCAAATCATTAATTTACTCTTATAATAATAATAATAATAAGATAAGATTTAGATATTTGGTTTATTTGTCTACAAAAATAACTTAATTTAATTTAATTTAATTTAACTTTATTTTTACCTTAATTTAATAACATAATTATTTTTTTATTTTTTTTTCAAATTCTCTTTCATACTTTTTTTTATATATAATTACAGATAATTTTTAATAGTAAATTTTTTCAACTATTCTCTCATACTTATTCTTATATATTATGACAAATAACTTTTTAATATTAAATTCTTTCAAATATTTAATATTTCGGAATGAAAAAATTACCATCCGTGGGATCGGGCTCCCATCAATAGTTGCGGTCGAACCCAACCCAAACCAATCCACTAATTAATACATATATTATAGGGTTAATTATCCATAAAAGCACAACTTTTACACATTTTTCTAAATATAGCATGACATTTAGAAAATAGAAAATAGTTGCAATCATCTGCCCATTTTCGAAATGAAAAGATTACCATATGTGGGATTAGGCTCCCATCAATAGCCGTAGTCGAATCCAACCCAACCCACTAATTAATACATATATTATAGGGTTAATTATTTAGAAAAATATAACTTTTATACATTTTTCATAAGTATAGCACGACATTTATAATTTTTTTTAAATATAGCATGATTTTTAGAAAATAGCATAAAAATGCACGACTTTTGCATTTTTTCCTAAATATAGCACGATATTTTTAAAATAAAAGGCACAATCTTCAAGTTTAGTTACGATTTTAGTACGACATTAGTTATTTTCAAATGTAGCGGTAACAGCTAACGACATCTCGTGGCACAATATGATTGGACTAGTGGGTCTCACATATTTTATTTAATTAAAAAATAATTTAAAAAATTTAAAGGAATATTTTTTTCTTAAAAAAAAAGAAACGTGCGAATTGTAGATTGCGAGAGGCACAATTGAGGCCCCCATCGCCGAAATGAAAAAACACTCAATTTCGGGGCTCTTTTGATTTCGACGGTAGGTGCTACTTGTCTAATTATGTTACGTCGCGTACCATCGTTAGCTACACATTAACCATTACTGTCACAATTTGACGGAATAATTGACGTCATGCTAGATACGCTAAATGCACAATTAAACCTGAAGGTCATGCCTTTCTGTGCGTGCTATATTTAGAAAAAAATGCAAATGTCGTGCCTTTCTGTGTTACTTTTCAAAAATTGTGCTATATTTAAAAAGAAAATACAAATGTCGTACATTTCTATATTATTTTTCAAAAATTATGCTATATTTAAAAAAAATACAAAGCTCGTGCTTTTATAGGTGATTAACATTATATTATATATAAATAAATAGAAAAAATTGTACATTTAGTTTTGTACCTTTACTTACATTTATGCTTTTGTCCTTTTTCTATTGTTTTTATCGTTTTCATCCTCTAGCTTTCATTATTTTTCTATTTTAATCATTCCTGTCAACTTTTCTAATAAATGTGCTGAGTTGAATTACCTTGATTGCCCCATAAACGACACATCATCAATATTCTACTTCCTTAGTTTAAAAATATATAGCCGATTGCAAAGGTAAATCAATTTCCTTAATCGTGCAAGAAAAAGAGCGGGGTTTGAAACTGAACTTGGATCCCCAGCCGCGTCATTGTTGTCTGCTGAAATCAAGGTAATCTAACTCAACACATTTAATGGAAAAACAATGCAAGTTACATGATGAAAACGATAAAAAAATAGATAAAGGATGAAAAAAGAAAAATAAGCGAACGTACAGGTCTAAATGTGTATTTTTTTCTAAATAAACATAAACATAAACAAAAATAAAAAGAGGGTCCCACCCAACCTGAACCAAGCCTTTCCTCACCTCATTAATGCACGCACAAGAAAGACTCCCAGTCCCTGCGCTGTCACGATTGATCTTTCCCCCACCGTCTGATAGATGATATCCGTATTCGGATCTGCGATTCCTCTTCGGACCTGACCCGACTGCAAACCCTAGCCCACTCACCGCCCACCGGCGTCCTCCAGCTGACCGCCTCACGGCCCAAACCCCTCTCTCTCTCTCCCTCAATCCCCCCGGCTCTCACTCCTAGACAACTAATGCATGCGTCTCCGGAGTCTTCGGTCCACTAGCGGCCCGGCGCATCTCCCAGATATTCCCATTTTCAGGTTTCTTTCCTGAAGGATTTTCTGCGGGACAGTTTCGGCGGCGGAAGTCGTCGTTGCTCCGGTGCAGGAGGTCGGAGGAGACGGCCGTGCTTCTCTTAAAGGTCAGTTTTCTTGATTGTCCGGTCCCGTTTAGTACTTCGAAAGCTCGATGAAGGAGCAGAATGACGTTCCGATTGTTCTGTTTCCTCTTCCGGTAGAGGAGGAGGTTGTTTGATCGTAGTCCCACGGCGTTTGGAGCTGTCCTTATGTTTCCTTGGGATGATAGCGGCGATGAGCCAGTGTTTCCGTACTTGATTTTAGTAGGATGGTTTCGGGACGGTGTTTCAGAGTCTGAGGGCGCCGAGAGTATTTGCTCAGGGAATTATACGAGCTAGACGAACTGTTTTCCTTGTCGATTGCGTGCGTGTAGTTGTACTGGAGATGTTTATTTCGAGTAGAAATGGTGTCAGCAGCCGCATTTAGCTCCTCCGGGTGATGATTGAAATTCATGTTCTTTACATGCCATTCCGTGACTATAGTACTAGACTGGGGGGAGGAGGGTGCTTAAGGCCCTGATGGGGAGCTGTGGGAGGACTCTCTGTGTTGGTTTTGGAGAAAAGTGGAAGCTGTCAAAAGGGATCAGAACAGCCTTTCTGATATTTTGGTTTAGTCCTAAACCCTTGAAAGTTCGTTCTCTTCAGGGCAGCATTATTTTCTGCGACTGGCACATTAAGACAGTAAAATGTTGGGCTGATAATGTTTTTGCTCTGTCACAAACTGAGAATTTGTGTGCGTGAGTGGGGCTCTTTGGGATATAATTTATTGTTTCAGTTGCTGGGTTGTAGCCATTCGTCAGATGAATAATAGCTGCCTGTATTTATCTCGGCACATTCATGGTGCTATGCCAATTTTCTCAGCTCGTAATGCTGAACAGAGAGATACAGCAGGGGTTTCCCTAGCTACTGCCTTGCAGCGGTCGTGTTGGCTGTAGAAATTGAATATATCTATACCCTCATCTATTATAGCTTCTGTTGGCTTGCCTCTTTTTGCTTTGTTTGCAGCTCAAATTATAATATTTCTTTTTATGGGGCGAGGGGTGGGTTTTGGAGTGTCTTTGGAGAGGATAGATAATTTAGCTTTTCTTGTGACAGTCAATATGGAATGTTTCCATTTAGTTTATGCCTTTTTATTCCTTGTGGTCGATTAATTCATTACGAGTTTGTGGCTTTGGTTGGCAGTCTAACAAGCATTGAAGTATGTTGATGTCCTTCTACTTTTAGAATTTGGTCTTTCGGTCACTTTTTTGACACTCACCCGCCCTTTTAATGGAATGCAGATCTCACTCAAGTCCAGAATGGTATAGGTACTTGGGATAATCATGGCTTCTAAAGGTCCAAGGTCAAAACTTGATCATGAGACAAGGGCTCGGCGCCAAAAGGTTATTGCAGAGTATTTGATTACTCGAAATTATATGTATTTGTGCATCACACTGCAGATTATATATATTTTGTGCATCATACTGGGCTCTTATGACTGTTACATGATCGCAATTCTTCAATCGCTGATTTAATTAATCAGTAATCACATTAGCTAGTTATTCCTGGTTCCTGCTATGGTCAATGATGACGTCGTGGTGTGTGTAATGACATATCTCATTTTGTTTTGTCTACAGTGTATAGCAATTTCCAAAAGTAAGGGCCTATTATTCTTACATGGTTATGTGCTTTATCATAGTGGCATCTGCAGGCTAAATTTCCAGGATTTTATAAATATTGGTTAAGTTATGAGCGGAACAATATCTCTTCTTTATTAATTGATGTGAGTTGGAATTGTAGGCTCTTGAAGCTCCCAGAGAACCTCGTCGCCCTAAATCTCACTGGGATCATGTTTTAGAAGAGATGGTTTGGCTATCAAAGGTAAGAGTTTTCGTATGCTATTACCTCATTTCTCTATGTGAAAAACCCCGCGAGTTCCATATTATAGATACTTCATGGTACCTATCTAGTATCTTCCACACATGATCTTGTGTTGTAGCTGTGGATTGAGCAGGGAGGCACTTTGACTGCTTTTATTGCTAACTGAACCAGCAATCTGCAGGATTTCGAGTCAGAAAGAAAATGGAAGTTAGCACAGGCAAAGAGGGTAGCTTTAAGAGCAAGCAAGGGCATGTTGGATCAAGCTACAAGGGGAGAAAGGAAACTTAAGGTTCTATATTTCCATCCAAGCTATCATTTTAACTTTTTCAATAGTTTGTGGAGAAAGTAGGGCCTTTATAATGCTTTCTCTAACTTTCTTTGTATTTGGTATTAGGAAGAAGAGCACAGGCTGAGAAAGGTTGCATCAAATATTTCGAAGGATGTTAAGAAGTTCTGGATAAAAATAGAAAAACTGGCAAGTTCAATTGATATGTTTTTTTTGATTGTTTCCTTTCTATTGAAGATCTGGCTCTGTGTTTCTCACCTATGATTTAATGCCAGGTGCTGTACAAGCATCAGATGGAGCTTGACGTAAAAAAGAAGAAGGCACTTGACAAGCAACTTGAGTTTCTTTTAGGCCAAACTGAGAGGTGAGTCATAGTTTTCCTCATCAGTTTTGAGTTTATGGCTTTCTTTCTGTGAAGATCTGTTTTTGAGGCATAACTGGCTAGAGTATCTGGCCAACTGTTTTTTCTGCTATTTCCTTTAGCTCATGCAATATTTCAGTTTTTTTTTTCCCGAATATATAAAATATTCAGAGAAATATTTCAGTTTAAGATCTTCCTATGTTTCCTTTTTTTCAGGTACTCAACGATGCTGGCAGAAAATCTCGTGGATGTACGTAGGCCCTTGCAACAGAATAATGCTCCTGATAGTCAAATGAAAATCTCTGATAAAGAAGCTGATGAAGTTAGACTGAGGGAGGAAGTAGAATTAGAAGCTGGTGAGACAAATTATTCATTTACTATTCTAATTGCTTTTATAAACTTTTTCTAATAGACTGTGTTCATGTTGCAGAACCTCTTGTTGAGACTGCAGATGATGATGATTTTGACTTACAGACTGAGGATGAATCAGTTAGTACCTCCTCATTTAAGCTTTGTGTAATATTTACAGCGTGTTTTCAATTTTCCAGCTTTTGCATTTTTCAAGGAGTCGGCAAAACCAAGTTACTCTTAGTATTGCAAAATTTGGTTGCTATTAGAGTGCTAAGACCTATTTTAAAATAAAGATGTCTGTGATAGTTCAGTTGGGAAAGCTGATTTTCTGATGGGACATGATATAAGCCATTTCCACTTGATTGGATACTTCTGCATTTAATGAGAAAAACTCTAGAATACTCTAGCTTATCTTTGTTTTGGCCATTCAGAGTAGCTCTTCTGTTTAAAGAAATAAGCAGAACTTCTTTTGCTGATAAGGAAGGGGTTCTTCTTTCGAAGTTCTTTTGCTGATAGAGAAGGGGAACCTCTTCGTTGGTGATCAATATGGTAAAGAAAAGTGGGAAGGCGCAGATGAACATCATTTCAGTGTGCCTCGTCACTGAGACTGTTGAATAGATTCAATTGTCGTAGCATCCGTAATCTTGTCCCTGCAGTTTTAGATACATTGTGCGATTTATATGTTTAAATGCATTTTCTGGTCTGAGTGATATAAAACATGTTTGGGTCCATTTGGTGATTATTACTAGGGCATCGACATTTCTATTTGCAACTATGTGCACTATACTTATATTTATGGAACTCATAAGTTCCTTTCAACCATTTACTAATTGCTGAAATTGGTACTATGTTTAAATCCTACATTTTCTCATGCAAAACTTTTTCCTATATATGACCCATTGCTGGAATGATGCTGTACTAGGAAGATGATGAGCACACCATCGAAGAAGACGAGGCTCTCATAACTGCAGAAGAAAGGCAAGAAGAACTAGAAGCTTTGCAAAATGAAATGGATGTTCCACTTGAGGAGTTGCTCGAACGATATGCTGTAGGGAAAGGTATATTGCTATTCCTTGTGTCCAAAGAATTCTTAGCCCCTCTGGTTTTTCTGCTTCCATTTGTACAGTAGTTGGTTTGGAGAGATATATGTTGTTAATTAGTTGATATCTTTCTTCTAGCTAAATTTCCCATCCGGAGGATTTATGTGTGCAATATTGATTACTGTACTAAATTCTCAGGAAGTAGACAGACTCATCCAGGAACTACTGAAGATGCTTATCCAGAGCCCCCAGATGATAGAGATCAGGGTATGGGTGAGGCACAGTATAATAATAGATTTACATTTAAATGCAATTCTTTCCTGAGATGGTGGGATCCTGCAGGCCCTGGGATGAATCTTTGTTCTTCTGGCAAGACACAGACAAACAGCTCAACTGGTCGTCGTTGTGTAAGTTGTATGTGTTTGCAGTGGCAGTTAGTTTGTTGTATGGAAAGTCTCTGCTCAACATAGGTATTTCCTTTTGATGTCCAGGCTGAAAGTAATGGAAGCTTGTTTGTAGCAGAAAACCACGTATCTGAAGTCATGACATGCCAAGCGAACAATCATTCCAAGAGCTTGGAGGAAACCGGGAACCAAAATTTGCACTATGACTTTCACGAGGAGCAGGTACAGTTACATATTTTCTCTTATTAACTACTTGATTTGGGGACTATTTAGTATGTGTTGATGAAAAATTCTTGAAAATGCTTGAAGATATACTATATACATTTAATTCCTTGGTATGGATTTGACCAAATATATTGATGTTGGTGATATCTTGTACATGGTATAGAAATGTTACAATAATTAGGTTATGTGGTATATAAAGGTTATGATAATTAGAACAGGATTCAGTCACCAGTAGATGATGCTACTGTTCTTCAGTAAAGTATTTATATGACTAGATTCTAGGATGAGTTCCTGTACTTTCATACCTCTTTTATTAATTTTGTTAAACAACCATATCAGCAATTCTTTGTAGCTCCTTGCTGAACAGCTTCTTGTATTATGTAGGAAGATGGTGATTTTGTTGCTGCTGGCGGTGAAGAAAAGGTACAAATGCTGGAGCATTCTTTTCTTTTGCACTTTTACCTTTGTGCTTTTCTATCTTGTTTTGTTGATTTTGGATGTATTAGAAACATTTTTTCTATTTTGATTGTGTTGGTATTAATTGCATTGGAAAAGACTGCAATATCCATTCAATCAAGATGATGATATACTAGGATGTGTATTATCAATCATTGAAACTGAATTTTTCCGTGATGTGATCTGTGAAGTACGTGAGCTATTGTTCATAGCCAGTCAGATTTTAGCATGCCCTTGATTGCTTTTGACCGATAATCTGAAAATGGCACAGCTTGAAAGGTGAGCATTCTTCTCATATTGAGATCCTTCAGCAATCAGGGAAATATGACATTTCAGTATGTATTTGTGATTCATAGTTTGAAAGGATTTCTAACTAGGAAACTGATGAAATTTCATAGGATGGTGATTAATAGTTTCATAGGTCTGATTGAAGACATTATTATGTTATTAGATCGTATGAGAAAGGTTGGGAATCTTTAAGTTTCATATATTTTTTAGGGTAAAAAATGAAGAGCGCTGTATGTTGTATGATTTGATTGATATGTACAAATCGGTGCCTTTGACCCCAACAAAGGTTGTAAACCAGTGCCTTACTTCCAAATATTAAGCTCAAATACTTGAATAAACATTAAATGCTTTTCAGCATAATGCTATCTATGATTGTTATTGGGGCCTTTCCCTGCAAAACTGCTGAAGTTTACTCAGTATGTATGAGTTTTGTTTTCTCCTAGTTGTCTCACATTCTAGCTCTACGCACAGGATGATGAAGGGACTTTGTCAGAGGAGGAGGAACTGGCCAGAGCAGAATCTTATGATCCCATGGATGAGGTAGAGATGATTTGCATGGATGTTCTCTTCATAAGGGCAACCTGTTATTATGCCACAAAATAAAAAATTGAAAAGGTCACAGAATCCAAACTGCTTTGTGAGAACAGAAATCAAAGCCTTTTATTCTATGATGTGAATGGGTGCGTTTGGTCATTCAATACATACGGTAGAAATAACATTCTATATTTATGCTTCAATTTCAACTCGTGGATGTTGCTTTCTACGATTGGTTTTCACGTGATTCTGATGTAACAGCTTGCCCTACTGCAAAAGGAAAGTGAGATCCCTGTTGAAGAACTGATTGCAAGATATAAGAAGGTATTTTAATGGATTTTTCATGCATTGGAGATTGGTAAAATTTGATATTAATGGTACTTTCTATTGTTTTCAGGACTTAAATAACGGTTCCATTTCAGAGGATGAATCTGATTATGCCTCTGCTCTATCAGAAGATCTTGAAGATACTGCAGGCTCTGAGCACGACGAATTGAGAAATCAAGATGTCTATCTTAGTCAGAATGCAGAAGTTGGGGGAGGCTCGATTTCTCACTCTTCCCCTGAGGAAGAACAGGAAACAGATGTTGGGAATGAATCTGAGGTGAGAGAGAGTGACTCTAGAATTGCAGATGCGGCTGCAGCTGCTAGATCTGCTCAACCAACAGGAAACACATTCTTGACGACCAAAGTGCGCACAAAGTTTCCCTTTCTTCTCAAGCATCCACTACGGGAGTATCAACATATTGGGCTGGATTGGCTTGTCACCATGTATGAGAAACGATTAAACGGCATTCTAGCTGATGAGATGGGGCTTGGAAAGACCATTATGACCATTGCCCTGCTTGCGCACCTTGCTTGTGAGAAGGGAATATGGGGTCCTCACCTAATTGTTGTTCCGACTAGTGTCATGCTAAATTGGGAAACTGAATTTCTCAAGTGGTGTCCTGCTTTTAAGATATTAACTTACTTTGGAAGTGCAAAGGAACGCAGGTTCAAGCGGCAAGGTTGGTTGAAACCCAATTCCTTTCATGTGTGCATAACGACTTACAGGCTCGTCATACAAGACTCAAAAATCTTCAAGCGGAAGAAGTGGAAGTATTTGATCTTGGACGAGGCTCATCTTATTAAGAACTGGAAATCTCAGAGGTGGCAAACTCTTTTGAATTTCCACTCGAAGCGGCGCATTTTGCTGACCGGCACACCTCTGCAGAATGATCTTATGGAACTCTGGTCTCTGATGCACTTTTTGATGCCCCACATATTTCAATCTCATCAAGAATTTAAGGATTGGTTTTGTAATCCAATATCAGGAATGGTAGAGGGCCAGGAGAAGGTAAATAAGGAAGTTGTTGATAGACTGCACAATGTCCTTCGACCTTTCATACTCCGTAGATTGAAACGGGATGTGGAGAAGCAGCTTCCAATGAAACATGAACATGTAATATACTGTAGACTTTCTCGGAGGCAGCGGAATCTGTATGAAGACTTCATTGCTAGCTCGGAGACTCAAGCTACTCTCGCAAGTGCAAATTTTTTTGGAATGATTAGTGTTATAATGCAACTTCGCAAGGTCTGCAACCACCCAGATTTATTTGAGGGCCGGCCAATCATAAGTTCTTTTGATATGAGCGGCATTGACATGCAGTTAAGTTCCTCCGTCTGTTCTGTGCTTTCAAATGGTCCGTTTACAGCAATCGACCTTCAAGGGTTGGGCTTGTTGTTTACACATCTTGATTTTTGCATGGCTTCATGGGAGAGTGATGAAGTCAGGTCAATTGAAACTCCATCAAGTTTAATTATAGAGCGGGTTGATAAAGACATTAGACACGGACTGAACAGTCAGAGGAGGTCTAGTGGAATGAATATATTTGAGGAGATCCAAAAGGCCATACAAGAGGAGAGATTGAGAAAAGCAGAGGAACGCGCAGCATCTATTGCTTGGTGGAATTCACTTAGGTGCCGAAAGAAGCCCATGTACCCCACAACCCTGAGGGAGATCATCACAATTAGGCATCCAGTCCATGAGATTCACCAGCAGAAAGCTAGTTGCTTGTCGTACTCATATTCCTCCAAGCTCGCGGACATTGTTCTTTCACCAGTAGAGCGTTTTGAGAGGATGATTGATGTTATCGAGAGTTTCATGTTTGCAATTCCTGCAGCACGGGCCCCAGAACCTGTTTGCTGGTGCAGTAAAAGTGGCAGCCCTGTCTTTCTATCATCAGAGTTTAAGAAAAAGTGCTCTGAAACTTTCTCACCTCTTTTATCGCCTATCAGACCAGCCATTGTCCGCAGGCAGGTATATTTTCCTGATAGGCGACTTATACAGTTTGATTGTGGGAAGTTGCAGGAACTGGCAATCTTGCTTAGGAAATTGAAATCTGAAGGTCATAGGGCGTTAATATTTACCCAAATGACCAAGATGCTTGATGTTTTGGAAGCTTTTATAAGCCTGTATGGCTATACCTACATGCGTTTGGATGGGTCCACGCAACCAGAAGAGAGACAAACTCTGATGCAGCGGTTCAATACAAACCCCAAAATTTTTCTTTTTATCTTGTCAACTCGTAGCGGAGGTGTTGGTATTAATCTAGTTGGTGCGGATACTGTTATTTTCTATGATAGCGACTGGAACCCTGCAATGGATCAGCAAGCTCAAGATCGATGCCATAGGATTGGGCAGACACGCGAAGTGCACATCTATAGATTAATTAGTGAGAGCACTATTGAAGAGAACATACTGAAGAAAGCAAATCAGAAGCGTGCTCTTGATGATCTTGTTATACAAAGTGGTGGATACAACACTGAGTTCTTCAAGAAGCTCGATCCCATGGAATTGTTCTCAGGTCACAGGACCCTGCCTGCGAAGAATATGCAGAGGGAGAAGAATGAGAGCAGTGGGTCCGAAGTTTCTCCATCTAATGCAGATGTTGAGGCTGCTCTAAAACAGGCAGAAGATGAGGCAGATTATATGGCACTGAAGAGAGTTGAACAGGAAGAGGCTGTAGATAACCAAGAATTCACTGAGGAACCGATTGGCAGGATGGAAGATGACGACTTTGTAAATGAGGATGATTTGAAGGATGATGAGCCTGCAGATCATGCTGGTGGGAGCGCATCTCTAGATAAGGAGACGGGTGCAATGATCAACAGCAGTGATTTCACTGAAGGGCAGGTTCTCACTCTTGCTGAGAAAGAAGAAGAAGATGTTGACATGCTTGCTGATGTAAGACAGATGGCAGAAGCGGCAGCTGCATCTGGTCAGGCAATATCCTCATTTGAGAATCAGCTACGTCCAATTGATCGCTATGCAATACGGTTTTTTGAACTTTGGGACCCGATTATAGACAAGGCGACCCTGGAGTCTCAGATAAAGTTTGAAGAAACGGAATGGGAGCTGGATCGTATAGAGAAGTACAAGGAAGACATGGAAGCTGAAATCGATGATGATGAGGAACCTTTCATATATGAAAGTAAGTTCTTTGTTGTCATGTAGTTGACTTTTCATTCTCCTTTGGCGATATCTTTCAACTGCTGCACTTTACATTTATATTTTTGAAACTCTGTTGGCACCTTCTCCAATTTTTCTTTGATGCTGATAAGGATTTTTGCATTTGTATTAATTTATTTAATCAAGTATTTTTGTTGATTTAGGATGGGATACTGATTTTGCAACGGAGGCATATAGACAGCAAGTTGAGGCACTGGCTCAACATCAAGTTAGTGACAGTATATTCATTACATAAGCTCTAGGGGCACACTTGAAGCCCAGATGTTTCATTGTCTCATTGTTTGTGATGCAGCTGATGGAAGAGTTGGCTATGGAAGCTAAGGAGAAGGAGAAAGCTGAGGCTGAGAACTGTGATGAGATGTAAGTGCAAACCCCCTCACCCCCCCAACCCCGATTCTTTCTTCAGGCAGGAGCATAAATTAGCAGAATGCATCGGCTGAGATAAAAATTTTCTTCTGCATATTAAGGAATCTCAATGCAAAAATTGAGAATTATTTTGCTTGGTTCATAGATAAGATAGTTGGTGATGATCCACGTGTATATGCAGGAGTGAGCCTCCTAGGACTTCTAAATCCAAGTCAAAGAAGAAGGCCAAAAAGGCCAAGTTTAAGTCTCTGAAGAAAGGCTCCTTAGCTTCTGAAGCAAAACCTGTCAAAGAAGAACCTTTAGAAGATTCAATGTACCTAGATGATGATGGAAACGATGTTCCTTTCTCAGATGAAGTTAAATCTTTAGATGCACCATCACCACATTCACCTATGCAGAAGAAACGCAAGGACAAGCCTACTGAGAATTCTGAAGGACAGTCATCAAAAAAGAAGTTGAAGAAACAGAGGACTGCTTCTGTGGATATGTTTCCTTCAGATCCGGATTGCCATATTTCTGGTAGGCAGCATAGTGATTCCGAGTATGAGCAGAAAACTCCCATCCGGAATCGTGCAAGTGGGAAATTCTCCATTGCGATGTTGCCATCTAAACGCTCAGTCCTAATAAAGGTAGAGAGGTTTAAGAAGACAGATTTTTGGCCTAGAGATCGAATTCCACCGTCTGATCCTTGGTGGCCGCAAGAGGATGCAATATTATGTGCTGGAGTACATGAATATGGTCCAAACTGGGGACTTATCAGCGATCTGCTTTATGGGATGGCTTCCGGTGGTTCTTATCGTGGAAGATATCGGCATCCTGTTCACTGTTCTGAGAGGTTCAGGGAACTCATTCAGAATTACATCATGTCCGCATCAGACAATCCTAACAGTGAAAAAACTGGTTCAGTGGGCTCCGGAAAAGCTCTTTTTAGGGTTACTGAGGTAATTTCAGATTTTCCAAGTTTTTCTCATCCCGTTTGCATTGCATCAAATTATAAGGATTGTCTATGGTGAACTTGATTCTTTTGGATAATTATTAAGATGTTGCTTTATTCCACTTCACTCCTTGTTTATTCTTTTCGGTGAAGTTTATCTGTTCAGTGTCTGATGAGTAGCCATTTGTCAGGATACAGTATAATAGTGAAAGTTCTGATTAATGGTTTGAACTTCTGAGATAAGGTCGAACTACGACTTCTGTTTGCAAATAGGTTGGATGTATGTACAAAATACACCTATCTCAATCACCCCTTTATTGAACATATGCCAATGGTTACGTTGGTAGTAATGTTACTCTAAATTTTTATTTTTTTTTTAAGTCGACGTCCAATACCATCAAGTGTCTTATTTATGAGTTGTTGAGCTGGACATGAAATATTAGACTTAAAGTGAGAGCCCGGAATTGGATTTAGCGATTAGTTCATATCTCAAAGAAAATAAATGGAGAGATGCTCATATTTTTCAAATTGCAGGATAATATTCGTTTACTTCTGGATGTAGCCTCAGAATTGCCCGATAAGGAGTTGCTTCTTCAGAGACACTTCACAGCCCTGCTCTCATCTGTATGGATGGCGACTAACCCTGTGGATCGTGCACTGAGTCTCTTGCCATCCAAAAATAGCCTCTATTTCGGGGGAAGGCTTTTCAGTTCTCATATCAATCACGGTCGGCAGAATTCTACCCGTGACCCTCCCATAAAGGTTAAAATGATCCACTCAGCCCAGAGTAGGAAATTACTATCAGATGCCCTACATGATGCCATTGATAACAAGCAGAAGGAGATAGTTTGCCTCTCAGACAACGAGGAAGAAGTTCCTTGCATGGAAGAAGGTTTGCAGCTGACATTGGAAATCCCGCAGGAGGAAGATGATTCCCAATTGCCCTCTGTTTTGAATCTTTCAATACCTGGATCTTATCGTCCTCCTGATGGAAAGGATACTGGAGAGGATCATCTAAAAACATCGAAGCATATGGCGGAATCTCGTTTTAGGTATGTATTTATATAATTATATAGACAAGTCTAACAAAATTGATATGGCCATAGGTGAGGAAACACAAGCGATGAATACCTGGTTAACAGCATGTTCTTTTCTAATAAGTACTTTTCCCTTCCAATTATTCAGGGAGGCATCGTGCGCTTGTCTCGAAGGAAGCCTTGGTTGGGCTTCATCTGCCTTCCCCACAAATGATGCCAAGTCTCGCGCAGGTGGGAAGCCCCAGATTCTGGGGAAACATAAGCCCCCTCTTCCAGACTTGATCAAGCCTTCAAAGTCAAAGTCAAGGAAGACCAACTCGGGATCCGCCCAAACGGGCGACTTGATTTACGAAGCAGCAGCTCATGATCTTATCGCGTACCTGATGCCGCCACCTGCATCACCACTCACGGACCCCAATTTGAAATTTGACTTCGTGGAACCCACTGGAGCAGCAGCAGATGATTCCGAGGATAATTTGAAGTCGCTAACAGATGAGGATCTTTTGTCGCAGATTGAGAACTCGGAGTCTGTTCCACATGATTATGACCCGGGATTACTGTCTGGCCTCGATGACTATTCATCTTTGCCTGAATATACTGATGTTGGGTAGCATTTCTGAAGGCGCAAGGCATTTCGATTATGAGAGTGCTTAATGCTAGGAGAACAACGGGTTCTCTTCACTTAGATACCGAGGTCGACAGATATCCTGCCATTTAATTTCGCCCCAAATCCAGGCACATTTTCCCATGATCGAGAGGGTGATTGGTGTTCTGCCTCTTCCATGTCGGGATTCTTCTGGGTATGATGGTGTGGGACAGGTCTGGTTATTAGGATAGACGGAGGAATCTAACATGCGATCTGTTATTTAATTATTTCGATGCTAAACCTGTGCTAGTTTTGTTAGTGTCAGGTGGAGCATCACCGATGATATCTGTATTGGCATGGTTTCAACATTTAAAGGTAGTTCGAAAGGGAAAGCACCGATTTATGCAGAAGTCATATCATCTCTGCTCGCTCCCTCCCTATGTTGCACCCGTAATTGTGCAGCGTAGTGTTACGTTCAGTGTCAGTATAGAACAATGCGATGGAATCACATGGCATGAAATCAGACCGCTTCAATCAGACTGCTTCAGATAGAGATTCTATTTCAACCCTTTTCCAATCCTATTGTATTGGACTCGATCGAGAAGGATTACATTGTCTTGTCGAACTTGCTCGAACGAACCATTGTACTCGCCGACTCAGTGTGCCGTGCGAGTCGAACTTCAGGGCGGGATGCAAAGTGGGGGTGAAAAATTTGAGGACCCGGCCCGAGCTTTCACCCTCGACCCGCTAAGGGCCCAATGGGTCTAGCTAGTGGGCCGATTCTTGTGGGCTTTGAAGGCGGATGACGTCAGTGCTTGACCCGTGACATGACGTTGGAACGAAGGAAGGGCAGAACCGTAAATTAAGCGGAACCCTATTTAATTACCATAACCTCGGTCCCTTTCTGGCTCGCTCTGTCTCCTGCCGCTTTGAGAGGTCGGCCAGCGTTGAGCTCTCACTCACCTGCCAAAAAACCCACCATTCCCACTAGGGTTCCGGTTTCTTCATCATAAAGTCAGCTGAGGACCGCGAGTCTTCCATCATCGAGGTCTTCGTTTAATTTATCGTTTCGGACGCGGGTGCCTGAGTGGACCTCGATCCGCGCTCTCTGCCGTTGAAGTCCCATGGATGCTCGTAAGAGGGGAAGGCACGAAGGCGGTGCCAACAACGCCAATGGCGGTTTCAAGAAGTCCAAGCAAGGTTCGTTTGCATTTTAGTTTATGTGAAATTTTCGCCGTTTCTCGAGCTTAAGTTGAGCTTGCTTATTGTACCTATAGCGGTCTCCTTTCTGTTACTTGGGGACTTGTTGAGGACTGGAAGCTGACGGGAAGCTAATTAGTTTTATACTTAGATGGATTAGAGTATGCAGTTTGATAAACAATGGAAGATTGATTCGAGAACAGAAGCTTCAAGAAACTCCAAAGAATATTCACATGTAGTAGAGGCCATTGGTTTAAAGTCAAGCTTTTTCTTCCTCGGTCGGTCGGTTTGTGCCAGTTTAATATAAATCAGTTGTGTTTATACTCGTGATGCGTACCAAATGCTAATAGTGGCGATTTATAGGTTCATGGTGGAATACACACTCATTGGACTTTGGTGGATAAGCAAAATATTGTGTCATAATCTTTTGGAGAAAGATGTCTTTATCAAAAAGATATTTATCTTTTTATTCTATCACTGATTATGATAATTATATTAAGCTATTTTCAGGAATTACCCGATTAACAATCCACAGTTTTTTTAACTAAAAAAAGGGTAATTAATGTTTTGCAACAGAAATGGAGTCCTTATCAACTGGTGTAGGAAGCAAATCAAAGCCATGCACCAAGTTTTTCAGGTTAATATCTTATCCTGTCTAAATGAGAATAAGTATTTATAATTCTTTCGGTGCCCTATAAAATATTTCATGCTTGAAATTCTTAAAGAAAACACGATGAAAGATGCACTAATGGACTAGTCTTCTAAGCTCTGCTATACAGGTGCAGTCGTTCTTTGGTTTAAAAGGAACCGAGCTAAGAAGTGCTGTCCAATGGGGATAGTGCTCTATCGGGATGTAAAGTAAAATATGCCTCAGTATAAATTAAACCAGTCATTAGATTGGTCAGATCTGTCTCTATTCAAAGGATACAACCAGACTGTGAAGATTGGTCAGATCTGTCTCTATTCAAAGGATACAACCTGACTGTGAAGAGAATCTTATGGTTGAATTAAATGTTTTTTTGGCTTATCTCCCTTTTGTTAATTCCTTTTTCTTATTGGTAAGATATATCTATCCATGGGCAAGGTAATGTATAGATTCACTGAGAAGCGAAGTCCAAGTTATTGTTACATAATCAGGGAATTTCTGTTGGTATCAAGCAATGAACTTGCTGTTAATCGGATTCATGTGTCATCTAAGGCCTCTTCCCATTGTCTGCAAGCAAGTAGCAGTTGCTTTTTAATGCAATTGTGACATAGCCGTTTGCTTTATAAGCAGCAGCATCTTTGTTTTCTCAATTAGATCTGAGTCGATACTATTTTCTATTGCAGCATTACCGGGTGCCCCTTTGGAGAGGGATGCCACTTCCTGCACTATGTTCCAGGCGGTTACAATGCAGTGGCACAGATGATGAATCTAGCACCCATTGTTTCTCCACCGTCACGAAATGCAGGCCCACTGCCACCACTGCCCCAGCACAATGCCTCTACTCAGCCCTCTGTCAAGACCCGCTTGTGCAACAAATACAACACTGCTGAGGGCTGCAAGTTTGGCGACAAGTGCCATTTTGCCCACGGCGAGTGGGAGCTTGGAAAGCCCGTCGCCCCATCCTTTGACGATCCCCGTGGGGTGGGCCAGCCTCCAATTCCTGGACGCTTGGGCGGGCCCCCACCTCCATCGATTCCTGGCCCTGCCTCTAGCTTTGGCGCCTCTGCCACCGCGAAGATCAGTGTGGATGCCTCCCTTGCTGGGGCCATCATAGGGAAGGGAGGGGTGAACTCGAAGCTGATATGCCGCCAAACAGGGACTAAGCTCTCAATTAGAGACCATGAGTCGGACCCAAACCTGAGGAACATTGAGCTCGAGGGCACATTCGAGCAGATCAAGCAGGCGAGCACCATGGTGAGGGAGCTGATCATGGACATTGGGGCCGTGGGTGGCCCTCCCAAGGGTGGCCATGGCCTTGGAGGACCGGGGGCCCCGCCAGGGAGCAACTACAAGACGAAGCTGTGCGACAACTTTGCAAAGGGTTCTTGCACTTTCGGGGATAGATGTCACTTTGCACATGGAGCTGCTGAGTTGCGGAGAACTGTGGTTTGAGTACTTTCAGGAGTCATCTAGGAGTAGATAGTCTCATCTATCTATACCATTGTGTCTTCAAATGCAGAAGGGTTGTACAATTTGAGTTATGGCCACCCAGAATGAGCTGATGTTCGGGATAGAGAGAAATTGTGTCCTGCCAGCCGAGTTTTGTGGTATACTGTCTCTGATAGGATTCTGCTTCGTCTTCTGTCTTACACTCATTCACTGGTAGGAGCTCTTAATTACTTCAACTGGTACCTATTAAGCAGTTAGCATTGTTTAATTTATAGGTACGTGGGGTCGATCTTCATTGGCTGTTTGCTTCAACGTTGCTGAAAGCCAATAATCTGCGTTGAATGTTTGTAACCATTGTCATTTGCCTTCGATGTCGAGTGCCTTTTTTCCAATTGAAGGGAACCGGGTAAACTGAGTTTGTTAGAGCATCGTTAGAGTTAACAGTCATAAGATCAATGACAATATATGATTTAGCAGATCTCACCATCATAAGATCGTTAGTTGGCTGATCCTGTTGCAAAAATCTAACTGATTCGCTAATCTCTTATTCGATGACACAGGAGAAAACTTGCTACTACCTCGCCACTGCGAGTAAAGAAGGGAAAAACAAAGAAAGAAATCGGAAAACACGAAAAACAGATATATCCCTCTAAACCCAAAGGGCATCAGAAGGTTGCAGCGCTACGGACGTCGTCAGAACCCACCCAAACGCGAGTCCTAGCCCCTGGTGCTGCTGGTATGGGTCCCAGATGCGTGCGGGCCAGCAGTAGTCATGGGTCCAGGTTGGCCAATGAAGGCGGTCTGCTCGCGGGCAGCTGCATTCTGGTTGTAAGCCTCCAGCGTGCCGAGCTTGGCTTCATCTATCCTCTCCTGCTTCCTCTCGGTGGCCAAGTCCTTGTCCATCTGGGTGTTGGCAATCATCCGGTCCATCTGCACAAATGCATCCCCACCATAAAACTCTCACGTCTAAGTTAGGAATAGAAATTTCCCACATTGTGTGCTGTATGTATGGCATGTTCACGGTACCTGCTCCTGGGCAGTAGCTTTCGCCTTCTCCATGTTATACCGCGCGGTGGCGCCCAGGTCCGCCAACGACTCCTTGGCCGAGGCCACCGCTTCCTTAGCCGACTG
Organism: Punica granatum; assembly: GCF_007655135.1. Lineage (NCBI taxonomy): Eukaryota > Viridiplantae > Streptophyta > Magnoliopsida > Myrtales > Lythraceae > Punica > Punica granatum. The sequence continues at coordinate 39,611,768 of NC_045128.1, read as the reverse complement.
CATCTTTTCTTTCTTCTGCGTGTCTTTGGTCGCCAATAACTCTCAACAGAACTCCTCGCGACAACGATCGATGGTGGTGATAAGTGCGTAGCCGATCCGTTCAGCTTATGAAGGGGCTTGTGGAGCAACGGCACGTGGCACGGGATCAGGAGCAGCTGCCACGTGGAGGATGCGCAGGCGCAGAGAAGCCTACGCACACGGAGGGATGCGAGTGATGGGACCCCCGCTTGCCATGGAATTTGCTTGTCGCTAACGGTTTTTACGTAGGGACCTGCAACTGCCGTTTCATCGACACGTGTTCTGTAAGTTAGTTGGTCGTTAATGGCCTGTTGGAAGGAAGAAATTTTGGTACCCTCTCTTCCTAATTGCAATAGATCCACATGCTCAGTCATGACAGATTTCCCTATCATTCTAAACAAAGTTTTTGACGTTTACGTGGACCGCAACGAGCGGCCCATTTAAAATTATAATTATGTTGACATAAGCTGTGTGACATGTACAAAATTATTGAGTTGAATAGTAGAAGTCGTCGTGGCTTGTTTGGTATTAAAAATAAATTTAACTCAACTCAATTCAATTCCACTTTCAACTCCACTTATCTTTAATTCAACAACACAATTATTATTTTTTCTTTTTTCTTCAAAATTTTTAACCATTCAATTCAATTTTTAATACTAAATTCTCTCAATTATTCACTACATTTTTCACAATTCAACAATACAATCATCACTTTCTCTCAGCTATGCATTACTTTTTTCACAGTTCAACAACACAATCATCACTTTCTCTCAACTATTCATTACTTTTTCACACTTTTTCTCATAATTCAACAACACAATTATTATAAATAAATTAAAACCAAAACTAAACTCTAAAACCAAACGCGGACGCTTGGAAGTAGAAGGAAATATTACATGTGTCAGGACGGGGTCTAATATTATTATTATTCTGCCCTGGACACTGAAAAAGAAATCCGACTCATGTTCACCCGAGAAAGCGGAAGAATTGAGCTTCCTCAGCAAGTATCACCCGACGTACCTATGCATTTTTCTCAATAAAAAGTATGTTCCATTTGTTAAAATTACAACCAGCTCAAAAAGGAGCTTATAAGGAAAAACAAAGACCAGGGTCTAAGCTTAGGTTAATACTTCGTCAGGAGAGTGCGGATAAGGAGTATGAGTATAGCTAGTAACTTTCCATTTCGTGATACAGATTTTTGAGTATGATTCGTGTTTTTTAGCCATAGGCTTTGTGTGTGTGTGTGGGTGTGCAAGTTTGTGCACAAAACAGGTTTATAAGTAAACCCCCATTAACCTCTCGAAGCTTAATTTAATTTTTAAATATTTTTTTAAGACGTTTGAATGAGACATTTTTTCTGTTACAGTTACACCAATTTGTACACGGTCAGATGCACAACGTCTTTTATGTGTCTTGTAATTTTAGATTTATCATTAAATTTCGCGCAGGTAGGTTGTGCATACATCTGTTGGATTTTTAACCCCAAACTGCCCTAATATCAATTAAATCTTTACTATAGCAAAGTATGCCAACGGAAAATGTCCCCAAAAGATCCAATTCAGATTTAAAGCTAAGAAACACAAACTTTTATTACATTACCAACTTAATACAACAAGACAATTTCAAATCAAAGCAGACAACGTATCCCCTCATAAAAACCAAAGGGGATCACACGACATCAAAACATAACAACACTCGCTTCTTTATTCAACAACCATACATCACGCGAACGGCACCACACGTACAGCATTCCCTAGGGCTGGAGATATTTAAGAGTATTTCCCTCCAGTTCCACCGGTTCCATGGCCGTAGTACCCGCCCTCCGTCCCATGCCCTTGATTACCCCCACCTGCACGTGGATTGTGGGCTGTCGTCCTGCCAGGGCCACCCGGGTGGGTCCCAACAACCCCCTCCGTAACCTGGTTCGTGGGCTGCCCCGTCCCGTGGCCCGGGAGGGCGGACATCTGGTGGGTTCCCGTGGACTGACCTGTCGCCCCGGTAGTCGAGTAGGTTGTGGTGCCGGTGGTCGTAGTGGGTCCAACTTGGCCGGTGGCGGCAGTTTGCTGCCGGGACGCCGCGTTCTGCTCCTGGGCCTCCCGTTTCTGGAGCTCGGCCTGCTCCATCCTCTCGTGCTTCCTCTCCGTCGCCATCTCCTTCTCCACCGGGTCATGGGCCGTCATCTTCTCCATCTGCAACAATCAAAGAGTCCCCACATAAGTAAATCACTACTCACATCTCATCTCATCTGCGCTTTTCGATCCAAACAAACAAATACGTATACCTTCTCTTGTGCCGCGGCTTTGGTCTTCTCCATGCCGGACTTGGCGGAGGCGCCAACGTTCGAAGCCGTCTCCTTGGCGGAGGCCGCTGCGTTCTTCGCCGACTGCATTTTCCTTACTCTTCCCGAACTTGCTATTTGAAACCGAGACTCTTGCTTGTCAATAACTGATGATTAACTAAGCAGATGCAGATCGATGATGAGCGAGAGCAGCCGCATGCAGGGCATATATATAGAGCTAGGGATGGGACACGTGTCACAGCAGTAGATGCCACGTGGAGGACAAGGGAGTGAAGCTGGTCGGGGGCGATGACACGTCCGATGGTGCATGTGGTGGGTGTCGCGGATAGGCGGGACCGGATGGATTCCTGTCCCGTCGTCGCTACGCCTGAAGGGACTACGGGGCGGGTTTTACGTGGCGCGCCGTAGCTGCGGTCTGGTCGACACGTGGTGTTCTGCTTGTTTGGGCTCAGAGGGTGGACCTCCTAGATGGTGGGCCTATGGGCAGGCGTCGGCCCATCGTATTGCTGCATTGAGAAATAAAAAGGGAATGGAGGGGAAGTTCATCTATACTATTTTACATAAAACGAGAGATGAGGGCCATTAGGCTTTTGGTCTCAATTTTAACTCTCCAAAATACTTTTGACGAAATAACTCTAATTAATATAAACCACAATAAATGTGACAAATAACTACCAATCCACTACCCTATTTTTTCTCCTTTTTCTTTTCCCTTTTTTCCTTGTTTTGCTGCCCATCACTTCCTCTTTCTTTCCTTTCCTCTTTCAAATTTATTATCCGTAGACTAGTACTTTTATTTAAGTCTATTATAATCGAAAAATTATTTTATTTTATATTCACGCATAGCGCAGGTAGTGCGTTTAGTATTCATTGGGAATTCACGAATTCTGAATTTCAAGTTGGTCCAGATTTTTTTTCGATCTGTACCATGATATCCAATTCTTGATCTGAATTTCTCTAACCGTAAAGCTTGGATTTTGATATAGTTTCATCTTTGTTCATTCATTTCCGATCGAGTTTCGCTCTATATTTTAGACTAAGGCCATCTCTAAGCACCTTTAGCAAGCTGTATTATTGTGAACTCCACGTTCGTTGTATTGAATCTAAAATTTTTCTACAGAAAAACGTTAATTATCTCATTCCTTTAATGAATAGTTCCTTCTGCTTACACGTCGCTCCATTAACTTCTATTTAATATGTATCACACCTGAGAAATTAATGCAATGACTAAAATGGTTCCTTAAAAAAATAGGAGAAGTTCCCAGGGGATAAAGAAGGAATAGATTTTAATACGACTATAATAGAACAATCCTCAAATACATTGCTTGGATGGTGTCCCATGGCCATTTTGCAATGAAATGGAAAAGGTAAATAAAAAAAAAAAAGGGTAAGGCTTTGTTTGGTTTGGAGTTCAATTTCATTTACTCAACTCCACTTAACTTTATTTATCTTCAATTCAACTACACAATTATTACTTTTTTATTTTTTTTATCTTCTACTATTCAATTCAATTTTTAACATTAAATTCTCACAACTATTCATTACTTTTTCCATAATTTAACAATACAATCATTAATTTCTCTCGACTATTCATTATTTTTTCATATTTTTCTCATAATTCAATAACATAATCATTACTTTTTTATTTTCTCTATGCATTTTATTATTACAACTCAATTATATATATATATATACACACACACACGCATAGTTTTCATTTTTATCTTAGTTTTGGCACGAGTTTTTATTTTTAATGTAAAAAATTTCGACGTTTATATTTTGTTTCAAATATGACACACTGTTCATCGGCTTTGACAGATTCTATTTAATTGTTGACATGGATCATGACAGTGTCACTTGGACTCCCATCCACCAAGGAAAATCGAACACAAGTACGATTTATCTTTCTAAAATAAAAAATAAATCCTATATTTTTTGTTTTCACAAATACGCCCCACTTCTCTCATCCCTCCTCAACCTATCATCTCTCTTTTGCAACTATTTATCTCTCTCTCTTCCCTCTTCCTCCTTCCCCATCAACTGTTTCATTTGACGACGGATCCGATCATCTTGCAAATCTAAACTTGTCCACACATAAAAGAACTTAACTCGAGAGCAGAAACTAATTACGACACTGTGAATTCACATGTACGGCAATTTGATGTCTAGAATGTATAAGACTTGTGGCAATGGAGGGAGGTTGACGAGAAGGAGGGAGAGGGAGACGAGAGAGTGATATAGTTGCAGAAGATAGAGACAAGATATGTTGAAGAAGGAAGGTAGAGGTGTAGTATATTTGTGAAAACAAAAAAAAAATTATTTTTATTTTAGAAAGATAATTGGATGTGGGTTCGAATTTTATCGGTGGATAGGAGTCTATGTGACGTCGTTATGCCTCACGTCGGCAATTAAAAATAATCTATCGAAGCAGACGAATGGTGTGTCAGATTTGAGACGAAATAAAAACATTAAAATTTTTATGTTTAAAATAAAAATTCGTGCTAAAATTAAAGTAAAAGTGAGAACTTTTGTGTTTTTTTAGTGTAATTCGCGTAAAAAGGAAAAGGAAAGTTAAAAGGATACAGCTAACAACATGCCCAATCGTGCGCCCGGAAAAACCCAACTGCTCCCCCCTAACCGCGTAATCCACTGGGGCCTGATGGCTGTACGATGATTACAGGTGGTGGGCCCCGCCATGAACCGCAGCCTCGTTTCGCCACGTGGCGGTTAGGTTCGTATATAAGCCTGAAGGCGAGGGTGGGGCCGACACGAGAGCCGCGTGAGCAATCTCGGCTGGGCTGACGACGGAGCCCTGACCTCTGTGTGTGTGTGTGTGTGTATTTTTATCTCTCCGGTCTGTCTTCAGTGGCGCAATGTCTGTCTGCAAGCCATTTGCATTCACGTGCATATCCGACGGTTATCCTGTCAGGACCACAGGGGATGCTAATCCCCATGCGCCGTACCGCATATTATTCCTTCTCCTTTTCCCCATATGTATATTCTAACATCGAAACCTTAATGGATAATTTATTTTGAATCGAATCGGTTTACGAAGGATAAATCTATTTTAATATGAATTTTTTTCGTTATATAATCAAACTTAAAAAATTATTTAAGAGATAAATGTGAATCGCATGAATCAACTAAGGGGATCTTTCTCCGTCTTGCTCTTCCAAACTATCTTGCCTTTTTGTTATTATTTTTAAGTTTCCGCCACTTTCTTATTGATTTTTTTCCCTCAGACCATGAATTGAAATATTGTAGTGCGAAAAAAAAAATCACAGAACGTGCTATCATTAATTTGTATTTGGGTATCAGTTTTTTTTTTTCATGCATTAGAATTTACATTTGTTAACTGATAATCTATAAATGACGTTAAATCTCTTGATCTTATATTAGTAAAATTGATTGCGAAGTGTATGCATTTGACTTATATGTATCTGAAAGCTGAAATAAAAACACCGTGAGAGTCGAGATGCATACCAAAAATACACTTTTCAATATGGATATTGAAATCTTACCTCTATTTGTTCGAAGAGATTGAAAATTCTACCATGGTTGACGCTTAGAATTAATCATAATAATTTAAGTAATTACAGTACGAAAAGCTCTAGAAAATCCTGTCGGCGTCTAATGTGTCAGCTGTCATAGTAGTTTTTCAGTGCCGACCATGGTAGAATCACTCTTAATTTCTAGGTACTTTTTTTTTTTACGCGAGATGTTGCTCATTTCAAAGTTAACCTTTCTATACAGAGAGAAACACAAGAATTATTATTGCTTGTAATTAAACATCTCGTGAGTTCGATATCTAAAAGTCAGGATTATCAAGAAAACCTTAGTTAACTTTGAGGAAATTAATAACCTGGACAACTTTAATATTTGCAATATTAAGGTAATTAACTGTGCGTTTGGTTTTAGAGTTAAATAGAATTGAATTTTAATTTTAATTGGTTTGTAATTATTGTATTGTTGAATTATGAAAAAGTAATGACTAGTTGAGAGAATTTAGTATTAAAAATTAAATTGAATGGTTAAATTTTTTTTTAAAAAAATATAATAATTATGTTGCTGACTTTTGTTGTGTAGTGAGTATAGTTAAAGTTAAAATTAAACTAATTTCCTCTCCGGCCCCGGACGTGAATCTGAATCAAACAGAAAAGATATTTGAAAGTGGGAGGCAAATCATTGTAATGTGTCCCCTTCGAGTAACTTGAGGAGGCCATAGACGTATATCTCAATTATTTTATTGACTATCCTGCCCTTTGCCAGACAATAACACGACATTCATTTCAGCCTCCTCTTGCCCCTCAATGACAGCTTAATTAATTGACTTCATTTATTTATTTATACTTATTTTTATGTGGACAACCCGGTATTCGGAAATCCAATTATTCCTAACTAATCCAAGTTCGAATCATGTCGACTCACTGAGAGATAAAACTCTCTCAATTGTGGATTTCCTATACTCATGCGTATCAAATCCAAAATCTTAATTAAGGGAAATAAGTGTTGAACCAATCTATGGTGGTGATTTCATTTATTATTTTTTAATTATTTAATCATTAATATTTTTTTGGTGAATTATTATTAATATTTATTTATTTATGTATATCTTGCCACTAAAAGTATTTTAAAATTCTTCCTTAATTCAACTCTCTCCCCTTATAAAAAGCCATCCTTCCTCTTCTTCCTTCTCTAGACAAAAAACAAGACACACCAACTCTCTCTTTCTCTCTCTCTCTCTCGACCTCAATCACTTTGAGCCATGGAGGAGGTGATCATGAGGAAACAAACTTTCATGGACGGCTCCACTCCGTCCCCTCTATCGGTCCGTCGAGACTCGAGACCAATCGCCAAAGTCAGGCCCAAGATCCGCATAATCCACATATTTGCGCCCGAGATCATCAAGACTGATGCTGCGGACTTCCGCGAACTCGTCCAGAGGCTCACAGGAAAACCCACGCCGAATCCCGATCAGGCCCATGTCAAACCTGCAGGCTCCAGCAAGAAGAAACGCCCAAAGGTTCCCCGGAAATTAAATGATGATCCAGCTGGGAGTATGGCGAATCTGCACGACAAGCCCTCGATGATCACTAGAAAGATGGAACCGTTTGGCGGTTTGATCAGTAATACTACTTCTCAACACGAAGACTACTTCTCGGGGTTCTCAGACATAGACCGCTTCATCCAGGATATCAGTGAGTTGCCCTTATTGCCTTTGGATCCATTTCATCACAGTCATTCGTCCTTCGAAGCAAGTCAACTTTCCTAGAGGAAGGAGATGGAGCTTAGCTTTTGGGTGCTCGATCGGTTTAGCAAAACAAGGTTTTGCTTCTGTCTTTGTGGGATTCTGAACATGATTCGTGACTCGATTGAGTCGACTGTCCGATATGTGGTACCAAAGTCGAGCTCATTTCTTCCTTATAAATACGAGGAGGATAGAGGTTGGCGGTTGGTCAGTCAGTCTCCCGAAACCTCTTAGTATCGATCTATGACCAATGTATAGACTACCGATTTTCATCATAGGTAAGTTTAATATAGAAAAGCTCTATTGCTGCAAGTATCTGGACTGCAGCAGCTATATATATAACTTGGACCACGCCTCCATTCCGATCTAATGTGACCTAATTCGTGATGAACTGGGATTTCTTTCTCTTTTTGATTATTTGAGGTTGAGGGTTTTACATTCCTAAGGGTTCTGCTTGTTTTGTGAGTTGAATAGTGGCATTTGAATCTTTAGATGTCCTTCCTATATATGTTCTCTATATCAACATTTGCTCAACCGCTTTGAGCTCGCAAATCCATGTACTATATGTAAAATCATAAAAATGATGATGTTCAACTGAGGAGAAGAGGCGTTCATGAAAAGGCCGATGTGAATATCCCACAAAGCACATTAAGACATTAATGCCATTTCATCATAATGTGCATTTATCTGTATACATGATGTTATCTGGTGTTTACTTGGCTCAAAAGTATGGAGTTGTCATACTATCGGTATTAATTCAGCCCTTTGGATCACTACCTTATGTACCGACGCATGAGTTAATTTGGAGAAATCCAACAAATTTCTGATATTATGTGTTTGGAGGAAACTGAACACGATTGAAAAAGGCCATATGGTATCTGAATCTAATATTTAGCACTTTGAATCGCTACGTTATGTGCCGCATGAGTTAATTTGGAGAAATCCGACAAATTCTGATATTGTGTGTTTGGAGGAAACCGAACACGATTGAAAAGGGCCATATGGTATCTGAATCTAATATTCAGCAACTGGCATGTACAAGGCAACAAGACACATTAATATAGGTTGATACTCGTATATATAGTTTGATCATGTAATATGCATAAAGCTTGCAGCATAAGATAACCCAAAATTAGAGGCTTAGGGTTAATATCAACATTGACTTGGAGCTTCTAAGTCAGCAGTTTTCGTAATATTTTATTCACAAATTGCAAAAATTTATAATAGATGTTGTTCGAGCAAAAATATATCTTGTTAAGCTACCCATTACGGCTATATATAATTATACTAAAGATGGGATTAGGATGACACAGATAGAAGCAAACATAGGCAGCTGTATATAGTATACTCTTTACCATGCACTAGAGATCTCCATAGTCGTTCAATTAGGACGTGCCTTAGATCAATCACTTCGTGGTCGTGCACACCAAAGTTAAATTAAGAGAGAGTCTGTCCCGCTATCGGGACCATATGCAATGAACTTTTAGAAATTTGGTGTTCCGCGCAGAAAAAAAAAATTCATTGTTGATCTTTTTACACAAATTTTCCTATACAGGCAGAAGCAACCAAGCTTCCATGTCTACATAATCGTTTAAACACATATAATTTTATGTACGACAAAAATTAATTTAAAATTGCTTTCTTCTTTTTCTATGTGATTATCTATCGTGTATTTAATTTTCACTTGGAGGCGCGACATGGCGTGCGACGCTCAGCAGCAGCCAACAGACAGATTACCCAAGTCAATAAGAAAGAAGACCGTTCCATGTCTTCACGTCGCACGTGTTTCTTTGCTCATACTCTCGGGCTACCGAAGCCGATGAAGCCTCGAGCAATAGATAACAATAACCAATCATTCTCCCTTTCTTGGTTAGATATATCTAATCACAAACGGCCAATATTATTCGCGATTCAAGATATTAACGTGGTGTCGATCCGAGTTCACAAGAAGGATTTATAGTATTGATGAATTTTCAGATGAGGAAGGGTTACAATGTTGAATTTGGTATGGACCTATCTTAGACCAACCCAGTTCTCCCGGCTTACGTGCAATTTAGCACTAATGTGAACTCAATTTCATTTAGGAAGAAAGATTTATAGTTTTCATTATTATGTAAAAACAATAAAAAAAATTTCAATTAGTTGATGCAAAACGACATAATGATTATTAATTAACTGCACCGAAGTATTTGGTGAAATGTGAATGCCAAAGTAAAAAAAAAATAAAAAAATTCGTAGACCCTGTGGACGATGTAATTGTTAGGGAGACGTATGGGGAAGGAGGGGATGAATCATGAATGTGCGTGGCGTTAATTTTGGATTATCATAGTGTTTCTGGATGGATGCATTAAAGTCAAATTCGCGTGCGATGTCTTGAGGTCTAATGGGTTCACACTCCACACTGTATATGCTGTCGTCTGTACCAACCCACTCTTCCACAAATTATCCCAATTTAATTAATTAATTTCTTTTCTTCTTAGTTAAATTTATGGTCTAATTTAATTGCCATAAGCTCTTAATTTAATTAATTTATGGTCACTATCATGGATGATGGTCAATACATGGCTGGAGACAAGTAATCAAAGGTAAGGCACGTGGTGTTGTATGTAAAGAGAAAAGAAAGAAGAAGAAGAACCAAAGTCCAGAAGCCATAAATAGGGTGATAATTAAGTTATCTATGTGAACTAATTAGGAGCAAGAGGTGAACTATCTTAATAAGAAAGAGTAAGATTTTGATTTGGGCTTATTCGATTGGGACACATGATTAACAAATCGAGCCGAATGGAAGTTGGTTTAATCGTTAACTAGTCTACTTGTCCGGGTGTTGGGTAGGCTTTAATAGTGAATTTATGATGGTTGTAGTAAATTCATTGCCTTAATCAAAGAAAACTATTTGGATATCCAAGAAATGTAAGTTCATTAGAAGAGATTCGAAAATATGTAAAATAATTAATTAGATAATTATATAAAGTCTATCAAATATCAAAGGGACGAAAATGATCAATTAATCATGAACTAAGAGATTGTTGAAAAATTTACATGGAAATTTCTCATCGCATGAATGGAAGGCTCTTGTGAGAGGAGTTTAAATTTATGTAGATAGATAGATAGCTAGACAAACCGACAGATATGCGTGGCTTTTATGATGAATTGATAGTTTGTAATAAATTCTTTTTATCGATCGAGAATATTATTTGAATGTTCAGAAATTAAATTCATTAGAAAAGATTTGGGGAAATGTAAAATAATTGATTAGATATTATTTAATTATATAAAATCTACCCCATGTATTAATATGGAGATACAAAGGGTCGATCAAATATGAATTAAGGGATTGTTGAGAAGGCCATGTGAAAACTCATCACCGCTTAAATGATAGGTTTCGTTAGGGAAGCAGCGGTGCAGATGTCGTGTGGATACCTCCGAAACCCTAAAAGCCCTAAGACCCTAAAAACCGTGCACCGCATCCGCACCATATCTTTTGCAATTTTGAAAATTGAAAACCAAATCCACATTGCCAAAAAATCACGATTATTCGCACTACAACACAAAGTTAAGTTAAATAAAAATCTAGAAAAGCATAACAATTAAAGAAACACATTAAATAAAATCCTATAAATAAAAATTATCCTTAAATTTGTATTCTATCTTTATAGTTTTATTATAGATAAATTAAGAAATCAAGTTGAATTAGGATTGGGTTTGGACAAGTTATTGAAAAATTACCCTATTATATATATATATATATAAATATAAATATTGCGGCGCGATCTTAATCGTGATTTTTTCATCAAAATCATATCTGCATCACATCGCGGTAGTTTTTGAAATAAAAAAAATCATATCCGTACCATAAGCATTTGGTGCGATTATGTAGTGCTAAAAATGGCATCACAGAAAAATGGTGCAGTTATCTGTGATACCATTTTTTAGGAACACCATTGCCATCCCTAGGTTTCATGAGGGGAGTTCCAAATGGTGTGTGTGGGTCCTTTACCCGAAACCATCAAAGTGGCTTTCGATCTCCAATTGATTGACCCAAATAACAAATAAAATAGAGAAAAGGACCCCTACCGAAAAAAGTAAAAAATAGAGAAAAGGACAAGATAATAATAATAATTGATGTCAACAGCAAAAATCTCAATCAAATATATATTAACCCAATTTTCACACGCGGAGTGACAGAGGAACTTACTTACCAATTTACCACTTCCAAAATAAATGCATGCGAAATTGGCTAATATTAAATTCAAAAAAAAAAAGAAAAAAACGAAAAGTAAAAAAGGAGTATTGTGGAGATGCGGGGTATCGAACCCCGTGCCTCTCGCATGCAAAGCGAGCGCTCTACCGTTTGAGCTACATCCCCCTCTTGCTTCTCCATGAAATATTATTTTTAATTAACCAAATAAAAGATATTGATTTTTTAACGGGAGTCTTCCTCACGGATATATAAACGCCGGTTTGAGGGATGGGAGAGCGGCAAAATCAGGGGGTCACATTCTCTCTCTCAATCGTTCCGCTTTGCTTTCCCGCCATCCATGGCAGCAATGGAAATCGACTCGCCGGGGAAGATACCCAGGAAGCAGTCTTCCTACCGTCCCTTGGTTCGTCTTCTACTCCTCCCCCCCTCTCTCTCTACCTCTCCGATTTCTCAGCTATGCACGCAAACTGTTTGAGCTCCTATTCGATCGCGGAGCTCAGTCGATGTCGGAATCTCCCGCTCAGTTCCTTCCGTCGCTCCCCGGCCGAGCCCAGTCTCACTTCGTATCAGCTCTTCGTCCGCCGATTTTTGCGCTGATTTCAGCTGCGGATGTTTCGTGCTTGCAGGACGAGGCGTTCCAGATACGGAAGGAGACCTACGGAGGTCAACAGTACAGTCAGATGTACTTCGCGCGTCTCCACATGATGCGGACCCTCATCTACTCCCTCGTCCCCACCTGGAAGCCTCACGTTCCCGGTAAATTCCTCTCTCGAGTTTCATTCTCTCCTCTGCAGCCTGTTGTTCATTTCCCTAGCTTCGATTTTGGCAATTTTGAGCTGCAATTACCACAACTGGGATGGTCATTTTAGCTTTGAGTCTCAATCAACAGTCGAAGTAGTTAAACCTCTCTTGTTTTATGAATCGTAGAACCATTAAAGCCACTACGAAGAACCTGTCTCTCCGGCGACAATTTGCTCTGATGGTTTGTGTTTTAGTACTCAAGAATGTTTGAGACATTAGTCCGAATAGTCTTCGTTACTTTTTTGCAAAATATTTTAGGATATATCCACGATTGCTGATAAGATGTGGAGAGTAATGAAGGATGGAGAGAATTTAGTTTGATTTACTGTACTTTAACCCACCGATTTGGAGGCAAAGATACTGACAGAGATTGATGACAAATTAGAGTTTAGTGAAGCATTTCAGTGATCAGCTTGCTTACTAGCCGGCATTTTGGTTTTCAGTTACATGCGGTTCTGTTGGTACAGGCTCCATTCTTCAATGCTGTTAGCGATTAATCTTTGACATATTTGCTGCATCATTAATAAGATGCTTAGTTTGAAAAATGTTCTACCAGCATGAGCTTTATCCTTTCAAGTGGCTTGTACGATCAGGAGATAATAATGCGACCGTTTGTTTTTTTTGTAGTTTGCAATATTTTAGGAATAGAAAAAGGCAAGGAATGCATTATTGTTGGTACTTTGTACAAGCACATGAAACTTAAACCATCAATCCTCGATGAGTACTCTAAGGAGGTGAGTCTTTATGTTGCATATGTTATCTACTATGCCAGTTGATTGTTGCTCACAGTTAGGCTGTTCAATGCAATTGCAATATGCAGAGATCTGCAACTCCGATTGTAAGGCCCCACAATTTTATGCACCAAGATGATTATCTGATTTTTGAAGATGAAAGTGGTAGAGTAAAACTCGGAGGTTCTGTTCTTACGCCTTCCGTCTATGTAACAGGTATCCCTCTTTGCTGGTAGTACATGTATTTGGCAATTTTTTTGCTCCAATCACAAAAGATATTTCATTATTCTGCTGGAGTAGAGAAGTCCCTGCCCATCCTAACATCATTAGGTAAATGAGAAAAGTAGCTTTCTCATATTTTCCACATTTAGATTGTTAGGACCGCTGAAAATGACATTATGATACAAGGATATCACCAGCTGCTAAATTTTTCCTGATTTGGTATTTACCTTGTGCAGGCATTGTTGTCGCTTTGCTTGGGAGGGAAACAGGCAATGGTGACTTCCATGTTGAGGATGTCCTAGAAGCAGGCCTACCACCTCAGTTGGAGATGCCCCTTAAATCAGGTGCAGCCATTGATTCCCTGTCTTTTCTTTCATAATTTTTCTCTCAATCTTCATGAGGATTTATTTAGTAGTTTGATATACTTTTCTTGAATATTTCCTTAATGTAAGGTTGCATTTCTTTATACGGGAATGATCCATTATAACTTCATAGGTTCTCTTGTATTGTAGTTTTATCAATGTACGCACAATGAAGAAATGCGCTTATCATATATATTTGGATATTGGCATTTTTTTAACAGTGATTGTATGTGGCATATTTTTGTTGGCTTCAAACAGGAGCAGACAAATATGTTGTTCTAGTTTCCGGAGTTAACGTGGGCAGCGGTGCTTCTAATCCTCTGGAGTTTCAGCTTTTCATTGATCATATAACAGGACACTTAGGGGATAAGAAGGTCCCGGCTGCTTTTCTTTTCCCTCATTAACATTTTAGCTTCATTGCAGCATAATGAGCAAAATAGTTTTTCATCATATTGTAATGTGTCTGCTTATAGGCACAAGAGATGGCAGCGAAAATAGTCCACCTGGTCATTGCTGGAAACTCTGTTGAAATTCCCCGTGAACTTCTGAACAAACAGGTATGTCGTTCATTCCTGTTTCCAATATACAGTGGAAAGGTTTATTGACTACCATTTTGAATTAGATTTTAAATTGTAGAGCTATTAGTCTGTCAAAGTTTGCTTTTCTTCCTTGCAATAAAAATTTGAGAAAAAAGTCCTTGCAGTTCAATAATGATTGAAGTTCAATTCTTGAAACAAGAGGACAGTGACTCCTGCTTGCATTTACTGTAGGATGATGAATTAATATATCTTCCACCATGATGAAATTGTTGATTTGGCTTTTCTTGTAAGAATTGCATTTGTTTATGCAACGAGAAGGAATTTGTATATGAAATTCAGAAATTGTTTTGCTTCTTCATACCTTTTAGGGAGTGAAACCAGTCATTTGATGATTTTGATTTAATTGCTTTAATAATCTGCCTCTGGAGGTTGATGCTGTTTATTTTTAGCAGAATCTGGCTTCTACTGATCAGTCGAGGTTATCCGAGCCCATCAAAGAGCTGGATATGATGTTAACACAGGTCCTCGTCAACTCTTTTTCTGAAGAAGTGTCTTCTCTTCCCTTCCCCTATCAAGAAAAAGAAAAACTAAATTGTTTTTACCCAAATAAAGATTGCTGCAGGTTTGCCTCTGGACATCATGCCAGGACCCAATGACCCAGCAAACTTTTCCTTGCCTCAAATGGTTTGTTACAAGCAATGATATGTTTATGTTTTTATACTTGCTTTATTTTAGTTACAACTAGCTAATTTTGCTTATTCTTCAGCCTCTGCATACATGCCTCTTCCCAAGTTCAGCTGCTTATAACACTTTTAGATCATGTCCAAATCCTCACTGCTTTGACCTCGATGGTGTCAGGTAAGACATTCATATATTCTCAATTTCTCATGGCATTTGTGTGAACTAGATATGTCCTGACATTGAAGGGCTGTCTTTCTCTAGATTTCTTGGAACATCAGGTCAGAATATTCATGACCTTCAGAAGTATTCAGAGGCTAAAGATAAGCTGGAGTTTATGGAGAGGACATTAAGGTGGAGGCATCTGGCACCAACAGCACCAAACACTCTCGGTAAATATTTCTCTTCATTACTTTGAGTTCTTGCAATTTTCTCTCTGAATATGCTCTTATATTAACCAGATCTGGCTATGAGATTTTTAAAATTTAGTGAGCTTTTTTATAACAAGAAGAGATTATTAATTATTTCTAAAAAATTATTAATGGTTGACATCATTAGTCGTGGCTTTTCAGGGTGTTATCCTTTCACTGATAGAGATCCCTTCCTCGTTGAGAGCTGCCCTCATGTCTATTTTGTTGGTAATCAAGATAGATACGAGACGCGACTAATAAAAGGTATTTTCTCTTAAAACTGATGACTTGTGGGTATTAGCGCAAATTGAGTTGTAGTTGGTGCATTAAATGATAATTTATTCATGCAGGATCAGAAGGGCAGCTAGTTCGACTCATTTGCATTCCTAAATTTGGTGAAACGGGAGTTGCAGTTATGGTAAGTTTTCCTTTCTTGGTTCTGTACTGGAAATTTGTGATTGGTACATCTATTTGCATCTGGCATGATCAGTAATTGTTTTCTACGAGTGTGTGGCAAATTTGAAACTTCCCATCCAAACTTGCAGAAACTGATTTTGTGGACAATAATTGATGTCTGACAGACTCATCTCATGATTTTCATATGCGTCCAGCTAATAATTACAATTTATAGTCTGCGTACGAAGTTTGGATAAGAAGGTTCTTCTTAACCACATATCTTCAGGTTTGAGCTTTTTCCCGGTTTGCAGGTAAACGCGAGTAATCTCGAGTGTAGTATCCTCAGTTTTGAGGCTCGATTTAGCTCGTAGTGGCATGCCATGGAGCCCGAAAGCAGAGCAAGGATATCTAATAGCTGGTAGGAAGTTTTACCCTCAGTATGACTCTTGACCTATGCATTCTCATGAAGAAATTGGGTTCTCATCAGCTTACAAATTTGCTTAACACGCCCTCACCCTCTCTTTTTCCTGTAGTTTAACTGCTCAATCAAAGGCAAGGTCTCAGGCTCACTGCTTCATGGCCTCGGTGAGTCTGTCAATGACACTTCATATATGTAAAGATGGGATTATTCCCGTAACTTTATTCACAAATGTATTAACTTCGACATGAGATTATGGGTGGTGGATTTTGTTTGATAATCTGTCTTGCAGAGTTTTCCGTTGGTATCGGTTTTAGTTTGGTAGGAAAACTGGATTGGGACTACCCGTGCTCTTTATTAGATATTTAAAAATTTTATTTTATTGTAATGAACCTGTAAACTTTCCTTGTAATTAAAAAAAAAAAAAAGCTTGGCTGGGCTTTCGCGTATTTGAAGCCCAACGGTGCCCGATCATAACTAATTACCTAACAATTGCTAATCATCATCTCTATGATACGAGTGAACATGGATAGCGGTCAGAGTTGACTTCTCGAGAAGAGTCAATCATCATATCTTTGGAAGCCAAAATGTAATAATAAACCAAAGCTCTTTCTATCATAAGAATGGTGTAATAAAGAGAAGAAAAATGAATCATAAGCATAATTTGCGCCTCCATCAATGCCACACCAGCACAAAAGAATCAGAATGAAAAATACTCTGCAAATAAAATCATTTTCCATAGTTAAAAGTAAGGGGAAGAAAAAAAATGGAGAACGAAGGTTCGGTATAGATTTTGTTTTCAAGTTCCCGCTTGCTCCGATCAGAAGCACTTTCTGTGAACAATCGATGGACCAGACTCGTCATACTCGGCCTTTGCAATCCACATCTGCACTCAACGGGAAAGCAGTTGCATTGTCAATTATGATCGATCATAGCCACAATAAATATTCTACTCCATAATAGCTAACAGGAAGACATCAGTTTGATCCAATGATCAAATTTCATGGAGAACATTTTCAGATCTTGGCTTTCATTCTAGAAATAAATTCATGGATAAGATCAAAATTTGACCTCGAGGAACTGTGGTTGATACGGGCAGCCAAGAACAAGAAGTACATGAGTATATTAAGAGAAGTTACTGATTATTACCTGTTGGAAAGTGCTGAGGGATGCCAAAATGGAACCTCCGATCCAGACACTGTACTTCCTCTCGGGCGGTGCCACCACCTTGATCTTCATGCTGCTCGGTGCCAAGGCTGTGATCTCCTTGCTCATCCTGTCAGCAATACCCGGGAACATGGTGGAACCACCACTGAGGACGATATTACCGTACAAGTCCTTCCTGATATCGACGTCGCACTTCATGATGGAGTTGTATGTGGTCTCGTGAATGCCTGCTGATTCCATCCCGATCATGGAAGGCTGGAACAGCACTTCAGGGCAGCGGAACCGTTCTGCCCCAATGGTGATGACCTGCCCGTCAGGCAGCTCGTAGCTCTTCTCCACCGCCGAGCTGGTCTTGGCCATCTCAAGCTCCTGTTCGTAGTCGAGGGCAATGTATGCGAGCTTCTCCTTCATGTCTCTTACAATTTCCCGCTCTGCTGTGGTGGTGAAGGAATAGCCACGCTCAGTCAAGATCTTCATTAGGGCATCGGTGAGGTCACGACCTGCAAGGTCAAGACGGAGGATGGCATGGGGCAGGGCATAGCCTTCGTAGATGGGGACTGTGTGGCTCACACCATCTCCAGAATCCAGAACGATACCTAAGGCAAGCATCAAATGCACAGATGTAATGAGTACTTCATATCTGAGATACTTGTCTCGATCATAGAGAATCACAACACTCTAATACGCAGAAGCTAGCCAATCCGATCCTTTTAACTGCACTTTCATTTTTCAGAACAAGCTAAATAGTCAGCTTGCAAAAGAATGACTTAATGGTCAGCAATCTTGTTATAATGCGAGTCCAGTTTTTTGCAGCCGCATTGAAAATTAAAAATGGATGGGAGACCCCATTCTATGAATATCAAAGAGGACATTATGGGAACTCTTAAACTAAAAAACATTTACGCAATGCTTAGAAACTTAAAAAAATATCTGTTTCCTATCTTATGCTTTGGATCATTGTCAAATTGGAATACATGTCTTCGTTTTGAATTTCCATTTTTAAATGTGATGCAGCACTACCCGCTCTTTTATTTACTCGAAAGGTCAGATTCCTAAAAATCAGTCACATATGAATTAATGCACACAGAAATTCATAAACTGCTTACCAGTTGTACGACCGCTAGCGTAAAGCGACAGGACAGCCTGAATAGCAACATACATGGCGGGAGTGTTGAAGGTCTCAAACATAATTTGGGTCATCTTCTCACGATTGGCCTTGGGGTTAAGAGGTGCTTCAGTCAGGAGGACAGGATGCTCTTCAGGGGCCACACGGAGTTCGTTGTAGAAGGTATGATGCCAAATTTTCTCCATGTCATCCCAGTTGCTAACAATACCGTGCTCAATTGGGTATTTCAGTGTCAAAATACCTCTCTTTGATTGAGCTTCATCTCCAACATAGGCATCCTTTTGGCCCATCCCAACCATCACCCCAGTGTGGCGAGGACGTCCCACAATGCTAGGGAACACAGCTCTTGGAGCATCATCTCCCGCAAATCCAGCCTGGATGTGGATTATTTACAGGTTATTTCATTCCTAAGAGCTAATTCCATTTTCTAGATTGATTTTGTAAAATATTGTTGCAAATTGTCCTATACAGCACACAACAGGAGCAAAATCTGATATCTGAAGAGTATGATAACAACGTGGTTGATGACGCCATATAAATTTTTTTATCCAAATGGTTTATCGAAGATAGCCTGAGCACCAGTTTATTGATCAGAGTGAAGATTATTGGCCGAGAATGATTTATGGAGAATGACAGTAAATTACCTTAACCATTCCAGTTCCATTATCGCAAACGAGGGGCTGGATATCCTCGGATTCTGCCATGTTTTAATGTTTGCTGCAGAAAACTCAAGAATGTGTTTGTTAAAATAGAAGATGTTGCCCCAAAACAATCCTTTGTGTGGCAAACTATGTCTTCAGCGGATGAAGCTTCACTGCCAGCAAATTTTTACAATCAGTAAAGAAGCAAACAGAACATGCAATAACAGAGAGAAACATTCTACATGGCGTTCGGCAAACACATTCGTCCATCTTATGCTGGCCGTGACCACCTCTACTTTAATAGTTTAAAACTCATCGTGAAAGTGCATGCTATGGGATTGCAAGCGCTTAGACAGCAATATCATGCAATTGAAATTAGAAAGACAAGCAGAATCAATTTCGACCAGAGTCCAAGTTCGACGCTGGAATAATCACAGGAGAAGTTCCATGATCATTATCTGCGATGTTCTGCTGGAAAACGATTGAAATAGAACCTTGATAAAAAAATATGTTCATATAATTTGTAGAATCGCTATCAAACAGCACTGGAAAATGTCCAACCCGAGCTGAAGAAGGATAATGACAGGACGAGAAGAACATGCAACGCAATCTGATAACGCATCCTCAAAATTTTAAGAACAGAAAATTCAGATCCTAATTCATAAATCACATTTCCATGCCGGATCGCGATTGATCAGCTGAAGACATCCAAAACTATAGTATCAGCTCCGCGCGATCACGATCATCCCGAATAAATGAACGCCAAAACAACGACAAAGCTCACGACCGCATTCCGAATCACGTTCACACATAAAAGCTGAAACGTGATCCGGTGAAAGGACGATCAAACTGGACGGAACGAAATGAACTGAAAAGCATTCAGAATCTGCACCTCAGAAGGTTGACGGAGGCTGTTGCGATCGTCGAGTTCGAACGAAACCGTACCTTTTGAACGATGGAGAACGACGAGATCAACGCTTCGTTTCTCCTCCTTCCCAAACACACACACTCTCTCTCTCTCTCTCTCTCTCTCTCTCTCTTCCTGAGGAAAGCAATGAATGGAATGGGAATGGGGGAATGAATGAGAGAGGGACCGAGGGGAGCTTTACCCGCGCTGTTTGTTTTAAAAAGGGAAGTGGAAAGACGGAGTCCCTGAAAATGAAATCCAAATTCAGCTTAAATGAAAATGAAACCTCAAATTCGCTGTCCCCCCTCAAAACTCAATCAATCCCCGCCGTCCGTCCAGTCCATCTCTCTCTCTCTCTCTCTCTCTATCCTCCCCTTCCCTTCTTCCTTACCTTCCCCAACCCCACCCCCATATATCATCTAAATTATGACCAGTCAGGTTTTATGGTGAATACAGCTGGCTCGACTTTTGGTTTTTTGCCTCTTTTGTTTTGACCTTTCTACCCCTCGCATTTCCCCAATATTCCTTCGCTAGGCTCTCTTATGCGATTTTCTCACTAGGCGTTCTCATCTTATTAGAATACACACTATCAGCCGCGCCCCGTCTCGTAAATATTTGATAAAATTTTAATTGGTCATGCATTTATTGGCAAGGAAAATGCCATCCAAAAAACTAATGTAGAAATATCGTCAACATTTGATTCAATCATCCTTCATCAGCTTAACATAATCATCTGCTGTCGAACAATAATAATAAGTTGTTCATAGTAAATTTTTGGATAGTTGGCTAGTTGCGAAGAATTTCGGTGGCAGAAATGGTTATGCCATATATCGGTTAGTCCAGTCAATCCCTCAATCAATTTTTTTTAAATTTTTTTTGAACGTGGTGGTGAAAGTGTCAAGTTGTAAAGGGTAAAATGGTCCAAGAAGAGGCCCGTGCCAATAAAAGGTGATAATTACCCAACTTTGATCAGCCTTTTGAGATGAGATTCACTTTAAGCACGTTTGGGGGGTGCTTGTGTGCAATAATAAAGGTGAGGAGAGAGAGACATAAGAGAGATTTGCCAGCTCAGCCTTTCCGTCAACCCGAACATGCGAGCCTGTTTGTTCCCCTACAGCCGCATCCACCGCCACCTGTCTGCTCTCGCCTCGTCCTCGGCTCCATTACCGCAGTGCACGTTGACCCTCAGAACGGGTCATAACATCCTGCGGCCGGAGGACCATGTAGCGATCGGATCGCGACGTGCCCCGCAAAATCCACCCGGAGAGCATGAAACGTGCATGGCTCAAGCAAAATATACGTTCTGTTTTGGTCACTTTGCCTTTCTAATTAGGTCAATGTAGCCTTTCCCACCCTTCTTGTGATCAAACTTACTATCTTTGTATTGAATTTTAGTGCCTATTCTAGCCCCTCAATTATGTCATATCGGATATTAACTTTTTAGTCGTTACATTATAAACGTCAAATTATGCTTTCCTATTGGGTCGAGATATCTCAGTTCCTTATACGCAAAAGTAAAATCACACTATAACTTAGATTACAACTGAGATATCCTAGAGTCGCATAGGAGGGTTTCATCTTCACCCTGCAAATAGAGTCAAGAATTCCAAATGAAAATGACATGAACCTATTTCTTATAATAGAAGGAGAAATACTCGTTGTAGTGACTGGTAAGTACTATGTGAAATGCTTTTATCTATAATTGCCTCAAAACCTCAAAGCTGAGTGCTCATTCTCGACTGAGAATTTTTTTTTTATAAATAACGAATATTATTAATTAATATTAGCGTCTACGTTAGTACACAGGTTCATATACTCTTGGAAAATACATAGCGAGACAAAATTTGACCTTAAACCAAAATGATCCAAGTCATGAACTAGTGTATTGTCCAATCTGGAAACCCAGAAACATACCCAATCCAAAAAATGGTTTAAAGTAAAAATAATATCCGATACTATGCTCCTAATCTCTCATGGTGAGCAATGTGGGTGCATAATGGCATCTAATGGCATCCACGGTGATCGAGAAAAACCTTAGAACACGCGAAAAAGCCAACGTACATAGGCTGAAATTGGAACCGATATAATGTTTATGGACTGAGTTGGCTCAGTTATAAAGTATAGGGACCAAATGTGCCATTCCCCCATCCTCCCTAAGTTATAGAACTGCACCTGAAAAGCCCATCTGTAACTGGGCTTTATTCGTAGGCCCATAACAGCAAACTCATGAACCCCAAAGGTCCAAACTGCGGTGCTTGAGGTCTCGGTGAGTCGCCGTAAGCAGACTCGGAGCGGGGGCGGCCGAGTCACCGAGTCGACTCACTGTCATCGGGCTAACCACACAGTGGCCGCAGGTTCAGGGAGGCTGCGATCCTCTCCTCTGACCTCTCCCTCACTCCACTCTCCGCCTCTCCCTCTCTCCCCTTCCCTCTCTCCCCCTTCTTTGTCTCCTTGAATGTTCCCTCCATTGCGTTGGGCGTGGCAGTTCCGCTGGCGTAAATGAACAACACCATTAGATCAGCTGTAGCGAGCTCGCGGGGACCCTGCGCCCATCTCAGGGCTGCGTTCTTCCACTCCACCCCCGTCCTCGAACGTAAACGGCGCAACCACTGGGAATCCGTAAGCTTCTCTATCTCTCTCTCGCTCAATGGCATAACGCTATCTTCCTTATCGTAATTCATATGCTTTGCATAATAACAACATTTGCTGTATTGCCCATTTCTCATAAATGGGCACTAGATTGAACCAAAGAGAGAAGCAAGTTTTGTGATTTGTGTTTTAGCAGGCTCTGAATTTAGTTTTCAGCCGCAATTGAGCTCGAAATTTCAACTTTTGATTGTGTTGTTCATTGTATATCGAGGTAAGAAATTCGGGAAGTTCTTGGTTTACTGCAAATTTTAGCCGAATACTCTACCACTATGGGATTTGATGTGCTGATTGATCCGTCGCGACATTTTGAGAGCTTAAGTTGCCATGAGCAAAGCACTTGAATCTTCCACATTATGTTGTCAATGGCTACTCATACTTGCAGATGTTGCCCCCTTTCTATAGTTTTATGCATTGAAGCATATGCCTTTCGGTTTGTCTTTTTTGAATATTTCGTCTCTGATTGAAGCGTACTACTTCATTTGGAATTTGGTTATGTCCAGAGATCAAACTACAATACGAGAAGGTTTCGGAAGATGCAATCGAAGCAATCCTTATTGCGTAATGTCAATGCCTATGCGGACTTTCTATTTAAGGTTTGAGTTTGCTTCTTTCGAAAGCACTTATTCCCTGCTTCTGATGAGACACAGAAATCTTCTCAGCCTGCAAGAGTCAGCTTAATGTAAAAAGATTTAATCGCTTGCTCTGCTTATTTATTTATTTATTTCCTGCATTATAGTTTATAATAGGATAATTATCACTGTCTTTGCGTTGTTTTAGAGGTGGGAAGAGGAGGCTGATGAGGATGACCCGTTCTCCAGCAGAAGCTCATGGTTTGGAAATCATTTTAATAAGGGTTCACAAAGGCAGAGGAAGGGCAAACGGAGCAATCAACGCTGGGGTGGAAGTAAGGACACTTGCAATTCTGCAAATATATTAACTGGCACTTTTCCATCCATAGATATATTAGTTTCAAAACATGAATGGCATATTTTTGGTGGTCAGTAGTCCCATTACTTAATGTTCATGGCTGCAAGTTTCCTTATCTTATAAGAATTTTTTTTTTTAAATTCATGTAAACCAGCTGATTCATAGTTGCAAAAGGTCAAACCGTATCTATTGCGATTTAAAACACCTTCTTGTTCTGTTGGATCCGGATTCCTTTCAATAACTTCTAGTTGTCTTCAGTAATATCATAATTTGCCACTCTGTTGTGAATCTTGATATGAAGTCCAACTAGTATAACCAAAATTCTCATCAGAAATTGTTTAAAAATCTTGTAAGAGGCCAGGGGCTAAAGCAGGTAGATGTTCAAGCCTTTTCCTGAATCCTTATTGCATCAGATAACATACATGTAACAAAGTAGATAATGAGTGTCTAATTTGTTTGGTTCCTTGTCTCTTTCCCCGCATCATACTTTTTCCTCTTCTCTGCAGAAGATTTCCAGTTCTGTGAGGAAGAGATTGATGTTGAGACGATCTTTAGGTCTGCCTTTGGTGGGACACGGTGCTTTTACTGGTCATTTGTAGAAGACGAGAATCCCCATTCTCATTGGAGAAGCTGGACAAGGCAGTCCAACGACCATCGAGGATACAGGTATTGGAGAGACTGCAGTGATGACGAATACGAGTTCTCCCCTGAGTCTGACAGTTCGGAGTTGCAATTGGCTTCAGATAGAGTGGCCCTCGGGCTGAGCACTTCGGGCCCTCTTAAACTCGAAGATGTCAAGAATGCGTGAGTTTTCTATCCAATCCTGTTTCATTTGTTGCCTTTCCTTTCTATGTTTTCAGAAAATTCTTTGACCTTGCATAAGCCTGTCGAAGATTTTGTGCAACTTTTTACCTCTCATTTTAATTAAAATTCACCTTTTCGAAAACTTCAGATATCGAGCTTGTGCCTTAAAATGGCACCCTGATCGCCACCAGGGCTCTTCAAAGGTACTCTGAGCTCAATTCAAACCTTTAGTCTTTTAGTTGAATTTCCTTATTAATGGATGCAGGCAGACAACAACTGCTGAATTGTCGCCATAATTGATACCGTACAAAACCGTTTGTACTCTTTTCTCGGGTCACTCTAACCCGTATTCAGGTGCTGGATTCTGATATTATTCAACTTTGCTGCACCAGGCCGTTGCAGAGGAGAAGTTCAAGCTCTGCAGTGCAGCATACCAGTCTTTATGCGACAAACTTGCCGTAGAATGACGTGATTCAGATACATAATTTCTTAGACAAAGTTTTGGGCCCGGAAACTTTTTTGCCAATGTGAGGCGCTCGGAAATGCTAGCTGGAGTAGCATACTCTGCACATGGTTGGTTTATTGCATCACTGACTCGAGGGAAAACGTGCTCGAGCTGCTTCCAAACTGAGCAAGTATTCCGCAGAAACTAGCCAAAGAAGATCTGCAGCAGCTCTCGTAGCTTGTATTTGGTTTTTGAGGAATACCAGAATAAGTCATCCGTATGTCCTGGGAGATTCTGAATCTTTCAGAACCTGATAAAAATAGTTGGTGACTATATTTATACGGATTAATTATCTTGTAGTTTTTTTTTTGCTCACCTAATTATGCTTTTCATGTATCTGATTACATAATTTATTTTAAATAACATGAAGCACAGTATATTACTCCGTTACTTCTACCTTTCTCGATCTCTTTTCAAGCCGCTTCCATTTGTCTCGTTAACTTTGGCAAAAATATCGGATCTTAGAACCTACACGACTTTGCTCATTCGTGGACGGAGTGGTAAGATTTCACCAATTATCCAGTTGAACATATTTTTCTTCGGTGTGCATCACTTTAATAGGTAAAGCTATCGTATCGTGAATTTTCTCCATTAAACACGACTCAACCGAGACATTATTTGCAGTTGGACACTCTCTAATCATATATTTGCAAACATGTTCTCTTCGACAGACTTTTACTGCGCGGGCTCTCCAACCAACCCGATGGAGGGCCCAAAGCCTTCTCCGCTCCCGCGTGTACTCCACGCGCTCCAGCTCCGGGTGGTGGATATTCAACTCGCTTGCTGTCATCGAACTTGGCGTCACAGACCTCTCCCCACCCCCGGCGGCGACTTGATTGAGCAGACCGGAGCTTCTGTTCTCCTTTCCGCCGGAAAATCTCCGAAATTTGGCCCCAGTGCGCTCTGTCGAAGATTCAAATGCTGAGATGTCGGTAATGCTAAAGGCGATTCAAGCCCTGGCTTGCTGGAGAAGACCCTGCGCCACCGCCTCCGGTTTTTCCGCCGCGTCAGTCCCCGTCACCAGGTCGCCACCTCGCTGCTTCACAGCCTCCGCTCAGTTCCCCGCACCGTCGGTGAGGACAAGACGTTGTCTGAGAGCAATCCGAGTTTATGCCACTCGGTCCGAGTCAAACTCGGAGAGCAGCACCCCACCGGTCTCTGTGCAGTCCCCTGTGAGTCCTCCCGATTCTGAACTTCATTTGGTTCTTCATGTCGAATCGCTGTAGTAGTTCGATGATCTGCCTTCATGTCTGATGCTAAGCTAACTTTCATGTGATTTTGTGGATTGGTTGAATTACAATTGAAAATTCTGAAGCAGAAATCAATGTAGTTCTTAAATATTCATGGTTGTATCTCGGATTCCGGACTCCTTATGCTGTTTGTGAATCCATGGATTCTCATAGCGACTCAATTTATCAGCTTTCCCTTTTTCCGGAGGTCAAATGGATCGCTATGTATAACAGAACTCTCATAACTGAAGTTCGAGCTACTTTCGGTTTGTGTGTTGGCTTCTTTTGTTTTACAATGAGAACAAAGGAAAAAGAAGGCAAGAAAATGTGTTTGCAATAAACTTATGTGCATCTTATAGTGTTGCATAGTAATCGATGTAGTCGTGTACAGGGCATTGTGAAAAAGATCAAATTTTGCCAGTGGTGCGGTGGGCCGACCAAGCATGAAATACCTGATGGAGAGGAGAGGATGAGAGCTATATGCACTCTTTGTGGGAAAATCGCTTATCAGAACCCAAAAATGGTAGATGCTTTTGGATCTTGACTGTTTCTGTTTGTACCAGCGACAGTTTGAGGTAACATGCTTTTCGGTTTTCTTAGGTTGTGGGTTGCGTCATTGAACATGATAACAAGGTCCTTCTTTGCAAGAGGAACATTGAACCTTCTTATGGCCTTTGGTATGTGTATTTCTCCATCATTCTTACCGTCACAATTGGATGGTATCCCATCGTCCATAGACTATGGAAGGACTTCAATCTTTACAACTCAAGATAACAAAAGTTTGGCATTGCCATGTCGACCTAATGAAATAGGACTCTTCCAGCTGGTTATATGGAAATTGGAGAGTCAGCTGCTGAAGGGGCGATTAGGGAAACTTGGGAAGAATCGGGTGCAGATGTGGAGGTGCTTTCACCTTTCGCACAACTTGACATCCCTCTTATCGGGCAAGTAAGAGATGAGCTTTTCTTTTATAGTCATATATTGAGCCATCAATGCCTTCTTGATGGAGCTTTTTCTGTGGCAGACTTACATAATGTTCTTGGCCAAGATGCGGAAGCCTCACTTCTCACCTGGTCCAGAATCATCAGATTGCCGTCTCTTTGCCCTTGATGATATTCCTTTTGATTCTTTGTCGTTTTCTTCTATTTTGGTCACCTTGAAATTGGTATGTACGTCGAAATAACACCATAGTGTCATGTCCACGTGTTAGCACTACACCATGGTCAGATGCTCAACTCCTTGTCCTTTGCATTGCAGTATATAGAAGATGTTAAGGTTGGACGGCCTAGATTCCATTATGGTACCATCAATAAAATGTACGACTCTCAGTATGGTTTGCTTTTTAATCAAGGCATGTTCTCATGCTTCGAGTTCTCTCCTTTTTGTGTCTCGCGAATTCATATAGGACTGATTTCTTTAATCTTTTCTTGACAGACCTGGCTCAAGTCCTTCTGATATCCATGCCTATACTCTTGATCATCATTTGCAGTCTTGATACAACTGAATGTCTTGTATCTCTGGTGAGGATATTTTGCTAATTCGGGTTTTCTTTTTGTAGCATTGCTGCATGAGCCCTGTAATCATATCATTCTTTTATATGGTCTCTGCAGGGTTGTTGAGGCTTCCATATCTTTGCTGCTGAGGGATTTAAAGAATTGCAGAGATCAAGTTGGGGGCAGAAGAGATCTTGTCTTGCAGATGTTCGAATTTCCCAGCTGATGATGAAATCCTGTTTCCTTTCATTCTCCATCCACCTCCACACTTGATCAAGTCATATCATGGAGGCTTGTATAGGATTGGGAAATAGAGCCATCCTTGCTTTGGTTTCCAGTCGAAATACTGATTTTGTTGCACTTAGGGTCACAAAGGATAGTGGAAGACTGGTGAAGATGAATATTTGACACGCCCGAGCTCCTTGAAGATTGCTTCAAGAAATCATCGCCGAGATTCAGAAGTGTAACATGCTTGTTTCGGGTCTTTTGGTTCCCATGTTCCTATAGATTAGGTGGATTGTATCTGATCGAGGTACGATGAAGTATTCCTTTTTCAAATTCAGAAGTCCTGTACATGCATTTTACACGAGCTAGCCTGCCTATTTTATGCTGTTACATCTTAATGGAAAGATTCATAACAATCAAGAGAAATTACACATGCACGTGCCCTAAATACTTATTTCACGGTAGTAATAAATTCATCTTAGCCCTCCGAAGTTGAACCAATGAAACTTCGACCTTCTCTTGTAACTTCCTCGTTGGCTTTATCTCCCCACGAGTTCCGTGATTGGAGTAAGCTGTCCATTGGTCAAGGAGATATCAACGTCTCCCTTGAAAGACGGAGGCATCGCCGGCCAAACAAAAGCCGGCCTCTCCAAGGGCACCAGAGGATCCGGGGCCTCCCCTGCCAGAACCTGCAAAACAACCCTCATTGATGGCCTGTTGTGCGGATTTGGGTGGCAACAGGCTAAGCCAAGTTTGAGTACGCACTGCATCTCTTCGACATTGCCATCCAATGTCGAATCAACAGCGCTTATAATCCTTCCCTGGCGGTGAAGCTCCCATATCCAATGCACAATATTGCTCTCCTCCTTCTGGTCACCGGGCATCCTCCCACTTATGATCACGAGCATGAGAACCCCAAAGGCATAGACATCGGTCTCCACTGTGGCTCGGCCTATCAAGAAGCTCTCTGGGGCCATGTATCCAGGGGTGCCTGCTATCTCCTTAGTCGAGTGGTGGGTCTGCTCAGTCTGTTGGATCATTCGAGCTAGTCCAAAATCACCCAACCGGGCGTTAAAGTCAGAGTCCAACATTATATTGCTTGCCTTTATGTCCCGATGGAGAACCCGTCGCTCGCACCCGTTGTGGAGGTAATCCAAAGCCCGCGCTATCCCCCGTATTATATTGTACCTGTTCAATAAATATGCAATAAACTTTTAGATCATTTCATATCTCCAACTTTGACAATAAATATACACCAAATAATACCTTGTTCCCCAGTTCAAGTTCATTTCTTCTGCAATCAACTTGTCATCCCTGTATATGAACTTATCGAGGCTACCGTTGGACATGTACTCGTACACAAGGAGGAGCTCCGATCGCTCGTAGCACCACCCAATCAGCTTCACAAGATTCCTCTGATTCAGGCTCCTAATCGTGGTGACCTCGGCGAGGAACTCCTGTATACCCTGACGGGAATTCTTTGAGATTCTTTTCACAGCCACATCCCGATCTAGCAAGTGCCCCTTATAAACGATTCCGAAGCCACCCTCCCCCAACTTGTTCTTGGGATCAAAATTTCCTGTTGCCTTCTTGAGCTGTCTCAGTCGGAACTTGTTGAGAACCATAGTCGAGTCCTCGATTTGTGCCTCGATCCTTGGGTACTGATTGCGTGGATCACGGTAAGTGCTCCTTTTCCAACATAAGAACGCTACGACACCTACTATTACAATTACAACCATTACAGAAATGACTATCCAAAGCCACTTCAAATTCTGATGTTCGACTATGTCTGAACCCTCGAAGGCCCAAGATTTGACACAGTTAAGTTCTGTGGCATTGCTCGTAGAAGCTGAGAACCCGACAAAGACATTCTTCGGGAGGTAACTTGAGAGATCGATCAACATAGTAAGTATTGGGCTCTTTGTACTTTCTCCTGTATCATTGCTCAAGTGAACAAAGACACTGATGTTTGCTCCATCATATCGGATCGTCGCGGTAATATCTGTTGCTGCTGAGAGACTAACTCCATAGCTGTCCAAAGCCACCTGCTTGACTGAATAGATACTGTTGACATCCAGCCCAACATGATTACTATCGATATCTTCGTCGTGGCTCTTAAGGGTATCGAACTCTATAGCCACGATTTGGTTCTGAGGGGACCCATTTGTGCTCGAGTTCACGATCCCAAGCCATTTCCCACTGCTATTAGTCGGAAGGGTGGTATCTCCCGCCAATATGAAGGCCAAACCATCACCTCCAGGGTCGGTCTGGGGACTGATGTTAAGCACGAATGTGGTATCGAAGGATGCCACAGCGCGAGAACCTCCCTTTCTACGTCCCCACAGCTTCAGTGGCTTTTCGTAATAGATTCGCCCCGATCTGTTGGATATCTGCGCGCCTTTCACGTCGGGGGTCACCTGAATCGCATTGAGAACGATGTAGGAATTCCTTCTGATGAAATTATCCTCGTCTTCAGTGTAGAAGGTCGAGTAGTTGAACTTCAAGTACCCTGAATGGGGCATGAGGAGACATATGATCAAGAGGATTGCTAGCAGGAGAGTGAAGTTCATCACTTTTTCTTAGACAGAAGATGAGGATGAGAAATGGAGTTGATGAGGTGAGAATTTGAGAATTTATGGTGAACTTTCCATAGAGTTTTGAGTGATTAACATATATGGCGCCAAGACAACTTTCCTGGCTTTTCCTAGTGGAATTTAATGAATGTATCCGAGCACGAAATCTAATACAATTGACAAATTGTGCTTCATCTGAACGAGATTTTACATGTATTACAAAAGTTCAAAACTCATCGAAAACACTTCACTGTTCGGATCAAATCGATGTCAGAGTATTAAATTTTAGTCCCATCTAATAAATTGTGAACTTGATTTTATCGGAAAAAATGAATTTAGGATTGTATATGGGTGCGAGATTTCCTTGCCATAGTCGAAGCAACCTAGGCAAAATATACTCCCAGTGTACGTAGAGGAAGACTAATTAATGGTATATGAGATGCACTCAACTGTACATATATCTCATGAACCAAAGGTAATTAAACTGTCCAAAAATAAAATTCGATTATAATGGAATTGGTCTTTGCCTGATCAAGATCTTCATTCGAAATTCGCGAAATGAACACATCATTGATTTCGTTATCCATGTCCATGATGCGAGGATGAATAGTCGCCTTTCAATCCAATGTAATGACTAGTCTAATATATATCACGTACCTTGACAATGCCTAGTTGACGAATGCAGCTCGGCTGAAGAACTTGCCAATAATATTTAACGTGTCATATTGACTGCTTAGATGACGAAACTGCTTGGAAAATTATAAATGTACCGGAAGAGTCAGCTAGGAAAATTAATTGAGCCTCTATCGAACTGAAATATAAAACTGGTTAGATCAATAATTAATCAGTGGTGACTCCATCAACCGATTGTGTCATCTAATCCTTCCTTTTGTTATTTTATTTTATCATTTCTTCTCATCATTTACTGGTTCAACTATAAATTTTAAACAATAAACGCGTCACATATCGATAAGAATGTCACTTTCGACAGGTCAAACTCCCCTCTCCTCCCTATTCAAACATTAATTGAAGGTCCCATCTTAGAAAAATTCCTTGTTTGTTCGAATCAAAATTTTTGACTCTATTAATTCTTTTTATCTTTAATTTAACAACACAATTATTACTTTTTTTTATAAAAAAAATTAACTATTTAATTCAATTTTTAACACTAAATTATATCAATTACTCATTACTATTTTCACAATTCAACAATACAATTATTATTTTCTCTCAATTATTTTTACAATTCAACAATACAATAATTACTTTCTCAACTATTCATTACTTTTTCATACTTTTTCTTATAATTCAACAACACAATCATTACAAATCAATTAAAATCAAAATTCAACTATACATAATTCTAAAATCAAACACAATCTAATTGACATTTTCTAACTTGTTTTTATGTAAGAGAAGAGATGGTGTCACTGTGGAAGACAAGTCTCAATTGGAAAGCTCATAAACGTCCACATTCAAAGCTCGGGTTCGAGGAAATTGATGATTGAAATAGGTGGATCAAAGGAGGTCGAGGGGCAGTTGCCCTGTCATAAATTTGAGCATTTTATAAAAATTTACATATCATTTTGCAACTTCTTATAAAACTACAATCTATTTTCTACTTATTAAAAAAACAAAATTCACCTCCCATGAATCGAAAAATATACCATTCTATTCGCAATCACAAACACCCAGCTCACCTGTCCTAGATCCAAATCATGGAGCCGTCCCTATCACAAAGTATTTATAATATTAAAAATGATATTTCGAATCTACGATTAGGCGTGAACTTGCCATCTAATGTAATAATGGTGTTCATGTAACCGGTAAAATTCATGAAATCTGAACGAATATAATATAATGCAGGAACAGCTACTTAATGACTTTGTGGAAGCCGAAAGTCATGGTGGGGGCATTCCCAATCCGATGCTGTGCATCTCTTGACCCCTTTCTCATATTTGGTTCGGAAAATTCGCATACGAACTTTCTCCTCTCCCTTTTCTTTAATAACTAAAAGGCTATCTTTGGCCGGGCTGAAATGGCATTCCATTCTGGATCTATTCCGCACCCAGTTCTATTGTTGTTTTTGTTTGTATATGGAATCGGAATAGTAATTCCGAATGGCGCATCCCATCCTCCGTTGGAGGAGAATGGCCATGCCCGACTCTACCCTCCTCATAGCTATTCCCGCTGGGAATAGAAAGCATAATTCCCATCTTGCCTTCAGCTTAGCCCTCCATTATCACCGCTACTCCGCGTTGTTGCCTCCCAAGCTCCACTTTCGACGGCGGTCGATGTTAGGTGCCTCGCGGATCCATTCCCCTCACTCTGTCGAGACCTGAGCAGAGAAGCAGTGGGCTAAAAAGAGAGAGGAGGAGGAACACCAGAGGGGGCATCTTCTTCCCCAGAAGCAGAGCCAACACACACCACATACAGTTATTGAATGTCCGATTCGAGCCAAACTAAACTAAGACTCAAAGGACTTGACTCATCAGTGCTATCCCAAATTATGCTCTAATGGATTACCACCCATGCAAGTCCATAGTCATAATACAACCACTACAAGTGAGTTTAACAACAAAATAGAGAACCTTAATTTCTTATTTGCTTTCAAATTTTCAAGAAAACTTGTACTCCTAATTTAAAATTTGAAATATTAGCGTGTCGCAAACTAACTTGTCACCTTTTTAATTGGTGCAAACTTTCTCCTATCTTCGATTGCTTGAAGTCCATGTAAGACTTGAAGAGGTAGCATTCAAATGGTGTCATGTTTAGGCCCCCAGTGGAAAAAAGAATGATGTCATTCTAAGTAGGATAATGTTTTGAATGACCGAAATCAAAATCGGTTTGGCTTTATAAGAAGAAGACATCAATGAATTTCTAAGAATTGGTATGATGGGATTCAACCAATTGTCTTCTCACTGTATTTTCATTGCAAGGTTTCTTGAAAAAGATTTATTTGGACCTATTGTTTGCAAAAACAAAATATCAATAAGAATTTTCTTCTTCAGTTGCGAATTGATTTGCTGACTGAAGGACAATAATCACTTTTATAACAAGTATAATACTATGCCTTTGGGAGTGATATTTATTTATTTATTTATTTAAGAGTAAATGAGTTCAGTCACATTAACTGAAATTGCAATTAAAAATAAATTTTGATCAGTAATTGCAATTAAAAATAATAATACACAAGAAGCCTGATGATTAACTTTAAATCGTATCATCTATTGATTACAAAAAGGCAATGATTCTTTATACAATTGATTCTTTATCTTTGTGTATATAGATGATCCGTTTAATCTAATCTCTTCAACTTTTTCTTTTTTCTTTGAAAAATTTCACCGAAAAGTAAAAACAAAAACTTACAATTCAACAAAAAACATTAGGAAATCTGCGACTTCGAGGAGCTCTGCAGATTAAAAGCCCATAGGCCCATCCAATCAGCCCAGTCCACATGATAAAAATAGCCCATTTTGCTGCCGACTGAATTTATTTTTCTGACACGGATAGCTTTAGCCTTTGAATCTTCTTGTATCTTTTCACTAATCCACAAAATTTGTATTGAATATTTCCTTATCAAATAATGTTATACGTCCTCGCTTGCTGAGTTATGGGGGGGTGTGGTCGGGTCTTCGGGTTGCATGGATTACGGGATGCCGTAAGTTGATTTTGGAGATTGATTCTGCTGCTACCAGAGACTTACTTGAAGGTCAAGCTGATGGAGCACCCTTGCTCCGTGCCCTTCTTTTTCGTGCCATGCTAGCAAGGGATTGGGAGACTAAGGAAGGTGATCCATACTTTCAGGGAAAGCAATTGTTGCGCAGACTGGTTAACGAAGGAGAACCGTTTCATTTTCGTAGGTTTTCATTTTTTGTCATCGGTTCCTAATGGCTTGGATCCTCTTATTACTAGGCGATATTTCTGAGGTCTCCATACCCCGCTTTTGTAACTCTTAGTTTTTGCTTGGGCGCTGCCCTATCTCATCACGAAAATAAATAATGGTAGTTTTTCTTTTGGTAAATTATTTGCTATCTGCATTTCGATGTATCTCTTCCACCACCGATTTACCGAGAACTTGTTGATCATAGATACCAAGATCCTCGGCTAAAAATAATGATAATCGTCCTTGTTAAGTAACGACACGGTATGGATGGTTTCGTTTAATTCATCCACTTCCCTTCAAATGTTTTTAAAATTTGAATCCTTTTACCGGATTGATATTCAGAGAGGTGATTTGAATGTCACAGAAAGAAGAGATGCCTTATACATCAATTATGGCCCGAGATCAAGCCACTCATCATTGGTAAATTTATCAATTATTGGGTTGATCTCTTCGTCAAACTAATAACTATTATTTCAAACGCCACATAGAATTTTCATAATTTCAAGGGATCAATCAATCAATTTCATCATTGCGCATATATACATATATTCATAATTGTGAGGTAATTAATAATGAAATGAGAATAATGTTGTCCCTTTGCAAACTCATTGGTCATGCATGTGGGGGCACCTCGCCATACAAAGCTTATAGGGCCGTTCTGGAACTGATTGATCGACCTTAAAAACGTGCCGCTCTTTTTTAATCTTTTAAAAAACTTATTCTTTTAATTAAACAGAAAAATTCCAAAGCTTGGATTTCGTATATTTTCGAAAACAGAAACTCATTTTTCTTGTAATCGCATTACCATCCTCCAGCAAAACCATATCATTTTACCACCCTTGATCATCGTCGACAAATCGAGAGATGGTATATATGCCAGTCATCAAGTTCGGGCGTTTGTTTTCAATTTCATAGATTTAGGAGTTTGATTTTGAATTAAAAAAAAAACACTCATGCGAAGCTTGTTTATAAATGATGATGTGTGCGAGGAATAAATAATTCCAACAATAAATTGTCTTTTTGTAAATAATACACACGTAACATGTCTCTCTCAAAGGCATCAAAACACTAGGAAAATTTTTTCATCAAATAAATGTCGGGACATATATATGATGAATTTAATTAATTATTAGACCGGACTACTCATGCATGCATGCCTTTTGTTTTTTTAATGTCGAAACGCATATCAACTTTGCGTTGCTGGTCCAAAAGAATAAGCTCACCTTATGATATATATAATTAGTGGAAAATAATGATTATTGTGCAAAGACTTTATCTATAAGATGAAAAAATTAAGAAAAATAAAAGTCATGAAAAAGACATGTGCTTGCTTTGAAGTAGTCCCAAGCGATGAGAATCTCTAAACTTTCTTTTTTTTAATTATGGGATGGAAGAATTTCAACTTAATTAATCAAACGTAAATCACGTTATAATCAAGAAATCATTAATCATTTGAAACATGCCACGCTTTGAATTCGCATTACGAGACAAATTGTGGGGTCGGCCTTCAACCGAAAAGTTCTCTCTCGATCAGGTTAGATGCGTGTGTGCTTAGTTAAGGTTAATTAAAAGCCACATTAACATTTGTCTGGTCCTTTCATTCACATTCTCCTCTCCTGTTCTGTTTGCATTATTATAATTGCAACTTTTTCATCAATCATAAAATAAAAGCAATACTTTGACAAGCCAATGAAACAGTGAGACCATCATTTGAAGCCTATCTATCAACGACCATCATTACATTTGAAAAATTGCCACTTTCTTATTGTTTTATCAAAACTATGATCTCATTCAATTGCTACTGTCGATCTCAACTAAATATCGACCACGACATGGGTTTTCTTTTAGACACTCGGACCAGAAGGGTACCAACCAGAGACCCAAGAATTCAGGTAAGAGGGTCAAAATCTTTAAGGGGCAAATGATAAGATAATTTGGTGAAATTAAAAAGCAAAATTTGATAAATTTGATATCAATGAGAGAATTTATGTAAAATTCTATAAGGGATCTTTGTACGTAATTTGGTAGCGCTACTAGCCCTTCTACGGTTTATCCCAGGGCTAATAAAATATGAAGTGCACTAATCACCGAAATATATATAAATATATATATATTTGAGGACTTTGAACCTAGTAACTTAAAATCAGATCTATAAGGAGTTCGACGCACCCAATTTAAAAGTTGAAATTGATATACGATAAACCCCGCTTTCCTTAAATTCGAAGTGGAATTGCTCTCACACACTTTGGTAGATCGACTTTATGATTTGTCAAATTAATAATCCATCTCTAGCTAGCGCAGTGATGAGTGATCATGTGACCTGATGTGAATTCTATTTATTCGTATTTTAATGGCTCGTGTCTCAACCTTTCCGAGCATCCAAACAGCATCCCATGAAAGAAAAGGAATGCCGGGTGGGAAAAGGGAGATAATGTAATTATGATGATGATGGCGATGATGATGAATGGATGATGATAATTATGGTGATTTGATGATTATGATAATGAAAAAGAAGACGGAGAAGAACAAGAAGAAAATCGTAGGGGAAAAAAAAAAAAAAAGGAGGTGAGGGGGGAAACCCTAATCATGCTGTCTGAGGGAACAAGATCCTTCCATTTCCAGGATTACATGCGGTGTTGTCCTTTCTTTAGCACTCCACTTGGGTATGCTCAATCATTAAATTATTAGCAAAAACCAATTATTTGTGATTAATTAACTGATTAATCAGTTCATAATTAATTAAGCTTTTCTTTCCTTTTTTTTTCCCCTTTGTGTTTTGCTAGCCTATGTTTGGGGAGTCTTTGCAATGATGAAAAATGATGGGAAACAATATGGGCTCATCATCATACCTTAATCAATTCCTTTTTTCTCAATAATTCAATTATTTTTACACATACATGGCCTCTACCACGAGATCTTTTTGAATTCTTACCCTATGTTATGCTCGCATCGCTATCATTAGAGATCAACACATACGAATGATTCATGTTTCTTGTTGGGTGCAACTTTCGAGGACATTCATTACATAAATTCCCTTTTATCAAATTTATTTTTTAGTGATCATATTCATGAATTTTATTTTCGACGGATGAAATTATACAACTGTTGACTAGGACAAATGATTTTCATTCGTATAGCATGTTTGAAGATATGCAAGTTTTTACGGCGAATTTGATATATAGCATGCTTCTTAATTTTGATATGAAAGGTGATTCCCTAACTTTTCCTATTACACATTTACGTGTCATGTGTAGGAAAGAACATTTATTCTAAAGGGTCATTACATTTAATTAGACTTTAAAAAACATAACAAGGCATGCAAATTACAATTGTTTCTTGAAAGCATAACTAAAAAATTGTTTCTTGAAAAGTGTTTATCGTTTCCCTTCCTAGGAAGAGGGAATATTTCACATAGCAGTAATCTCTTCAGAAATTCTTTTTATTAAAAAAATAAAAAGAAAAAGAGGGAAAAAGAAGTGAAAGGAAGGAAGAGAGATGAGCCATGGGGAAAGTTGGGAAGGGGGAAGACTTGCATAAAAAGCAACAAATAAGCCGTGGGGCTGACAAAAGTGTCCACAATCATTAATCATTGCTCAAAATTGTGTCTGGTCTGGCTTTGCCCATTTGACCATGAATCACTATTCCCAACTCTTTTCAAAACATCATAATTTGTGGAATTGTCAAGGTTGCTAGCCTCGCAAAGTTCAGCCCAAGGATTGATTCAATCAGAAAGACAGTGTAATGCAGTATTTCATATGTCTTCATCCGAAATTTAGAGTTCAAGTTCCGCCAATAAGCTTTTCTATACTTCTTTACCCATAGCTTTAATTAAATTGATGCACGTTCACTTTGTAAAAAAGAAAATCTTGAATTTTCTCTGACCGTATTAGTTATGTACAAAAAAAATTGAAATACGATCACGATATATCGATTAGTTTAATTTAATATTTCATTTTCTTCAGTAGAATAGAGAAAATGAAATAAATGATTACGATTGTCTTACTAGTGAGAATTAAATATGAAATATCTTAATTTCTATGGGCGATTTGTGCTACTACATCAAATCTCATTCCTCTAATATTTTATTGATATTACACCATGAAAAATTTAACTTAAATATGAATTTTACTTTTAAAATTTTCTCGTGTATGTTTTTTTCCCTTAGTGGGCTATCATTATAATTAAGCTCCTCAAGTACTTACTTTGCATTTAACGAATCCTTGGTTTTCCACACGTGATATGCTAATATCCTACTTTCATTATCGTTTTGCGGTTGCTTTGTTAGGAATTTAAGACCAATACCATTTCATTGCCATATGTAAGAATGTTCTCCCCACTATTGACATAGCAAAACCGATTTGGTTGGTTTTTAGGATTGAGCTTATCCTTAATTAGTTCTTTAGCATGCGAGAAAGTTATATCACAAAAAATAAACCAATTCAGATTTTGTAGATATATTTTATGAAAATTTCTATAATTCGATTTAGACTATTAATATAAACTAGACCACTTAATATGTTTTCGTGTTTCTGGCCGCAGCCCCTTTGTGGCACCAAATCTTTGACACATAGGTGGTCGTATCTTGGAAATTTCATGTTTAGGTCAAAATAAACATGACAGTTTGAACAGAACCGGTCGAGTTATTGTGTACTGATGTGTACTAGAAAGGAAAAATAATAAATCCAAAGACAATTAGTTGAAGAAATTAGAATAATGGGGTAGTCAAGATTTTGAAAATTGAACTATTTACATACACAAAGACCATATAATCGCCTAATTGTAGTGGAAGATGCCCCTGATGATACATATCAACAAGTAGGTACATTTTTCTTTTCTCCTCTCGTTATGCCAGTTTTCCCACTTCCTTTTGCCTTCCGTTTCTTCCATTGGGTTTTTTTTTTGGCTAAATTTCTTTTTAATATATCTTGAAATATTTGAATATAATTTTGATTTATTTATCGGTTGTGTATAGTTGGAGCGCAAGCTCTTTAAGCTATAAATAAACTGCATGACCATGCACCATTGTTTTTAAAAAAAAAAAAAAACTAAAGGCTTGGTCTGCGCATGATCTCAAATTTTATTTTTCTGGCTGTGTTTCTCTCGTCAAAACAAAGATTTTGACGGCCTGTTGATGTCTAGTACTAGTGCATTTCGATCGACCATTCGTTACGCCTCGCATGAGGGCGAGATTGTAGGAAGATGTTAAACACTTATTTGGTTTGTAAATGTGATTTTAAAATCACAACTTTAATTTAATTCTATCCACAACAAAACAAAATAACTCATACAAAATTAAAGAGTGAACCCCATTTATATCACTTTTTTCACAACAAAACAAAACAACTCATAAAAAATCAAATAGTGCATCCCATTTATACCACTCTTTTTCAAAATCAAAATCTAATTTTAAAATCATACTTTGAAATCAAACGCAGCATAAAACAACAATAACTACGATATTTTTTTATGATTTATCAAAAAAGAAAAATACAACTAAAGAATTTAAAATACCTGTGGAAATAAATATGGAGCATTTCTTCGTACTAGTATTAATAAGTTAGGCCAGCCTGAAAAATTCATTATTGCAGAGGGGGCAAAAGATGTGATGAATCAATCACCCATCAATAATTTTCTGAAGGGTAGAGTTCTGCTGCCAGGCCCCACTCGCTCGATTAGAGGGGTGGACTAGAGACTAGAGAGTGGCTATCAACAATCAATAATTAATAATTAAAATAAATAAAACAAAAAATTAACGAGATATGACGCGAGTGATAAATTCAACTCAACGTGAACAGAAATTACCTGCAGCGCAGAACCTCTAGTACGCGCTTTCTAAGCATCTTGTTGACAGCTCTGCAAAAATTAGTCTCAACACATAAAATGAGATTAAGTTTTGACGGGAAAACAAGCAATATTA
The DNA here is from genome assembly GCF_007655135.1 of Punica granatum. Classification (NCBI taxonomy): domain Eukaryota; kingdom Viridiplantae; phylum Streptophyta; class Magnoliopsida; order Myrtales; family Lythraceae; genus Punica; species Punica granatum. The sequence continues at coordinate 39,571,396 of NC_045128.1, read as the reverse complement.
TAATGATAAAAAATATGAAAAAAAGGAGTTAATAAATTGATCTAAATTAATCGAAACTCATTCACCTTTCGAATATTAACCGTTTGTACGTTCATAATAAAAGATAAGAACTAGGGAAGGGGACGAGTAAGATCCCACGTACAAATGATTGCGGGAGTATGAATTGTCCCCTTGGGACGGTGCAGACATCCCCATCTTCTGGGCCCCACACCCACACACACACACTCTCTCTCTCTTAATTCATTCTCCGAGGTCGAGGAGAGAGAAAGAGAGACCGACATGGAAGAATTCTCCAATCACGTCAACTGTCTGACTTCTCTCTGAACTTCCCCAACCCCCAAATCTAAAATACATAGCTCATATCTTCCTTTTTCCCTACTAACAAAATCTAATCTTAATCTAAAAATAAAAATAAGGTACCAAAATTCATTGATTGCATGCATGCACGTGATCCCCCCCGCTCTCCCCCACCTACTGCACTGTAGCCAACTGGGTCCCACCGTAGCCCTGCGTTAGTAATGTCTCATGGTTCCTCGGCTTTTCTTTTTATTTTTGTTCTTTTGGTTAAATAATTCTATTTCTATTTTCTGTTTGCGGGAGTATAATTCTAGTTTCTCTCACCAAGGAATGAAAGTGATTGATCGATAGGGTAATATACACGAACTGGCCAATCAACTATTACGGTTCACAAGTTTTTCAGGTGTATCTCATAATCAATTAATGCACTGTTTGATAGGTTGATTCAATATATTAATTGTTCAGGTTTTATTCTCTACTTGTTTAGATAATTTATATATTTGGTTTCACGAGAATGAAAAGAAAAAGTTGAATTTTTTTTATAAAGAATATTGAAGAGAAAATGACATATAAAATCAAATTTTAAGTTTTTACTCTCAAAATCTGAAAATAGGGCTCCCTATATATCGTCTTGATGACGAGCACAGTACTTCTGCCCATATTCAAACCTCATGATTGTCACAATCTTGGTTAGGAGAGATATGGAGAATATGTTAACATATATATATATATATATATGTATATGTGTGTGTGTGTGTGAAGGAATTGATAATCGAAAGGGAGCAGGTTGCATGATGAGTATATAATAATAAACCTATATCTCTCTTATGTGGACTCTTCATCACAACATCAAGTGGACCCACAAAATAATTCCCCCCATAAATATTATAGACATATCTATCTATACCGTATATAACATGTCTGTGGACTCATTGGTGGACATTTGTGCCAATAAGATATTATATACACATATAAATGAGAAAAAAAAAGGGAGAATGGGAAAAGGGTGGCTCTAATCAACCCACAGCCTATCATTAAAGCCTGCATGACTTCAATAATTGCAATGATCCCAAAAGCATGACATATCTGACCTGGTCACATCCTCTAGATGTGAATCTTTAATTACGACTCCTTGAATAAAGCCATCCCACGCGCGTGGCCCCACCCCCAACCCCCCCCCCCCCCCCCCCCCCCCCCCCCCCCCCCATATCTCTCCCTATCTGTCTATCCATCCATCCATCTAACTCCAATCAACCAAGTTGCCAAACCCCAACATGACCTGTACATATATAGGTAGTACAATTACTTGACAAACGAGAAGAAAAAAAATACGCAGCTACGCAAATTTTCGCTTGATAACTCAAACATTTTAAGTTTAATTTCTATTATTTTGATTTTTCTTTTACTTTCTTATATTAAACCCACTAACTCTTTTCTAATGAGAGAATTATCTGACGTCTAACTAGAGTAAACAAATTAGCAAAACAGCAAACCTAGGCACAGTAGCTTTTTTCTTTTAATGTAGAGTCTCTACCAAGTAAATATATAATATATAACAATCACGTCCTCAACTTCTTGAATTATAACTGAACAATTGTAGTACCACACTTATGATATTATACTTAACAAGTATGTAATATAAGTATTTTCGGTGTGCACTTTGATATTTAAAAGTCCAATGAGATCCAACTAATTTAGTTCTAATTGGATCGACCCTCTAAATAATAAAATTAAATATTATCATAAACCGTATGATTGAAAATGTATCTTGCCATGTTATCCAAAAAATAAAAAAAGGGTTAAATGTGGATGTTTTCTTAGCAAATATGTGGTTTTCATAGAAGATAATCTCGTCTATCTTCCGGGTCATCCTTTGAAAGTTCTTAGCCATTACATCAAAACTTATCGATCCAATTGGTACTAATTTTCCTAATTTTCGTACATAGGCTCAAAGAACAGTTCAGAAAATGGATGACAAAATTTTCCTAATTTTCATACATAGACAATGAAAGATCATTTTCTTTTGATTTTTCAGTCAAAAACAAAGTCGGATAAAAAGAGAGTGTAACACAATGGCACATATTTTCGCATAGTAATTAAGAAATTCCAAATTCGATACTCAGTGAAACTACCCATACCCCTTTATTAGCTGTTAAAATTTTTATTTTTATTATATTAGATCTACATTCCTCATTTGTGACCGAAAAAGTGCTAGATAATAAACTAAACTAGTCAATTATCCTCCGAATGCTCTCGTTTACTAAAATACCATTGAATATTGATAAGTCCAATTTCAAAGAACCAATAAATGGTACGAATTGATTTTTCTGAGATTGACTTTTTCTTTTTCTTTTTTTTCCTCAGAGGAAGAACATTAATTAATAAGTAATGTAAAAACCGAGTGATGGATGGACTCATTGGATACCCATTCCTGGGGGGGCATGGGGTGGGGAGTGATGCTCTTAGGATTGATTGAAGGCTACATCTAATGAGAGAGAGAAGAAAGAGGTTTTGTGCTTAAAAGACACAAAAGAAGGTTTCTGCCTTTAATTATGACCCAAACTTTTCTTGGAATAGTAAAAGCCTTTAGTCTCTGTCTGCCCCATGAACACAACCCCCCATTTAAAAAAAGTGTTTGCCTTTGAGTTCATGGTCAAATCTCGTGCCCCCTTCTAAACAAATATATACACCCATATATCCTTCCCACTGAGCCTATACATACATATATTTATTGTTTGGTGTATATTATATTATTTTGTTTATCTTTAGTTTGATTAATCGAACACAGTCCAACGTAGGTCTCCCATGCATGCTGGTACAAATTTTCATCCATGAACGACTGACTAGAGAGTTTTTCTTATGGGTGACCACGACAACTCAAGACGCTTGAAAGTTTTGTTCAGAACCCCACATAGGTCGATGTTAGGTTACAATAATCAAAGATCAATAAGAAAAACCTCTTTTAGAGGAAATTCGTAAACCATAAATAATTCGATCAATGAATATGTTTCCGACTTATCATTTAAAGCAAATTTTAAGTACGTTGGATGTCCTATATAACAATTGTTTAAAGCAGATTATTAACTAGAATTATTTAAGCTAAGAAATATGAATTGGCTGAAGGCCATAAACCCTAGAAAGGAATATGATGCTGACATGGTGGGTAATTTAGGAAGAGAATTTCATGTGGAACTATCCAGCCAATGAGATTCTGCCAACTGGAAGATAGCTGGTAAAGGAGCACTAGGAGGGAGCAGAGTCAGCGGTCTAAGGCCATCATCAGGGTCATTTCTTTTCAATAGAAATGGCGTCATTGGGAACTGAAAAAGATAGAAAAAAAATGGCGAAAAAGCAAATCATATATCGTATTTTTGTGCAGATAATAATTTTAAAAAGAAAAAAATTATATAGCGAATAAAAATATCGAAAAGAGAAGAAATCTTAAAAAATTATGCAATACAGTGACACTTGCCGGACATGTAATCAAGTAATTTCAAAATTGATATTCATATAAAATGATCCGTACTCTTTTATTAAATATTTATTTTTTATATTTAATTGTACTAGATTTAAAAATGTCCTTTCCAACCAAATCAAACGGTTGCCGGAGAAAGGAAACCGTAATTACGGTGGTCGCGTGGTCGCCCTGGTCAAATCCCGACAACTAAAATCTCGTAACACTTTACAGCTGGGCCGGCTCATCCCGGCCGTCGGTCCGACCGGCCCCATCATTCCCCTCATATTTGCCGCAATGAATACACTGCAGTGGTTCGGTAAACAGCAATTATTTGGCCTCAAGTAGAGTTGGTGGAGTTGTCACTCATTAGCTATGGCCCCCACTTGATACATACATATACTTACAAGCATGCATCATCTAAACATATTTCTTGCTGATCTATTTTAGGAAAATAATAAATGATAATAAATATTGTCATGGTCTATGTGCCCATTGAATGCGAGAAACGAGACCACTTTACATAGGAGCTTTGCCGTTGTTATTACCCGTTTATATGTATATATTTATCGAGTTTACATGAACAAATGGAGCTATGTTCCTCTAGTTAAGCAATGCGCATTGAACCGGGAAATAAAGAGGTGCAAGAAGTTATAGTATAAGAAATATATCCTGAACGTCAAACTTTAACCTGCATGGAACTATTCTTACAATTATATGTAAAAATGATTTTAGTGATGTGCCACAAAAAGGAAATCATCAAGGGGGGTTCAAGCTTCATGTCAAAGTCAAAATAATTATTCCATTATACACGCACCACTTTAGTATAAAAGAAGCTCCACAAAGTAAAGGAATTTTCTTTTTTCTCATACGCAATAATATGACAATCTCGTGTGCCCTCTCTCTCTCTCTCTCTCTCTCTCTCTCTCTCTCTCTCGTATGAACCGTTTTGTATAATAATAATAATTATATGCATTCACGTGCAATTGTCAACTTGGACTTGTCGGTCAATATTCACTACCCCCCTGCCCCCCGAAAAAACATTTCCCAGAAAAGAAATATATATATATATATATAAGTTATAACCACAAAAAAATTTATTGGATAATTATAAAATTATAAAATTATAAGGAAGAAAATGAAAAGGTGAGGTGAGAACCGTGTGTTTACATTGAAAAGGGCTCCTTCTATATAATCCCCACTCTCAGCTACTCTCTCATTCCTCTCCCAACTCAAACGCTCCCTCCTCCACACAAATCTTCTTCCTCCCTTCCCCTCCGACAATTTGATGGAGCTGGCCCTCAGCTTAGGCGACAGCTCGAAGCCCTTCACGGCATCGTTTATTGATAAGGCCCCGTCGACGTCGACGTCGAAGGCCAAGGACTTGGAGTTCCGGGTGGGGCTCGGAATCAATGCCGGCGAGGGTAGGGGCAAAGATGTCATCCGAGGGGGAGCCGACTCCGACGCCGTCCCCCTTCAGCTCGACCTCCTTCCCTTCACCCCAGTCCCTCACAGCAAGCCGCTCCAGCAGTTCCGCTTCCCGTGGCTCGCCGAGACTCGTAATTACCTCTTTGCCTTCCTGCTTGCTTGACAACACATAGCCTTTTGCTATATATATATATACATATATATGTAAATATTTTCCTAACGCTGAGAGATCTCCGTTCTTGCAGTCGGGTCGGCTGAGCCGGACTCGTCAGCCGGCGAACACTCCCGTGGCCTTGACGTGAACCGGTTCCCGGCGTTCGCGGAGGAGACGGATGACGGCGGGGCTCACTCGTCCCCGAACAGCGCGGTCTCGTCGTTCCATATGGAGTTCGGGATCAGCAGCGGGTCGGGAGGGAGGGGCAACAAGAGAGATTTGGAGGCCGATGCCGAGAGGGACGGCTCGAGGGGAAGCGACGACGACGAGAACGGGCTGACCCGGAAGAAGCTCCGGCTGTCCAAAGAGCAGTCCGCCTTCCTCGAGGAAAGCTTCAAGGAACATAGCACCCTTAATCCCGTAAGTCAGTTTACATGTGTTTTTTTCTTTTTTCTTTTTCTTAAGTAAATCACGAGATATTTTTTTTTTTAAGTAAGTCACGAGATTATTTAGCCGGCTGCCTGATGCCCGAGTGGAGATTAGCTTGTTAACTAGAAATGAGAATAATAAGGGACGTGTGTAATACATATATAAATACAATGGTTAATCACATTAAAATATACGACTTTTGTTTGTACTCTCAAAAATATAAGAGAGGTTGTACCTTTTTATGTGATTAAATCCTAAATACAAATGTGTATATATATATATATATATATACACGTCTATTTATATAATTATTATTTTTTAATATTGCGGGTGCGCAGAAGCAGAAGTTGGCTCTGGCGAAGCAACTCAACCTCCGGCCCCGGCAAGTGGAAGTTTGGTTTCAAAACAGAAGAGCGAGGTATGTTATAGTTAGCGTCCCTTATATGGGTTTTTTCGACTAAGTCGATGATGACTGTGGTTCGATATGGACCATTAGCAACGATGAATAATAATGATAATGATATTCTTCGGGATTGACAGGACGAAGTTGAAGCAAACGGAGATAGATTGCGAGTACCTGAAGCGGTGCTGCGAGACCTTAACAGAGGAGAATCGGAGGCTGCAGAAGGAGCTGCAGGAGCTGAGAGCTCTCAAGACGTCTCAGCCCTTCTACATGCAGCTCCCGGCCACCACCCTCACGATGTGCCCATCTTGCGAGCGCGTCGCCACCTCCTCCTCATCGGCCGCCGCCGCCGCGTCCGCCTCCTCGGCCGCCGCCAACTCAGCCACCACTCTGCCGCTGCTGGCCAAACCTAGAGTATACCCGTTCCCTCAGGCCCAGGCCCAAGCCCATAAGGCTGCTTCGTGAGATCAACGTGGGGCCCCTCACGCGTCATCATGATGTCAGCTTGTACATAACCATGGGCTATGGCTTCGGCTTTGGAATGTTTATTTATTTAGGCCTTTTTTTTGTTTAATTAATTTATTGGGTTTGTCTCTCCTGGTGGAATTTTCCTTTTTGTTTTTTGGTGGGGAAAGGATTTTAGGAAAATTAGAGAAGAAAATAGGAAAAGAAGAAAAACAGGAGGAAGATTTTGGTTAATCAGGCGGAACGAAATCCTGTTCTATTTTGTAGGATTTTCGTGCTATATATATGGTTTTTGTTTTCCCTCTTCGAGATCTGTGATCGATTTTGTAAAGGGGTTAATGCGTGTCGATATGGTACATACTCATTTAGTCCTTTTTAACTAGTGTCAGCGATAATTGTGTGATGTTTACCTACATATCTGTGCACATTATACTCTGTCTTGATCATGCAGAATTGATCAACCCTGCCAATTTACCGGCTTTATCCAATAGATCAGCGAATCTCATTCGGAGAGGTCAGTGTTTTTCATGTAGTAAATGAACTTTTTACCACATAGAAAAGTCTCATTCAGAATCCGTACATTGCATATATTTTTCTGTGATCATGAGAAAGGAGTATGATTTTAACGGAAGATGATTCTATTGCACCAAATATCTTTTTAAATTTGGTAGTAATTGCGTACCATAACTATTAATGAGGAAATTAAATTAAGGTGTCCTGTCCTCATCAGAGGTACACCTTCGACGGAGATAACTCATAATTGTTTTTATCTGGTCTGGTGTCTGCTTGCTATTGGTGAATCAGAAGGATCCAACACTCTTTTGTTTTGTTAGGGGAATATAAAAATGGAAAAAGAAAATGATCCTTAAAGATTAAGAAAATAATGACAAGGGAAGAAGAACAGAACAATTTCAACGGATTTTGAGTGCATTGTCTCGTCATTGTCAACCCTTGACAGACAATAAATTCACCCTTTGTCCGTTTACTAATTGTCTTGGGATATTTAATTTGTTCCTTCAAATATCTTTATATTTAATTCACCCAATCCAACAACGACCGGACTTTAAGCTTACCACGTTCACTGTCACTGTGTACGGTATATTTTTCCTTAAGCAAAGGCTTAATTTAAAATGATGATGGTTTTTTTTATGGCCAATAGGGATAGAGATTTTATCTCAAAAATATATTTTTTTGTGCTCAAACGATAATGAAAATCCTTTGTTGATATCCAAATGGACACATCGATTTACTGCAAAAGCGGATATAGAGAAAATTAGACTTAAAAGAGTTACAACAAGTAAGATCATTACAATTGTAGTAAGTTATCCTAAAATCAAAAGTTCCTATCAACCACCTTCCTGCAACAATACAACACGGACCCCAGTGAAAATCGATAAGGGGGATCCTCAGTCCAATCCGTTAATCCATGGTGAATTTCAATCTCCATTGCCGGAGATAAAGCAGAAAGGATGCCTTGGGTCGATATCTGAGCACAGGCTCTCACCAAATATCGCAATTCCTAGACAGTCAAACTGAGGAAGTTATAACTTCTTCGATCAGTTCAAACCAGCAACCGTTGATCAATTTTAATCGACATAACCCTAATAGCCCAATCCCAAGACAATCAAACCAAAGGAACTAGCATCTAAACAATTAGAGCTCCTTCTATCGATTCAAACCAGCAACCATCAAAAAGGAAGCCGACCTGTTTATATCAATAACAAAAAGGCAAGCTACAAAAATTGATTTGAACTGGGGAAGGAAGATCAAAATGCAATCCTCAACGTGATGGACGGGGATACTGTTATTGAAAATGATGGCGGGAAAAGGGGTTAAAATGAGGGCTTTCAATCTGTTGCCGAGGGGTTAGGGGAGAGTAGGGGAGAGAGAAAAAAGGGAAACTTTTGTTTAAACCTCAACAAATCCAAATTGGTAACTATTCTCAGCCTATTAATTGAATCTTTAACTGAAGCTCAAGTTTTTCGGAATTGTAACATATTTTGGGCTGTATCAACAAAAGTGTTGGCTGGGTGGTAAGTAGCTCACCTCCATAAAAAGGAGAACACAAGTTCGAATCTCGGGAATCACACTTGTTGGGAAGGAAAATAACCTTTAATACTCGATCTCTCGACTGGATTAGTCAGACCCCATTGGACTTCTGGATACTAGTGTACGTGCCGAAAAAACATACTTTGGGCTGCCAATATCCAGACTTATCGAACTTGGAAGGACAATCAAGAACTGGTAGCTGTAGCAAATTGGACTTCCAATGTATAGTAAGGCAAAGAAAGACAAAATTATTGTTTATGACTTACAATACGATGATATCTAACTGTTCTATATCCTACTTTAGATACAAAATCCCATGGGATCTGAGCTGGTTCTGCACATTCCACCTTACTTAGAAGATTGGGATGTTTTACAAGGAGCTCGGTGTACAGAATCTCGTCCCCGGAATCGGGAATGCCCGGGAGGCACCAGTGGCTTTAGTCCTAGGCCCTCAGGGACCTCCTGATTTCCAAGTCGTCTGAAAAATTGAGCTGCTTCCTGTACATCGAAGAGTGACCGTCCTTTCGATTCCTCGTCATCTTGGCGATGTTAAGGTATATGGTCGGAATTCTCAAGCCTCTGATGACCGTCTCGAGGACTTCCATCTTGGGGACGTATTGGGTCAGGATCGTCCCGTTGTTGTTCGGAGTTGTCTCCTTGTTGGAGTGGTCCCTGTAGTTCGGCTTACCATCCCTGGAGAAGAAGGCAAGATCCTGAAACAGTTTCCGTCATTTAGGAAGTGTTCTTATACGCCTTATCAAATAAAACAATGATGCCGAAAACTTGTCATGTGTCCGGGGTACCTAAAATGGGTGGCAGAGTAACCTCTGAAGAATATCAAGGACGTGTTCGGGTTTACATTGGAGTCGACCCATTTCGCCCATGTGATTAGAGCCTTGTGAAACGACTCGGGCACATTGAGTTCTGCATAGACATGGTTCCTTTCTTGAATTATCCTGCAGGTTTAGTATTCCGTCGCCGTTAATCAGATGGAGGCATCGCACTGGTTTAACCGACTGAGGGTTAGGATTATACAATGAGCATACGCGCCAGTGTCTTCTAGTGATTCCACCAGTGTCCAGTGTTAAATATAATGATGTCCGCATCCTTATACTTCTCGAAGAAGTTACCCACACGAAGAAGGTTTGCTTTGTGCTTCCATTTACGCTGGGCACTTCCCGTTCTTCGACCAAGAAAGGACATGTGAAGAATTCTAACGAACAGTCATAATATTGCAAAGAGAGGAATATTTACACAACCTGTGACATAATGATCAGAGTTAGCGAAACAAAGGCATTTCTTTGGGAAATTCCGTACTTTGAATATGAGAGAGAAGGAATCTTCCATTGAGTTTATACGGATGTGGACCTATTTTCTCAAGCCGATAAGTGTTGGTATCCAAGTCTCGTATAAATTCACAGTTAATTTTTTCATTTTTTCCACGTGGGATTAATTCCCAACATCTATGCCCCTGAAGTAAGTTCGGCCTTTGACTTCAATGACGTTGCTTTCGTTTGCGGCCAAACGACTGATTATGCAAACTAATGATTCCTACATGCTCCGGTTTAAGGAGTCTCTGTCGAACACCCGAGCCTCTTCCCTCTCCGCAACTCCAAAATGTGAGTACCATTCAACGTGATCATACACATGTTTATATCATCGGAAGATAACCTCAGAAAAAAGTATGCCAACTCAATTGATACTCTAAAGTCTAAATGAAGCACCGGATAATGATGAGGTTGAGCCAGGAAATTGGAAGAGGTACAGCACTGGACCATTCGGAGTACCGTGATGATAACATAGTTTGTATGGGATAATGGAAGAACCAAAAGGATTAGTTGCATCGATGAGCATGTATTACGTACCTTGGGAGATCGCGACCCTTTTGCTTTCCACCTGAACTTCTGGTAATCTCTATCGGGCCTCCCATTTAACATACAATTGAAAGCTGTCATCGACTATCAGGCACGACCCTGGCTCATCCATCGGGTAGTATTCATCTTCCACCCACTCCCCCTTGAAGAAGTCCCACCTGATCAACGACTCAACCGGAACATGCTGCCGGGGGACGACTTTTCATGTGGAAAGAGGACGGATAGTGCTGATTTAAATTGAGAATCAGCATTCTTAATGAACCCGGGGGAAGGCAAGTTTGATGAAGGCCTAAGGGCCACTAGACGAGTGAGGGCGATGAACGCGAGCAATAAGCCCGAAGGCAAACCAAGGAGTTGTCATCAGGGCTTTGAGTTTGCATAAGAGGCTCTTCAGCTGGGAGAACAGCTTCTCTCCTTTTGTCAACAATGAAGTTCTTCGCCGAGTAGGCCATGGAATGTGATTCTTTTGCTATTTGCCGATGATTATAAGCTTTTGAAGAACATTAGACATTAAATTCCACGAGTGGTTTTCTATACCACTTCCTTAATATTCGACTTGTAAGATATTGTGCACAACATACAATTATAAGAGCAAGTACGTAACATCGGGCATGATTTACTTGGCCGGCAGTGAGTGGGAGACGCATATCTTTCAGATGTCATTTCTGCACTTATCAGTGTTACCATGAAGAGATTGTAATTAGAAGTTTTTATTTTCTGGCCAATTGAATTTATTATTGAAATAAACATAATTAAAAGATTGATATTTGGATTTTAACTAAAAACGTTTTTGTTTAATAGACAATAACTAGATCAGAAAGCTGCCTCTACTCGGAAATCTGTGGAGATTGTAAGATGATAAGCCCACATCGTCAGGTGATTGTACACGTAATTACCCGAATTTAGCAAATCTAGCCAGAGACTCGAGAAGTGTGATCTGAATGTTGTAACAACTTTATTTTCATCCCAAAAAAAAGAAGAAGCGCCATTTTCTTTCTTCTTCGAGATTCCATTTCGGATCGAACATAATTAATGTTCTCAACAAGGTATGGATTAAGAAAGAAGAAAAATGAATCGTAGTGCAATGTCATATACTCTTGCTAAAACTAAAAATTTGCAAGTTCGCTTCTGCTAGTGGAACTTTCCATGCGTAATTTTTTTTTCTTTTCGTTGCCCGATTCGTTTACTAAACTCAACATAGTCTTCTTTGTAATCGAAAAATTTAATAGAGGAAAAACTTAAGAGAGGAGAAGAGAGGTTTACTCAACCTGAAACTATCTTATATTGAGCCCACAAGTCCAGCCCAACTGGCTGGTACAGGTAACCTTAATGGGCCAGGGCCCAACTACTTTCCGCTCGAGGGAGGGAGAACCGAAGAGAAACCCCGCCAAAACCCACCCGACAAATCAACGCCTCATCACTTGATGCTTCTTCCCTCTTACTCTCTGACCAAAATGGGGCCCACGACGGCCAGTCGATTCAAGCGGCTCAAGACGACCGCCGGGACTGTCCCACCGGCCGAACTCGCCGACGACTCGGCAGTTCGGAGTAGCCGCCGTCCCAATTCGGTCGGCGTCGCGGTCAGGGGACCCAAAACGCCGCCCCAGCTACAGCCGAGGCCCAGTCTATCGGCTCTCCTGTCGTCCCAGTCCTTCCCGTTCGATGAATGGAAGATTCTGCCGAGAGAGTTCTTCCAAATTGATGCCCTGGACCTCGCGCCTCGGCTGCTCGGAAAGTTCCTCAGGAGAGACGGCGTCGTTCTTCAGATCACGGAGGTAACTGCGACTTTATCGTCAGGCCAATATATCCATTTCCTCGGAAAATGTCTGAAGATGAACGAAATTTGACCTTTCAAGTAGTTCGGGCAATTTGTGCTATTGCCATCCCTTGATTTCACTTTGTCATTTCGATCAGGTCGAGGCTTACAGGCCGAACGACTCGGCCTGTCACGGACGGTTCGGCATCACTGCTAGAACAGCACCAGTTGTGAGTCTCTAATGTATGACTTAGATTGTCTGCTGGGTGAAATTGTTTCTGTCCGGTCTGATTGTGTGCGGGCATAGTTCGGACCAGGTGGGCATGCTTACGTGTACCTTTGCTATGGTCTGCACACGATGCTCAACGTGGTCGCGGACAAGGAGGGAGTTGGAGCTGCTGTTCTCATCCGCGCTTGTGCTCCTATGGCCGGTAATTTCAATGTATTCTCTTCAGATATGCACACGCTTGCAGCATTCTGTATGTCAAGATGCTCTACATTAAAGAAAGGCTCTTTAGTTATGGAAATCGTATCATCTTATCGATGTTTAACTTCCCATGTCACAATGTGTTCTTTGTTACTTACCATTGGTGTGTTATCATACATCTTGCTGCTTGACATCCATATATAGACGCAAAACAGTTGAGAAATCATGACGTTTTAGTTTCTCTCTGTTTCTCTTTCCTTTTTTTTCTCTAAGGAAAAGATTTAATAGCTTGTCTCGAATCTTGGAAATTTTAGCATGTCAGTTTACCGCCTAAATCATTGTTTACTGGACACTCAAATCATTGTTTACTGGACACTCATTGAAATTTGCAGGACTAGAAACTATTCAGCAACGGCGTGGTCAGAAAACTGAGAAACCTGTGCTTCTTACTGGACCCGGGAAGGTCAGCCATTCATTTTGATGCGGACTGATCTCATACATTTTTCACTGATATACTGCATTCTGGTGTAACAAGGACATCCCTAGTTTCTTTGTCTTGCATGGTCCCAAAATAATCCACAGCCAGTTATGAACCACTTCCAAAAATATTTCAACCTCCATGTATTGGTTAGAAATGAATTTTGTTTCATTTGTCTTTCTTTTGGGACTCTCAGGCTGCATCAAACTAGACCTGAAATTCTTTTCAAGTAAAGAAAGGAATGTAGTTATGAGAATAGGAATGCATAAATGGAATATAGCCGTTCAACATGCAGGTCTCTGAAGACCTGACAGGTTTCTTGTTTGGTTTGGTTTCGTTCCACGCATCATGTTATGCTTCATGCTTCTGAAAGTGTCGAGCATGAGGAAGATGGATCTATGAGTCAGAAGATTATCGCTATTTTAGTTAAGTTGACTCGAGATGGTTTTTCTATATCAGGTAGGCCAAGCGTTGGGACTTTCAACAGAATGGTCCAACCATCCCCTTTATACTCCTGGTGAGTAAAAATTCCATATTCTTTGTTATCAAAGTTTCACTGGAGAAAGCTCATATATATTAGTTCAGGCGGGCTAGAACTTCTGGATGGGCCAAGACCTGAAAATATACTGATCGGGCCCCGCGTAGGCATCGAATATGCTTCACCGGAGGATGTTAATGCGTTGTGGAGATTTGCAATTGCCGGTAGCCCTTGGGTAAGTGCTCCGAGAAACACTCTCAGGCAACCCTGAGTCCCTGACCTTCCAATCATCCGGGGCTTTAAATCTAAAGATCCAGTGATCGGAGACTTGCATGCTGAAGTTGGGTTCCAGCATTGGAGACTTTATGGTACTTTGATCTTGTGTGTATCTCCCGATATTCCCAAAAAGTTGCTCGATGGCGGAACTAATTGTGTAATCAAATTTTTGTATCAATTTGTGCGTTGTACAGAAAATGACAGTACTTTATCTTTTTGGAATTACCTCTGCAACCCACTTGAACATGGATCAGAGTGAACATAAAATTCTGTTGCACCTGTGCAACTGCACGGGAAACTGTGAATGTTATGTACTTTGCAATTTGCGAAGCCAGTGTTTGTTAATTCCCAGTTATTGAAGGCTGTTAAGTGTTTGATTATTCTCCAATAGGGCACAGATTTCAGTCGACTGCTCTTTGAACCAGTTCGAGATTTACATAAAATAAGCATCACATTAGGAGAACCAATAGGGCCCATACTATTTGACAGACAAATCGAATCAGAAATGAAAGCACAGACATCAGTCCGACAAAAGAACCACAAAAGAAGTATGCATTGATTCAATGAATTGCAGGGTCAAATATGGCTCAAGCCATTTGAACATTTATGTTACAAATGTACATCCTTTAGAAGAAAATACAGCCCCCAGTAAGACACCAACCAGCACACGTCAAAGACTGTCGAGAATTCGAAAAAGCTTCCGCAACTTCAACGTCAGCTTCAGTTCGACACCTCGATCAGTAACACAGCGAAATCTTCCAATCAGTTAAAACAACCCGAAACAAGCAAACAAAACCTCCTGTCCTCTGCACAGAATGACACATTCTAAGCCCCCAGACAAAGAAACTTGTCTCAACCAAAGATCTAACTGTAAGGAGCCAAGAAGATTCTACTTACCTAACACTAAACCAATGAAAACGTGGACAAGCCCAGGTCCTGATGCGGCATGAGTACCCATCCATGCCATGAGAACCAATAATCAGTGGATACGTGTTTCATCCAATCAATAAAGAATTGAATAGTTCCTTTGGTTTGCTTTTGACGGTCTTTATGATTTGTTGAGACCCAGCCTGCTGTAGAATTCAGTGAAGTCAAGGCGGAACATGAGGAACTTCAGATCCACATGTTGCTGAACCGGCAGCTGGGACAAGAAGCCCTCAAGCAATGATGTGTACTCCTTGGATATAGAATCCAAATCTTGCCGCATGTTTCGAAGAAATTCACCCGCGCGTTGTGTTAGGGCCTTCCGTCCATCAGCGG
The DNA here is from genome assembly GCF_007655135.1 of Punica granatum. NCBI lineage: Eukaryota > Viridiplantae > Streptophyta > Magnoliopsida > Myrtales > Lythraceae > Punica > Punica granatum. The sequence goes on along the minus strand of NC_045128.1, from coordinate 39,556,168 downwards.
CCCATGAACTGGTTTCTGAAGGTCCGTCATTCACCCGCCTACGGGACTTGTTTTTGTCTCTTGAAGCTAAAGACGACTCACTGGTTCTGCATAGAATGAAAAGCAAGAAAATGAGTTATATATCCTGGTCAGTATGCTGTCATGCAAGGCAAACTATTGGTGGAAAAGAATACACAATAAACGTAAGACTAATGTACCTTGCTTGTAGCTCGTGAATTCCTTCAGACAATCGGTCTGCGTGACTTCGAAATCGTAGGATGAGGTCAAAGAGGATGAACAACGACTTATGAAGCGCCTGAGACCGTTCACCCAGAAGAGATTTCTCCAAGATTGAGTTAAGGTACTTCTCATGTGCACTGAGGAGATCATCGAGATCCTTGGCTACCTCCATCTCATGAGAGAAATTCGACCATGAGACTTCCAAGACTTCAAACATGATATAGTACTGCAAGTTCGTCACAAAGTGGTTCATCTCATTCCACAGCACCTGGCACCTCCTTAATGTTGAGAGAAGCTGCACTTTGACAGCTCGCTGCAGTTTCATGAATGCCTGAGAAGTGATACAGTTTGGTTTCATGGTCTTCCATGCACCAATAAGGGCATGCTCAACCCGCCTAAGTTTCCACAGGAAGTTAAAGATTCTCAAATACTTTGCCATAACTGACTCTGTAAATACAGTATCTAATGGAACCCGAGGATCGTATTCAAGTGAAAAGACGTCCCAGCCCCTGTCTCCGGTACCATGGGGCATCATCTTGACCCTTAGCCGATCTAATATCTCGGGATCATCATACTGAGCATTAGAGGACCTAACTGCACTTTCAAGCAACCCGGCAAGCTTGAACGAACCAATAGTATTTGCAGGCTCAGAGAGTTCAGGCCAAACAATGTCCATTAAATACTGAACAAAATCACCTTGCCCTAGAAGAAGATACCGCTTAATTGCGAGACAATGTTCCTTAAACTTGTACCTGTTATACATAACATCCAACAGATGCCTATCGATTCTCTTTGCCGCCTCATCGATGAGGGATTCCAGGGCATCTGTCTCCCCATAACCTAAGCTGCCCCGCCTTGTCGTGGTCCCTGCAGCCGAGGCGGCCTCCGAGGCAGCCTCTGCCCAGCCTCGGTCCTCACAACAGACACGTAGGAAATTTATCGACTTCCCTGTCCTCAAAATTCTCTGAGCCAGAGAGTTCGATATGAAGGAAGGGAGCATCGCTGACTGGAGCCGGTAACCTTCTCTCCACAGAGACTCCGCCTTTACTTGCTGGCCCACAATGAAGAATTCTGCGAAAATGTCCTCCAGCTCTCCTTCTAAGACCCAGCTCCTTACCATCTCAAACATGGGAGAGCAGACCCGAGTGAGGAGCCGTTTCATGAACTCATGAACAAGTGGGTCCCCATGTTGGGCATGTAAGTGAATGGCCCCTGCCATTGCCCCGCCTCGTAAAACCCGACACTTATCAACCAAAACTGCCATCAACCTCATTTTCACTAGGGGCTCAGCTAACCAAACAGACAATCTCCTTAAAGTAAGGTAATTGCTCGAATTGGCTGACTCTGAGACCAGAGGGATCGGGTTCATGGACTGAGCTTCAAGAATAGCCAACAATTTGTAATATTCAGATAATTCGTCCTGCAACGCAGCACAAAATGCTTGCCCTACAGTCCCCACATCCTCAGCAGGGAACCGATCCATACTTTCCGATATATACCCTTTAACCTTCCTAAATAACCAACCCAGTTCGCAGAGTTTCCGGACCATCGTCCTCGTTGCTCGAGGAACATTAACTATGTCCGACAAAATGTATCCATCAACTATGGTACCGAATTTCACATACTTACCATCTATTCCCTGACAAGCGTACAGTACATCCCTCACCAAAACCTCCTCAGACACCTCATTCTCTTCCTTCACCAAATCAGCGTACCCCTTAAAGGCTAACTCACGCAAATTCTCGGGATCCTTCGACACCAATAGGACGCCCTTATCCCACCCCATTTTGCCATTCTCCCTATCCTGTGAAACCCTCGATTTGTCGCCCAATTCGGCGTCGAAGGACTCCAGATTGGGCAGCAGGGACGGGGAATCGAGCTCATTTTTCGCCCGATCCTCGGAGATGATTTTGAGCAAGTAGAGGACTGCCCACTTGTTGTTGACGCTCCCGGGGCCAGTCTTGGAGGCGAATTTGGTGTACAGATCGGCGAAGGTGAGAGCCTGGGAGGACTTTCCGTGGGTGGCAAGGTAGCGCTTGATGGACTCGGCGATGGCGGCGGCGTCTGGGGTGACGGAGGGCGTTAGGCGGCTGGAGAGGATTCGGACGGCGTAGCGGAGGGAGGCCTGGAAGTGGGGGGAGTTAGGGTTTGGGGGCGCGGAGGCAGGGCTTCCGTGGGAGAGCAGGCGAAGGACTAACTCCTTCACTAGATCTGTGAGCTTCTGCTGGTCTTCGTCTTCCATTGTCACAGAAGAGAGAGAAAGTGGAAATGGGGGAGAGAGAGAGCGATAGGAGCTGGTGAGTTAGGAGAGAGAGTGAGAGGAGGGCTCTGAGACTGTTTTCCTTTTTGATTGCTTGTGGGCGCGGAACTCAGAAAATTCGGAAAATAATTTGAAAATGATTTTCCATATTTTCTTTTTATTTGAATTGTGTCTCGGATTCATTGCGCCGAGCCGGCGCTCGAGATCGACTTATGCTGCGTTTGATTTTAAAGTAGAATTTTAACATCAGATTTTGATTTTAAAAAAGAGTATAAATGGGATTTACCCTTTGACTTTATATGAGTTATTTTGTTTTGTTGTGAAAAAAGTGATATAAATGGAGCTCATTCTTTAACTTTGTATGAGTTATTTTGTTTTGTTGTGTGTAAAATTAGGTAAAATTGTGATTTTAAAATCACATTTATAAACTAAACAAGTCATTAAATCTCAGTTAATAGGCTGATGAACTCATTATTTCAGTGTGCTGGAGGGGTGGTGGTGAATAGGTTGATCCGCGTCGACATTGGACACGGAATGGCAACATTTACCCAAAAAAAAAATGACATGGAACTTTAAGGCAGAGTTGTTAGGGATCCGGTCCGATTTGGAGATTACATGGAATATGGGATTCTGGTATCTAACTATATAGGTCGGCCCTCTAGTGAATGCAAATGCTCTAATCAAGTGGTGCGATATGCAGATGGCTCAGTGATTGTGTCTCCAATGCATTGTGTCATTTTTTTTTCTTTTTCTATTTCATTTTAATGTACTTTCTTTCTTTCTTTTTTTCTCGACAAATATTAATATAATTTTATGTCACCCGTAGCGGGGGCTCAAACTATGGTTCCATCTTATTTATGGCATTAGGCATCGTCCCCTATCTCAACTAGAAACAAACGACTCATAAAAAAAAATTTAAAAAAAAAAAGAAAAGTGTCTCGGATGACAGTCCAATGGCTGGCCCAATACAAAGATTGTCGGCCCAAGACAATACCTAGGAGGAAGGGCAACTTGGGCCCACCAGGCCCAGACGATCTGGTGATGGCTGGGACCCACGCGATGATGCTCCCGCCGGTCGATGGGTCCACGCACAGGCCTGAGCCGTTGGATGGACTAGGCGGACATATTTGAGAAGGAGGGAATCAACGGACGAGACAGGACGTGCAGAGTGGGGCGCACGTAGGAGAGTGGTGGTGGGAACGTTAGTTTAAATCGGTTGGAACCGAAGTTCGCGGGAAACGGAGACAAAGGCCAAAAACAGAGCATTTCCCCTTTCGTCTTCTTCATCGTCTTCGCCAAGACCTTCTCTCTCTCTCTCTTCTCCGTTTCTGCATCCATTAGATCGCAGGAATTTTTGGTGGGTTAACAGAATCTTCCCTTTTTTTTCCTGTTTCTCTGGTTGTTGTTTGTGTTGCATTCACGGAGCTTCTGTTAAAGGACAATGTCGAATCATATCTAAATTGAGAATGTTGTTGGATGGATCATTTCCGTCTCGTTTTCAAAAAAGGATGTCCGGAGGGATAGTTTATTTCCATCATTCTTATCGCAGCGCTTGACACGACAAATTCGTAATCTTGCTTCGCATTGATGATTCTTAGGGTTCCTGGGATTGTGAGAATCTAGCTGGGATAAGATCGAATATTGGCGATTTTCTTATTGTTGTTTCGATGGATTGCTGAGGCAGCCGGAGTTAGACGAACCAGATACAAACAATGTTGTGCTGTGGAGGCGCCGATGAGGAAAACTATGGCCAAACTCCGAATCAATCTACGGCCCCGCCCAGAGCAGGCAATACAAATGGTAAACAATTTTCTCTTTTATGTGATCGATTCATTAGCCTTCATTTATTTATTTGATTGAATTTGAGGCCAATTGTAATATCTCCGCAGGCTAAACAGCATGAGCTATTGAAGAAAAGTCCCTTTCGTGCCCCATAGACCCGACAAAGATTTCAATTAAATCTGGTTTTTACTATGATAATCGATAGAATAGTCGCCCTGACTTGTTACCGTAACAAATGCGTGTACGAATATGCTTCAGAATGTTGCAGCATAGCACTGTGGTTGTCGTGTTCATTTCGACAATGTCCTGTTTGTAATTTTTCCCGAGCCTCATTTTTTGCAATTATTACTTTTATCTACATTAGCAGCCGCAGAGAGAGGGGAGCCCAGACCTTCCAACATGGCCGCCAGAGGCGGAGCCCCACAGAAAGCCTTGCCCATCGAAACACCGGCAATGTCCCTCGACGAGCTGAACAGACTGACAGGGAATTTTGGGCAGAAGTCCCTGATAGGAGAAGGCTCCTATGGGCGGGTGTTCCTGGCCAAGTTGAGCAGCGGTGAGCAAGCGGCTATTAAGAAGTTAGACACCAGCGCTTCTCAAGAACCCGACTCCGATTTCACAGCCCAGGTCATTCCACACTCTTCTTTCACTTCTTATTTTCCCCTTAAAGCACTGGTTAAGGCAATTTGACGAGTTTTACAAGTCTGTGTGTGGTTCTTAAAGAAGAATGATGATCGATTGCAGCTGTCAGTAGTTTCGAGACTCAAGCATGAGAACTTTGTGGAGTTGATGGGGTATTGCTTGGAGGCTAATAACCGAATCTTGGTATACCAGTTCGCAACCAAGGGCTCGTTACATGATATATTGCACGGTACCGTAACTTTGCTGACAAACTTACACACTATTTTAAATGGAGTTATTTGGTTGTTCGAAAGAGGGAAATAGATGGATAAATAAGGTGAATAAGCTCTGTTAACTGTTTGATTGCACTCGCGAGACTTCCATAGTCGAACTAGTTTTGTAAGTTGCAATGTATCATGTTTTTGGTTCCCTCAGCTTCCTCGGTTTTCAGAAAACGGGTAAAAAGAACTAGATAATCATCCGGAATAGAGAGTAGGAAATCAGTATAACATGATGTAGAACATCATATGTGCTTGATATGCAGGTAGGAAAGGAGTGCAAGGAGCCGAGCCAGGTCCGGTTCTTAGTTGGAATCAGAGAGTTAAGATAGCTTATGGGGCGGCTCGAGGCCTCGAGTACCTGCACGAGAAAGTTCAACCACCAATCGTTCATCGGGATGTGAGATCGAGCAACGTGCTAATCTTTGATGATTTCCTAGCAAAGATTGCCGATTTTAACTTGTCGAATCAGTCCTCAGACACTGCAGCAAGGCTGCATTCTACAAGAGTCTTGGGAACTTTCGGATACCATGCTCCGGAGTAAGTCCTTCTGTCTCAAATAGTTCTGCGTTTCCCAGTATTACCATTTTCTGCTCTTACCATTGGATTTTATTTATTTATTCCCGTGGTTTAACTTCAGGTATGCCATGACGGGACAAATTACACAGAAGAGTGATGTTTACAGTTTCGGGGTCGTCCTTTTGGAGCTCCTCACTGGTAGAAAGCCCGTAGACCATACGATGCCGAAGGGGCAGCAGAGTCTTGTTACTTGGGTCAGTTTTTCCGTCTAGTTCTCTACCTTTTCCTATTTGGTGATGAATCATTATGTGATGTATGGTCTTTCCAAATACAGGCAACTCCAAGGCTGAGCGAGGACAAAGTGAAACAATGTGTCGATCCGAAGCTAAACAACGATTACCCGCCAAAAGCAATTGCCAAGGTTTCTCCCTATCACCTCAAATTTACAGCATAAATGATGAAAGAACCTGTTCGTGAATATCAACAAAATTATGTTTCAGTGAAACTACTCGGACCGATTCACGACCTAAATTCCGTGTTTCCTTCTTATATCAGCTAGCAGCAGTGGCGGCACTCTGCGTCCAGTATGAGGCCGACTTCAGGCCTAACATGACGATCGTCGTGAAAGCTCTGCAGCCCCTCCTGAACTCGAAACCAGGAGGAGCAGAATCTCAAACTTAGCGTCATTCACCTTTGTTCGAATTCAAAAAAGGACGATTGATTGTTCCTGAGATTGTATTCTACAGCTTGCAGCTCATCGTTTCTTTCTTGTACTTCTATTTTTTATTTTCCTCCTTCGCGTAACGGCTAGGACATTATTCATTACGGTGAGCTGTTATTTTAAGACGTTTTGTAGAATGAATCCCGCGAGAAAAACATATGAACGGAACATGTTATGAGGATGTTCTTCGGAGTTGCTCCAGTAATAGGTCGAACTCTTGGGTCGAGCGCTGTGTAATTTAATTGATGTGTATCTCCGAAGTTTAAATCGTTATATATGGTTAATTAGCTAATGACGACGTGTTGATTAAGCCCGTGATTTCGCACATGGTGTACTGACTAATGCAATTGAAAATTTTCGCCTTTTTGAAATTAGAACTATATACCAAAATTTCACTGTTTATTAAGTAATTCCGCAGACTATTGTGATTATTAAAAACCATGTCCTCCAAAACATGACCTGCAAATTTTCACAAAACGGAAAAAGTGCATTATTATTTTTCCCGTGGAAAAGGAGGCTAAATGCTGAAAAGGTTCGTCAAAGCAAATTATAATCTAAACAGTACAAAGGCGGAGTATGAAGGCCTCAACACAATCGCCAATAAAAAGAGTCCTAATGCCAGAAGGAGGCAAATAAAAAAACTGGAATCCTGACGGGAATTGCACCGACCATCGAGTTATCCAATCAGCACAAGAGTAGGCTTCCCGATAATAACGTTGAATGCGAACTAGCCACTCCCTCTCAAGAATCCTTCGAATGGGTCCCACAAGCCTGTTCGTAAGGGGGCTACCGTGTGCAGTCCCAGCGACGCAGGCCCCTCGAGAGTCCACCGCTTCCGAATACCCAGGCTTCGGGCATGCTTTTTCGAGCCCAAAATGGATATAGCCCAGAGCTCCGCCAACACCGAAGATGCCCATCCCACGTTATGAATAAATCCGGAGATCCACCGACCGAAATCATCCCGGATCACCCCACCACACCCCTGGCAGAGCTCCTTTTTTTTTTTTTTTTGTAATGAAGCGTGTTCTTATTTTACGGGGCATTTGTTTTGTAGCCGTTTATGAGATGCTTCCGGTAGATTTTTGAGCTCGAATCCTACAGTAATATCTATATCATTTAGTACAATTTGTCAATTACAACACGTCTTTTTTTTTAATAAAAAAAGTTAAGTCGGGTTATTAGTATGTTATGATTGTCCCCGCTAAGAGAACTTGGCCGTCACGGAATGTTCCTTTCGCCACAACTCGCTGAGATTTAATTCTTTTCACTAGTAAGTTAAGTTCAAGGCCTATTGGATCAGTTATTATGAACCAGCCATCTTTATCCTATAATACATCTACATAGTGCGCGAATTCTACGTTCTCAGTAAGGTTCGAACTTGTGATGTTCAAATAGAACGTTTGAAGGTTAATCACTAGAGTATTGTGCTGGTCGTTATTGTAACGCAAGTCGATTTCTCGATTTTGTGCTTTAAACAAAGTACAACTGCAGCCTGACTATGTAGCAGAGATCTAAGTCGCCGCAGGATTCTTAAATCTCCTTCAGTAGGACATACGTGGCTTTATTTAATTTGTGGTCCCGATTCAATTGTCGTCCAGAAACTCTCAAACGGACTAGAAAATATAAAATGTTACAAAAAAGAAAACTCGCAAAATTAATGCATCTGGGGCGGTTTGGTTGGAAAATTTTTTGAACGATTCTATCACAAAATGACGTAATGAAGACAAAAAATAGAATTCTTGCTATTAATTATAATTACAGCAGTTGCCCAGAGGATAACATCCCATTTACGAGTTTGATGCACTTTAATTAATTTTTTTTTTACACAACGTGATGAGTTAGGATAATCAAAAAATTTATTATTTGGTTAAAAATTGTTAGGTTACATAATTATAAGAAAATTTAATGATGAATCATTTTATATGAATTATATTTCGAAAAGTAAAATTATTGTATTTGGTACCTGGGTTGAATGATGAAGATATGTCATAATATGATATGCAATTTATTTTTACAGTTATAATATATGTGTCCGTGATTATCATAATACGAGAATATTAAACATTTTAATCATAAAGACTTTTCCAATCATATTTTTATCTTATCCTTAAAAAAGTAATTACGAAGATTCATTTTCTACATTTATATAAGACATAAATATGCTGCAATTTTAGATTAGAAAATTGAAAGAGTACAACGAAACAAATACCCCCTCGATGTAATTTATGTTGCATATGATGCTTGAAAATTCTTCTATCTAATAGATCGCCCCCCCGGTGAATTAGTCTTTTTACTCTTTCAGCAACATTATTTCTTGGAATTTATGTTTAATATCATCTCCATATTTAATCGGCTCATAAACTGATCCCATATGAGAATTCATGTGAGTTTGGAACAAGACATTATGTTGCCATCTCACCACTGTATTGCCATAAACTCTCCAAGCCAAAAACCAAAGAAGAAGGGGAGCCATTATGTTGTCATCATGACATGTTTCCTATTGTTCCTGTAAGCACAATTACAAGATTGAATTTTACATTGTAAAGTTCAAACTTTACGTGTTATTTTACGGCGCTTGCTTGTAGAGGTAGTAAAAATTAATCATTGTAATTATTTGTTCAAATTAAAACTTTACGGCTATGGTTGGTGAAATAAAAACGGGTGAAATTGTTAAATTACAATGGAGATTATGATCGTGTGACTCACAATCGTCTCCTACAAAAATAAATTATATATTATATCATCCCCATAATTTAATATAATTTATTAAACACAATAATTTCAACTTTTAACCCAACAAAAAATTTATTAATTAAACTTTCCATTCAATCTTCACATTTCATATAATCTGAGATAAACACACACAACCTACCATCTTAGGAAAAAAAAACTAAAGCAGAAAAAATACCAAAAATTAGAGAAAAGGTATATTAGGCAAACTTTTTAATTTTTAAGTTATACTGACGAATGTGAGATGCATATCTTAATATTTACGATTCACGAAAATATTAATTAGATATTATCCGCTGCATGCTCATGCAAGACGAAGCATGCTATACACTTCGCAGATTAGATTATCAAGTTGCGGGTTGCTTTTATGGGCTTTTGCCGCTTTTCTTATTGTATATGGCAAATTGTTATCTTATGGACATCTCCTGCTGGTTGAGAACCGATCGACTAATGTATTACCATTTTTAGGAAGTTATATGTATTTCCGGTAACGTGTATACGCACAGATCAACATAAATTAAAACGACTTATCTTGTGCGACATGAGAAGGATTGGGACATCTAAGATTTCAACATCTCATTTGATATTGGCGCCATGTTGAAGAAAATGTAATAAATTTGCTTGATAATGACCCGTTTTAACTAATTGACTGATTTTTTCCCTTGTGTAAGATTAATTACTATGTTACGTCTGTGCTGTCCCTTAAATACATGCCATATATATATATATATAAATATTATGAAGAGAACGTCGCAAAATACAATTTGGTGTGTGTGTGTGTTTTTGTTTTTAAACAATTTGGAATAACTTCATCCTTCCCTAAAATAAAAGAAAAGAAAATAAGGACATATTATTGCATACGACTATGAATAAAAGAAAATATAATTATTGCATTGCATACGGCTGACTAAATAATTAGGATAAAAAAGGATACATACGGTGTAATTTATGTGCTTATCATCTACGAGTTTATTGAATATTTATAGTATATTAATTCAGTCACTATGAAAACCATATTTAACGCTATATTTCCAGCTTTAGGTCAGATTATTGCGTATCATATTCAACTCAAAAATTTCCAAATAAGCTATTTTTTTGATATGTGAATTTTAATTGGAAATGATACAAGAAAAATTTTAAATTATACTTTTAAAAAATTTAGAAAAAGACAATTCAGGCCTAAAAATATATTAAAAAGACAATTGGCTTGCAAAAAAGAAAGAATCGGCAAAGCAAAATTATAAAATGAACATGGTGAAATTACTTTTGATATTCTTTATCATTTCATATTAATCTATTTTCAATTGAATATAATCTATTTCTTCGGCAAAATAATAAATACTGCTGGAGACGGAAAGTAAAATAAGGAAAAATTTACCGCCAACACCAATGCCGTAGATTTCATGTGCTTGGTCAAGTGCAAAGTTTATTTACGATCGATTGGTGACGTCAGCTAATACATATACTTTTCTATCACGACTGAATACATTGTGAATGAACTTTTTCTTCCATAAAACATAAAAAAGAAATAGAAATAGGAATAGAATCTGAAATTAATTGCATGAAAATTTTAAAATCATTAATGCAAATGGAATTGCTAAACAGATTTATCTTCTCCATCCATCCATCCATCCCTCCCCTTCTTTCCTCCCATCGCTTTTACCGTGCCTCATTTGCCTACTATTTCTGTTACCGTTTAGCATTCATCTCTCTCTCTCTCTCTACAGTCGAAATATATACATACACATATACAATACAAAAGCACCAAATCTCATCATCAAACCAAAACCCTGCAATCCTCCTTCGCTCGCCAATTCTGATCTCTCTCTCCCTCTCTCCGTCTCTCTCTCCCTCTGTGTGTATCAATCCGATTCCGACCACGGAATTCCGGCCGCGCTCGCCGATCTGCAATCCTCGCGTTTCCTGATTCCGCCTCCGCCATTTGTTCTTCACTATCCGATTGGATTCGGCGATTGGTATTGCGCCGATCGGGGATTCAGATTCAGATTCCGATTCCGCATCTATCAATGGTGTAGGGAATGGAAGGATTGTTATATGAGTACAGGAGAGATCGAAAGAAGATGCCGGGATTAGCAGCAGCCGTTCATCAGAGGAATGACCAATTCAGTAATGCCGCCTCCGCCAATGGGTTCTGGTCCAGGCACCGGGATGACGTCGGCTACAATCAGCTCCAGAAGGTGCTCAGCTCACCACTTGCTATTAATCCGATTGACTGTGAATTCCTGATGATTGTTTTGCCGTGCCAGTGCGAATTGGATCCCTTATTGCAAATGTTAGAGTTATGAGAAGCTGTTTTGCGGATGTAGATGTTTGTTATGATTGGGATTTATGCCGCCAGATCTCATTCGCTTGTTGTTGTCTGTTGGATTATTTTTTTGGAACAGCTCGAACATTCAGCCATTGTTCCGTTAATGTTTTTCTGCATTTTTCTAGTACTTCCACCAAGTAATGACTGAGCTGAGCTGACCGGAGCACTCTAAGAACATATAAGAATCCACACATACTTTAAACATCTCGTGATAGGGTACTAAATTTACTTCAAAAGAGAAAATATGGTTTCCCTGTTCTCGAGTTATTGTGAATTGATATAAAAAAGAACCATGTTCTTGCTGGGCGTGAATTTTGTTAACATTCGGTTCCGCTCAGTGAAATCCTGCTACAAAGAATTTTCTGATGAAAGAGATATTTGGTCCTTGTTTTTACTGTGACTTCTCTTTTTTGTTCGATTTTAAGCGAGTAACGAGGGGTTCTCTATCTGTTTTGTAGTTCTGGAACGACCTGTCTCCACAGGCTCGACAGGACCTCCTGAAGATTGACAAACAAACCCTTTTTGAGCAAGCTCGTAAGAACATGTATTGTTCTCGATGCAATGGATTGCTCCTCGAGGGGTTTCTACAGATTGTCATGTATGGGAAGTCTTTCCAGCAGGAAGGTGCAATTGCGCACATAAGCTACAACATATCAGCTCCTTCGAAATCTCTACAAGATGGAGGAATGTGTACAAGTAATGGGTGTCAAGATGAAATTCAAGATCCATCTGTGCATCCTTGGGGAGGCCTCAGCACAACGCGTGATGGATCGTTGACCCTTCTGGATTGCTATATCTTTGCAAAATCTCTGAAGGGACTCCAAATTGTAAGTTTTACTTTATATCTTAGTCAGAATTATCCATTTGGTAGCTAACATATACATTGTATCAGGTCTTTGATAGCGCTCGCGTGAGGGAGCGAGAACGAGAGCTGCTCTATCCTGATGCCTGCGGTGGAGGAGGCAGGGGTTGGATCAGCCAAGGCATAGCATCTTATGGCAGGGGTCATGGGATGAGGGAAACATGTGCACTGCACACAGCCCGACTTTCTTGTGATACATTGGTGGACTTCTGGTCTGCCCTTGGTGAAGAGACGAGGCAATCCCTTTTGAGAATGAAGGAAGAGGACTTCATTGAGAGGTTAATGTATAGGTGCGTTTTTCTTCTTTTATGTCTAGCATTCGCTTTACGATGAGTGACACAATGGCAGGAGACAAATGCGAGTTGTGCTGGATGGTGCAATGAGGAGTAAATAAATGCTGACCTAGAAGGTGGTTTTCCTTGTGAAACAAATAAAAGGCTGATCAGAAAGTGCTCTTTCTCATTCATTGCTGTGGAGAGTGCTATTGCCAGAAAATGATGGTCACCATTCAGTTCTGAATCTACTATATGTGCAATTCCTTGTTTTTTGTACTTTGACATCAAGGGATCTCTCATCTGTCTATGGTGGAGGTATTTGAAGTAGAAATAGTTTACAGATAACTTGTATCAAGTGTACGTGTAAAGTATCTTAAAACAAATGGAAACAGTTGAATATCGATACTTCCCAGGCTGAATTTTCAGACTGACCTGATAAAGATATGAAAAGAATAAGCAACCTGGAAGGTGCCAGAGAGCTGCAATCCCGAGGAAAGTTGATCATTGAGAGGAATATCTTCAATAGTGGCTTTTAACAGAATTGATCGTATACATGATCAGTGTAGTTCAATGACAGGCCATTATTAGCCAGGGGTGACATTTGGATCAACAGTCCTAAATCGTAACAAAAGGGCTTCTTACGTGGTTCTCCAGGTCTATTGTGAATATAATTCTCTCCATCCAAGCACAGTCCAAGTTGGAGAAATGATGCCTCATTTCCTCACTGAGTATGCTCCATCAATTCAGATGCTTCCGTAATTGCTTCAAGATTTCAGTGGTACCCATTTCATGTTCAAATCAGTGAACTGGGAGAAAAGATGCCGAAGTAAGGTGTTCCTGAGAAGCATATTGTGTGCAGAGCGAAGCCATGTTGATGATTCAAAATGTTTGATTATTTAGGATTTACTCTTTGAGGAGATGTGGATGAGAGGACGGACAGCTGGAGAGTCTCGCTATGTTAATGAATAGACAACATGTTAATGTGGGAGAACAATCCGGATTTCGTTGCCTGCTGATGGGCTGAGATCGGTTTTCATCATTATAGTTGCTGAACTGCTGCAGTTATGGCACTTCATTTCACGGACTTGTGTTGTCGAGAATGAAATACAAATACCACTGGTGTATTGAAGAGGACATCTTTCAGGAACAGAAGAAAATTCTCACCTTCTTTTTATGTTTGGTATCAAGAGAATGGGGAGCGAAGACCTGATAAACTTCAGTTCACTGTGGAGTAAACTTCTTGTATGAGCATGACAAGTGTTTGAACTCGATGATATCTATTACAGCTCTGATGGGAGACTTGTGGCCTGTCTTCTGAAAGCGTGGGGAGTTCTGGACTAATGTCCATATGACTTCTGAGACTGCCATGTTCGTAGATATCATTATGCTATTCTAATAATTCTTGAGTGGAGTTTTTTTGTTCCTTTATAATCCAGATGTATGAGAGATGAGAAAATTTTCTTGCCTCAATATATTAAATTAATGACATCTGTAGAAACAAACTTTTAAGCTGTGAATTGTTTTCTTGTATATTGTTTTGTGGTTAACAAAATTTTACTTTGATGCAACAGGTTTGACAGCAAAAGATTTTGTAGGGATTGTAGAAGAAATGTCATCCGTGAGTTCAAGGAGCTAAAGGAGCTGAAGCGTATGAGGAGAGAGCCCCGATGTACAAGTTGCTTCTGTGTAGCAGATACAGCATTTCAGTATGAGGTTCATTTGCTGAGCTGAAAAAACCCTATCCATTCCTGTTTTCTGAATTCTCCTTGCCTCATAAATGAAGAAACAGATCTAAAAGAAATTTTTATAGACGTGAAATCATATTAATATGTAGATTCTGATTTCTTATGGATTTACATCATTGATTGCCACCAGAATTGCAGAATGAATAACTGTCTTTCCTGCCAGGTATCTGATGACTCTGTCCACGCTGACTGGCACCAGACTTTTGCTGACTCCGTTGGCTCATACCATCATTTTGAGTGGGCGGTTGGAACAGGAGAAGGAAAGTCTGACATTCTGGAATTTGAAAATGTGGGCTTGAATGGTAGTGCCCAGGTCACTGGCCTTCATCTGGGTGGATTAAATGCTTGCTTTATCACTTTAAGAGCTTGGAAGTTGGACGGCCGATGCACTGAGCTTTTCGTGAAAGCTCATGCCTTAAAAGGTCAACAATGCGTGCATGGGAGACTGGTTGTTGGTGATGGATTTGTTACAATTACCAGGGGTGAAAGTATACGAAGGTTCTTTGAACATGCTGAAGAGGCAGAGGAAGAAGAGGTAGGTTTATGGTCTGAAATTACTTCACGTTTTGTACTTTTAAGCTCCATAGAGACAAATATAGAAGTTTTAATTTCAGATGCTAATAGCAGCTGTGTTGTGTTGCTATTTGTCAATTTGAATTTATTTGTGTCTTCAGGATGATGATTCTATGGACAAGGATGGAAATGAGTTGGATGGGGAATGCTCCCGTCCCCAGAAGCATGCAAAGAGTCCTGAACTTGCAAGAGAGTTTCTTCTAGATGCTGCTATTGTAATATTCAAGGAACAGGTATTCCCCTTGTTAGTTCTTGCTTTCCTCTCATTGTTAACACGTTGACTTAATCATTTTGATGTATATGGATGTTTAATTTTTGGGCTCGCTGATGCTAGCTGTAGTTTCAATGCGTTCTTGTGAAGATAAGAAGATAGGCTACCGCTTGTTGATAATCTCTCGTCATACAATATGTTGCCGTAGAGTTATCGTGTTTAATCCCATGCTATGCTAACAGTGGGATGCTGTCAAGTGGTTATCTTTGCTATGCATTAAGAGTAGAATGGGATTTAATATTCTCAGAATTGTTTCTCTTCTACTAAAATTGACATGGTTCTGTATGTTTGTGTTTAACATGTTTTCTAACCCTTTATGATACTTTCTTAGGTTGAGAAAGCCTTTAGAGAAGGAACAGCACGCCAAAATGCACACAGCATCTTTGTCTGTCTTGCCCTAAAACTGCTTGAAGAACGCGTGCATATTGCATGCAAGGAAATCATCACATTCGAGAAGCAGGTTTCCCCTCGTAGAAGAAATATCTTTCTGGTGTCTGCTTTATAATTTCTGGGAAGTTTGACATTAACCACATATCTCAATGCAGATGAAACTTCTAGAAGAAGAAGAGAAGGAGAAGCGTGATGAAGAAGAGCGGAAGGAGAGGAGGAGAATGAAAGAAAGAGAGAAAAAGCTCAGAAGGAAAGAGAGGTTAAAGGGGAAAGATAAGGATGTAGATAAGAAGACTTCCCTGATGGAGGAGACTCTTTTGTCCAATGATACAAAGGACAAATCATCACCCGGCGCTGATGAGGAACCAAATGAGATTGTTGGCTCCAGGGATTCTGTCAGTTGGAATGGGGAGACTGTTAGTCCCAGGCCTGTATCCTCGGATATTGAAGATGAGGAAGCATCGGGAGAATGCCCTACTTTTGGAGATCAGTTCAATGAGAATGCTGAAGTGGAATTCACTGAAGTGAATGACGGCGCTAGTTCTTTCACAACTGAGCAGTTGAGTTTTTCTCATGGAAAACTGAAATCTCGGAAAGAAGGACAAGTGGATCAGTCTCTGAAATGGTCTGATAAACGCCGATTTGCTGTTGTTTCAGAAATTGGCCCAATGGGCAACCGTTCTATGCCAAGATATCAAAGTGACAGCTCTGAGAATCATTCCAGGGGTATGCATTCATCAAACAGACAATTAAAGCCAAATCCACAAAAGTCCTGTGGTCGAAATTCTGCATCTAAAAGCAGTGAGAAGTTGCACTATGCAAACAGCAGGATGAATGAAAGATTTGATGCCCATCCCTGCGGGTGCAACCAAATTCATGATTTCCGGGCAAATACTGATCTACCTGTCTCAGCAATTAGAACGGGCCGGGAGAGTAAATACATGATAAAGTCGGAATCATCCCTTGATGTGTCCAAACACTTCTACCGTGGAAACAAATATAATCAAGCTGATTACCCTCGTCAGAGTGGTGGAAGGTTGAAAAGCAAAGTCATCACAGGCATTAATAATCTCGGGAACAAAGACTCCATTCACTTTAGGAAGGTGTGGGAACCGCTGGAATCTCAGAAAAAATGTCCTCGAAGCAACTCGGCCTCTGATGTAACCTTGATAAGTTCTGGTTTTAAGGCTGAGGGAGAGTCATCCGATAGCACCAAGTCCTCTGGTGAATTGTGTTCAAGTGAGGATAGTGGAGACTCCATTGAGATGAATCACAAGAACTCGAGCATGAGAGGGCCTAATGGTGATGTGGGCCAACGCTGTCAAAGTGAGCCAGAAAGTGGTGTAGCAGACTCCACAAAAACTGCTGGTGCTGTAACAAGTAGTTGTTCAAATTCTGATAACTGCTCGTCTTGCCTCAGCGAGGTGGACAGCAATACCCCATCCTCGAATCATGGGAATCCTGAATCTTCTTCTACTTCAGACTCGGAAGATGCTTCTCAACAATCAGAGAGAGGAGAAGCTTTGGGCTGTGATAGTGTATCTAATTGTCATAAGGTTAACATCGAGGCAAGTGAGGTCACCAACGGAGTGGAAGCTTCTGGGAATAATCGACCGTTCCTTAGGTTTCCTATTGGCAGTGATGGGAACCATCCAGATATTTATCCACCAATAAAACTTTCCCACCCTTCTAGAGATCTAAACAGCACTCCCTTCGGCATGGGCCACAAGAATCCAGCCATGCTTCCTGAGATGCAATGTAGTCAGAATATCTACTTGCCGATGTTTCAGAGTCCATCGAACATGGGTTATTATACCCATCAGAACCTCATCTCGTGGGCCCCCTTCCCGGCTAGTGGATTGTTACCCCATGCCAACAATTATCTCTATCCTGGGCCCCTCGGCTATGGTTTGGATGCAAACCGGGGCTTCTGCATGCCATATGAAGCAATGCAGCATTTGGCTCCTCCAATGATCAACGGAGGTCCAGGCCCGTTTCCTCATCCAGCCTACCGGCCTGTGACCCCAGCGAATGGTGTCTACGTGGAGGAAAAGCCTCAGCTACCTAAGCAAGGTGTGGGTCAAGAAGTCTCAGATGTGATGATTAGTCAAGAGAAGGTTGTCCCAGCAAGACCAGCGAAACCTTCAGAGCCTCCACATAATGAAGGAGGGAAAGGGGATCCATCTGCCAAAGCTTGCCAAGAGAACTCGGGCTTCTCTCTCTTTCACTTTGGTGGGCCTATAGCTCTTTCGAACATCACCAAGTCATCGGAAGATGCGGCAATCGGCGACATATCTTCTGTGGTTCCAACCGATACTGCGGAGGGCTTTCATGACTGCAATAAGAAGGAGACCACCATTGAAGAGTACAACTTGTTTGCAGCGAGTAACGGCATGAGGTTTTCAATCTTCTGAGGTCGTTCCTAGTTCAGGAGGTTTGTGGGTGTTTGCAGCTGGGAGAGTCTTAGTTTGGACCTTCTCTCGTCTTTGGTAATGGTAGTAGTTTTCGAGTATCTTGCTTTTTTTCTTTTTGAAATGCCCCAATAATTTTCATGAAATATGCAAATCTTAGCAAATTTTTAAAATTTTATTTTTATTGTCATTCACCGTCCTTCTGATAGTTTTTCCATAGAGAGGATACAGAAATTTACATCCTGTTTGCAGGCTTTCGTTCTTCGGTATGAGTTTCGGTTTTGCTCTGTTCATTGGTTTTAGCATTTGTAACAAGCTGCAAATTCCTGAAATTAACAATAGAGACTTGCATTCTTTTCATATCATATTACCGCTTAAAAGTTGGTCAGAATGAGAATAACCTATCTGTAGCCGAGAAACTCATGTTCGAAAACACTTACATCACAATCGAGTTTTCAGCCATCAAGAGATATTCGAGTAAAGCCTAAGAAAACAAAATTTCTGAACTATCCATCAGTGCTGGCTGCTGGGGAGCCGGATGAGGACAGAGTGCTCAGGCTTGTGCTCGCACTCGTAATCGAGATGCACAAATGCCCTCTCGACTTCAGGTAGTTCTTCGATCTTTATCTGCAGTGACTCTCCGATAGTATGCGCTTCTTTTAGCGGCATATCTTTTGAGAGCTCGATATTTTCAGGCAAAAGTTGAATAGAGGAATGTATGTAAGTACCACTGCTACTTAATTTCAGAATTTTAACCCATCATATCTCAGAGAGTATGTTGCGGCTTTGATTAATGTAAGCTGATTGTAACAATGAAGGTCCTCCTCTTAATTACCTCGACGAAGTAAAGGACTCTGGATGTGTAATTACCTCGTCCTGAGGATCATGCCTCAGGACGAGGTATGTGAGCTTCTGTAGAACTTCGGCAGGGGCTGATTTGTCCCGGATCAGTTGCTCCACAGTTTGGACAAGCACTTCGAAACCTGTGTCGATCAAGAAGAAAGCACAATCATTAGGAAATCATTGGTTCCTACTGATGAAACTTATGACCAAAAAATTTTATCGGGGTCTTCGTTGTTTGCTAAGCATCGAAATGCATATCTACACGAATAGAGCTCGGTTTGGATGGAGATTCTTATCCAGAGTGGCCATTACAGCAGCAAAGATTATAATACCAACGAGCTGAACCAGCGATTTTCCTATGGATACTTGTAAATGTTTATACTCTTCATGGACAGGTGCATGAACCAAGGATCCGCTCCTCGCGGTAGCATAAATTTGTAGTTGTCACATTTTATAAACCGATGAAACGCTAACATGACGAAGTTCAAAATATATAAATAAAATAGGCGATTCTTGAATGTTGACAACCTTAAATGCTAGCAAGAGCATGTCAGCCCAGCTGGATATTTTCATGCTCTCTCATGTTGGGCTTGCTGGTTCTGATCTTCATCCTCGTCGGCAGTGACATGGGGCGATTCGAGAGACTCAACTTCCTCGAAAGACCAGAAAATGGCGAACTGCTTAACATTTGACTAGTGTAGAGATACGTATGTATCTTCGACTAAGCCCAACATGAGAGAGCCATGAAAATATCCAACTGGGCTAACATGCTCTTGCTAGCATTTAAGGTTGCCAACGTTCATGAAACATAGTTTATGTAATTTGAACTTCATAGTGGCCGGTCGGTTTATACTTAAAATGTGACAACTATAGATCTATGCTACTGTGAGGAACGGATCATTGGCAATCGCGGCCTCGACACTCGACTCCCTGCTTGATCTAATGGCAGGAGGGATACTTTGGTTCACGCACCTGTCCATGAAGAGTATAAATATTAACAAGTATCCCATAGGGAAATCGCGGGTTCAGCCCGTCAGGATTATAATCTTTGTTGCTGTAATGACCCTTCTGGGTAACAATCTCCATCCAAACGAGCTCTATTCATGTAGATATGCATTTTGATGCTTAGCAAACAACGAAGACCCTGGTAAAATTTTTTGGTCGTAACTATCATCAGTAGGAACCAATATAATTTCCTAATGATAGTGCTTTCTTCTTGATCCACACGGAGGTTTCGGAGTGCTTGTCCAAGCTGTGGAGCAACTGATCCGGGACAAATCAGCTCCTCCTGAAGTTCTACAGAAGCTCACATACCTCATCCTGAGGCATGATCCTCAGATCAAACGAGTTGACACAGTCCGTGCTTACACATTCGGAGTCCTTTACTCCGTCGAGGTAATTAAGAGGACCTTCATTGCTACAATCAGCTTAAATTAATCAGCCGCAAAATACTCTCTGAGATATGATTGGCTTAAAATTCCAAAATTAAGTAGCAGTGGTACTTACATATTCCTCTGTTCAACTTTTGCCGGATAATTTTCAGGTGGACATCGAGCTCTCAGTATATATGCTACTAAAAGAAGCACATGCGATTAGAGAGTCACTGCAGATAAAGATCGAAGACCTACCTGAAGTCGAGAGGGCATTTGTGCATCTCGATTACGAGTGCGACCACAAGCCTGAGCACTCTGTCCTCATCCGGCTCCCCAGTGGCCAGCACTGAGGGATAGTTAAGAATTTTTTTTTTCTTTTTAGATTTACTCGAATGGCTCTTGATGGCTGAAAACTCGATTGTTATGTTAAGTGTTTTCGAGCATGAGTTTCTCGGCTACAGATAGGTTATTCTCATTCCGACCAGCTTTTAAGCCATAATATGAAAAGAATGCAAGTCTCTGTTAATAATCTCAGGAATTTGCAGCTTGTTACAAATGCTAAAACCAATGAACAGAACAGAACCGAAACTCATACCTTCTCGGGCAGTTTCGAGAAGAAATCACTTCTCAGGGAAGCGACTGCATCGCGGTCATCAGTCAACAAAGAGTGGTCCTTCTTCTCGGTCCGAGTAGACGCCACCAGCAATGGCATTTTCGCTTCTTCTTCCATTTCCTTTACTTCCCACCGAACCTGAGAAACAGAGACAGAGAGGCAGAGGCCAATGGATTCTGTTTTGTGTGACTGATCAGCAAGACAGAGGAGATTGGCTATGGAAGCATTGATAAATAAGAAGAGGTGGAAAAGGGCATTTTTCAAATATAATATTCAGAATCATAAATCAATCAATGGCTACATTGATTCCTTGCCATGATTTCACCAGACATGATAAAAGGAAGTTCCTATCACTGTCGCAACCTTCTGGGAATAAGAAGAGCAGACACCAGCAGGCTGCGAACTTTGCAACTTTAATGTATGTAAATGTATGTTCCCATTTATTTTATATTGTCTAGTTTATCCATGTAATTGTAACGCAGAAAGATAATTCAATTCTATGCCCGCTCCTGCACATAGAATATCTTGGATTGGATCCAGATTGAATATGCAGTGCTTAAGTGCACTTTGTCATCGACTTTGTACTGTTTTTTTTTTTTCCCTATCTATTGTTTTCGGATTGGATCCCGTATTGCACCTCTCTCTCTCTCTCTCTCTCTCTCTCTATATATATATATATATATATATATATATGACTTCTAAGTTCTGAGAAATTCATTAAAAAAAAAAAACTGACAAATTCTCCATCGTTAGGCTTTGAAGGTTCCCTGCATATTGGGCAGACAATGCGCTGCATATTCTCGACAACTAATATCCAAACAATTCCATATGCAACCGGACAAACATTAGCAACCATACCGATACCTTATCGAAAATAATCGGACCATTTATTCCTAATCCATGCAAATGTTATGATAATCATAGAATATCCGTCAAAAATAGAAAACATTTTAGAGACACCGCTATCCGTGATCGTTTTGAACTCATTCCGAATAGAATTCATATGTTCTATGCAACGCATTCGGTTCACCATGTTCATCTCGAAACAGCACGAAACGAATAACGACGATCCTCGAGGCCCAACGATAGAGACCAATGATAAATGGGCATCGGCCGATGAAGTTCAGACCCGCTTAATGGGCCGGCCACCATGAGATATTACTCGGGCCCGCTTGCACGTCCTTGCCGGGACATAAGGCTATATAATGCATTCTCGATATTAATACACAATCTGCTATGAGTAAGCCTTTAAAAAAAAAAAAAAAAAAAAAAAAAAAACTTAACTATCACGCTCTTGAAATCCCGAGTTGTACGGGACATAAGGCTATAGATTCTTGACAAGATTTCGCCGTAATCACTTCCCTAGCGACTAGTCAGACTGGTTGAGAAGCTCAGTGCGGCGGGCTGCTGGGGAGCCGGATTAGGACGGAGTGCTCAGGCTTGTGCTCGCACTCGTAATCGAGATGAACAAATGCCCTCTCAACTTCAGTTAACTCTTCGATCTTTATCTGCAGTGACTCTCCGATCGAATGCGCTTCTTTTAGTGGCATATCTTCTGAGAGCTCAATGTCCACCTGAAAATTATACGGCAAAAGTTGAACAGAGGAATGTACAAGTACCACTGCTACTTAATTTCGGAATTTTAAGCTATCATATCTCGGAGTGCATTTTGCTGCTTTGATTGATTTAAGCTGATTGTCGCAATGAAGGTCCTCTTAATTACCTCGACGAAGTAAAGGACTCCGAATGTGTAAGCACGGACTGTGTCAACTCGTTTGATCTGAGGATCATGCCTCAGGACGAGGTATGTGAGCTTCTGTAGAACTTCGGTTGGAGCTGATTGTCCAACTAGCGAGACTGCAAAAAGAAACATTAAAAAAGGGAAATGCACGATTGGATTTCTTTTCCGGAAAAAATGGCCTGAGTTACATTTATCTAGTCAACAGCGTAGAAGGAAAAAAGAAAGAATACCGGCATTCTCCAACACCGTGCCTGACCAATTTGAGATCGTGTAGATCGCGAGAACGATAGCACCTGATGGATCGATCCACCAATAGAACTGATCGCCGAGAACAGCAGCAATCAATCCCACTACATTCGTCACCACATCAAAATAATGATCCTGTCATGGGAATCATTAATTTTTCAGCAATAAGGCTAAAGTAATTGAGTGTCAGTTGATCAGATCTGCATAGAGTCCGAGGAGATGACCTTTGCATAAGCACGGACAATTTTGTTCCCCGAGCTTCTGCAATAGATCCAAAGGACGAGCTTCACTCCGGTTGCTGTCAGCATAATCACATATAGCCAAAGTAATTGCTCCATAGTCATATGTTCGGAAGGTTTGTCTCGGATCAGTTGCTCCACAGCTTGGACAAGCACTTGGAAACCTGTACAAAAATCAAGAAGAAAGCACAATCATTAGGAAATTATTGTTTCCTACTGATGAAACTTATGACCAAGAAAATTTATCGGGGACTTTGTTGTTTGCTAGGCAGCAAAATGCATATTTACATGAATAGAGCTCGGTTTGGATGGAGATTCTTACCCAGAGTGGCCATTACAGCAGCAAAGATTATAATCCCCACGGGCTGAACCCGCAATTTCCCTATGGGATACTTGTAAATGTTTATACTCTTCATGGACAGGTGCGTGAACCAAAGTATCCCTCCTGCCATAACATCGAGCAGGGAGTCGAGTGTCGAGGCCGCGATGGCCAAGGATCCGCTCCTCACGGTAGTATAGATCTGTAGTTGTCACATTTAATAAACACGACGAAGTTCAAACTAAATAAACTAGGCGATTCTTGAATGTTGACAACCTTAAATGCTAGCAAGAGCATGTTAGCCCAGTTGGATATTTTCATGGCTCTCTCGTGTTGGGCTTGCTGGTTTCGATCTTGATCCTCGTCGACGATGACATGGAGCGAGCCGAGAGACTCGACTTCCTCGAAAGACCGGAGAGTGGCGAACTGCTTCTCGTAGTACTCTTTCTCCCCTGAGCATCTCAAAGAGATTAGCAGGCACATGTTCCTCCTGAATATAACAATCAACACTATATATGCACAACATTTAAGCGTAGAGATATGTACGTACCTTCGACTAAGCCAGTGGCTTTGGAGAGATCTATGTCCAACGGAGACTCGGGATCGAGGCCCGACCGGACCTTCTCGGGCAGTTTCGAGAAGAAATCACTTCTCAGGGCAGTGACTGCGTTACGGTCATCAGTCGACAAAGAGTGGTCCTTCTTCTCGATATGTGTAGACGCCACCAGCAATGGCGTTTTCGTTTCTTCTTCCATTTCCTTTACTTCCCTCCAAACCTGAGAGAGAGGGAGAGAGAGAGAGAGAGAGAGAGAGAGAGAGAGGCAGAGGCCAATGGATTCTGTTTTGTGTGACTCCGGCAGACAAAGCAGATTGGCTATGAACCGTTGATATATAAGAAGCAAGAGGAGGAAAGGGAATTTTTCAATTTTTCAGAATCAATCGATGGCTAAAAGGGAATTCCCATCAGTGCTGCAAACTTCTGGGATAAAGAAGAGCAGCCAGCAGCCCGCGATACGGGGCATAAAGGTACGTCGGCACGCCGTAGTTGACGAAGTGCACGTCACATGAGCCAACCTTAACATGCAATGCAAGGATTTGAAACCTACTCCATCTTGACTCGAGCCAAACCAATGCACGGACGAGCTAGGACTGATCTCCAGTCAGAAACATATTTACATATATATGTACGTGTATGTATGTTCCCTTTTTTTTTTACTTTGTATATTCGTTCCCTTTTTTTTTTTTTTACTTTGGATATATTCCTTTTTCTTTTTTCGTTTGGTAATATATATTGTCTATTTTATGCATGTAATTGTAGTCGCAGAAAGATAATTCAAATCTATGCCCACTCCTGCACAAAGAATCTTGGATTAGATCCAGAATATGCACTTTGCCATCTCCTATATATAGATATATGAATAAGAAGTGCATCGGATACCGGAATATACACTCAAAAATAAAAAAGAAAGAGTATATTTTTTAATGAAAGTCGATCTATATAATAATATATATTTATGTTGAAGTTTTGCGATTTTTTCGGTGTTTATTTTAGTATTCTAATATAATAATAAGAATTGACTAATTCAGTTCGAGTTGAATATATTCATTAGAGGTAAAATTCTTTCAATCAATAATTTTTTTATTCAACATATTTAAATTCGAGATCTTTTTTAAAGAAAAATAAACGTAGAACGGTTTGAAATTCACATTTATTGTTGGTCTTGTGATTTTTATTTTTTTTTTAGTCCGTGGTTTTGTGCATTGATGTTGTTTGGGAGGAAGCTAATAAATCGACAGATAAGGACTCGGTTTTGGACAATTGTGGGGATATCTCATACACATGTCCTTTTCCCTCTGCTCCTCCCCCCTTTTATATATATAGGAGTGCCTCTGTACGGGCCTTGAAAGTCACCTTTTATGGATTATAAAAAAAATTTTAAAAATAAATAAATTATTAAGTAAGAAATTTATTATTTAGCAAGTTACTTTATTACTTAGTATAATAAGTTATCTTATTAAAGAATAGATTTGTTACAGTTTAATAAGTTTCTTATTATATTAAAAAATAAGTGTTTTATTATTTAATAATTATTTAGTATTTTATTAATAACAATAATCCAACATACTGTGACGTATCAATTCCCGATTGGCCTCCGCAAATTTTCCCTTTTCAGGAGCCTCCGCACTGAAGTTTATCTCTATATATATATATACATACACTTTTTTGGCTCTCTGTCATCTCATCTCATCTCATGGACTGTCCTCCATTTCTTTTCTTTGACGTTGCAGGCTGCAGGACCCCACCCCATAAATACCGCCATTCATCAGTCTTACCCCGTTATTTTTCATTTTCTTTTTGGTAAAGACCAGAAAATATTACTCATTTCTGAGATATCAACTTGGTCTTATTTAACTATAGCATGCTTTTTATTATGAAAATATTTATTTTTCATTGTAACGTATGTACATATCTTTACATGCTTTACTTAGGATCCTCTAGTTTAGCAGTAGATATTACTTTCCTTTTATCTTTACAGACCTGAGTGTATACATACCGATTGAGTGAATGAATCTAGATATCTTTTTCGCTCCAATTCTGATTCTTGACATGGTATCAAAGCGGTGGTCTTGAGGCCAACCGTTTCTCATCGCCGGCTAGCAAAGCCGAGCTTCCATTTGCCAGCAATCCTTCCTGAGCGTCATCCATCACCCCTCTGATTCGTCCTGCAAATTTTTCAATCATCGCCTCTCTAATTTGTTCTGCAAATTTTCACTCAATCCCTTCTTCTTCTTCTTTTTTTTCTGAGTCATCATCATGACAAAAACCACAGATCATAACACTTCGAGTGGAGACATGCCACTCACCTATGTATTCGCTCCTTCTAATGGACTTCAATTCGTGGCTCTTAAGGAGAGGAAAAAAGTTCACCAATTCCTCATCCGCTCGCAAATCCTCAGTAAGGCCCCACTGCCAAACGCGAACAGGGCACACTCCATGGCTACACACGACGAAACTCAACATTAGATTACGTTTGGCAAGGAATCAAATTCTGAAGCAATGGGTTTCGTGGCGAAAATTGCCAACGATTTCAATGGGAACGCAAAACCTAATTTAGGCTTAGGCAGAGGAGAAATCAAACCTCTGGGCTGCTCCTTTTGCGACTACTGCGGTCGAAATGGCCATTATCGGGCCAATTGCTATCGACTCCACGGTTACCCGAGCTCCGATCAGTCGAATCAGAAGAATTCGAGCAGTAATTCTTCAGGTTTATCTCGACTAGGCAGAAGGTGTAGTTTCTTCTTCCTCGATTCCTCAGCAGACTCAGGGTGGAAGGGGAATCGAATATTCTATTTCTAACCCGAGAAGCTCGGGGATCTACTACTCGGGCAGCCCGGCCCAGCTCGGATATTCTCCATCTTGCTCGGCCCAAATGAATCTTGGGTAATGGAGGCCCAATCAATCGGCCCAGCAATCTGTCAGTCAAGGTCCAGTGAACTACATGGTAGTTCAAGCCCACGCGGACCAACCCGCCGACCTCAATAAGCTGGCCCATTTTTCAAAAGTCCAATTACAGAAACTCATGTCGATGGTCTCACGTAATGATGGTGAGGTTAATCGACTAAGTGGTGAGAACTTTGTGCCCATTAATTCGAAACTTGATTGGATTATCGATTCAGGAGCTTCACGGCATATGACTGGTAGCTTGGACAATCTTTTTGATATTACTCCTATTCATAATGGCCCGACTATACACGTTCCTAATGGAATGACAAAAGCTACCTTTATGGGCAAGGTATCTTTTGGAGCCGATATGGTCCTTCATAATGTCCTTTACATGCCCAATTTTACTTGCAACTTATTGTTTGTAGCTCAATTATTTCGGGAACTTAATTGTAGTGTACACTACATTTCTGCTCTATGTTTGATTCAGGACCGCACCTCGGGGAGCACGATTGGAGTGGGTGAACTTCACGGGGGGGTCTGGCTTCTGCGACAAGTCTCTTTATCATTTCAGCAATTACGAGCAATGAAAACAGATGATGGAGACATCTGGCATAAGTGGTTGAGATATCCTTCTCCTCGTCTTCATTCGAGAATAACTCTATTTCCATAAGTCGTTCAGATAATAAGGCACTTTGTGATATATGTTGTCGAGCAAAACAAACACGATCTAGTTTCTCCAACAGTTCAAATAAAGCCTCTTTTCCATTCCAGTTAATTCACTGTGACATATGGGGCCCTTACAAAGTCTCATCTATTATTGGTGCTCGATAATTTTTTTCAATTGTGGATGATTATAGCCGTGCTGTATGGGTCTATCTTCTATGGGACAAGTCGGAGGCACAACGTTTCCTGATTAGTTTTTGCAAGTTGGTTAGGAATCAATTCGATCGAACGGTGAAAACAGTGCGTAGTGACAATGGATCGGAATTTATGAGTCGAGTGGTTCAAGACCACTTTTCCGATAATGGCATCATTCATCAGACTTCGTGCACTGACGTGCCTCAGCAAAACGGGCGGCACAGCTTCTTAATCTCACACCTTCGAGTGTTCTGTCAGGCAAGACTCCATTTGAACTCCTCTTTCGACAAAAGCCCGATTATCAACACATTCGAGTTTTTGGATGTCTCTGCTATGCACATAATAATCCTTGTTTCAAGGATAAATTTGTGCCACGATCAAGGAAGTGCATTTTCATCGGGTATCCTTTTGGGAAGAAAAGTTGGAAAGTTTATGACTTAGAGACTCGAGAGTTTTTTGTTTCTAGAGATGTCCGGTTCTGTGAGAATAATTTCCCGTTCAACAGTACGTCCTCATCTGGTACTCCGAAGTCCAGTTCCGGCTCGTAGTTAGTTCTTGAAGGCGGGTGTTCAAGTCCACGTGGCACGTGTAGGTGAAGCGTCAAAGCCACACGTTGCCACATGAGGGCGGGTGTTGAGAGTTAAGTCCCACATCGAAAATATAAAAGGAATTCCACAAGTTTATAAAAGATTGTGTGCCACAACCTATTAGCTCGAGATTTTGGGTTGGAGATGAGCCCAATCGCTTATAGACTCAGTGGGTATTTTACATGATATCAGAGCGGGTTACGCTTTCGCGCACACGTATGGGCTCACATCACGCCAAGTCTAGTTTCGAAGTAGCCAAAGTACGTCTTATCTTAGTCCGGCCCAAGTGTAGCCTTATTATCAATTATCCCCCCTCTTTTCGCCTTAGGTGTAAGAAAAAGTCCACATCGTGGTTAAGTCTCGAGCACGAAAGTTCAGTCCCGGCTCGTAGTCAGTTCTTGAGGGCGGGTGTTCAAGTCCACGTTGCACGTGTAGGTGAAGCGTCAAAGCCACACGTTGCCACGTGAGGGCGGATGTTGAGAGTTAAGTCCCACGTCGAAAATATAAAATGAATTCCACAAGTTTATAAGGGATTGTGTGCCGCAACCTATTAGCTCGAGTTTTTGAGTTGGAGATAGGCCCAATCGCTTATATGCTTAGTGGGTATTTTACACTTTTTGTAAATTGAAATTCACGTATAATTGCAGAGTAAGATTTTAAAATTCACAAAAGTTCACCTATACAAGCCTTGACCCCCCCAAAAACAAGGTTCGCCTATACAAAACTTAATTTGTCAATTGTTCTTCCTGGTGATTTCCTTTTAACAATTGCTTCCTCTTTTTTTTCTTTTGACAGGGAAAAAGAGAAAGAAAAAAGAATCGACAATAACTTAAGCAGTTGAGCGTTTATTATTGGATACGAAGAAAAAAGAATCAACATTAATTTAAGAAAATAGCTTTTTTATTATTGGATACGAAGAAAGGAAGAATTACGACACCAATCATTAAACGACAACCTTGGACTACGTGTATATATATATACACACACATATACACTTAAGGATCGGAGGACCCATGAATTCAATCAAATTCATGTGTAGTTGCCTCTGCAATGGACATCGTTTGTCTTATCAAAAAAAAAAAGTATGATGTTGTTTTACACGCGGCATGCCCAAACCATTGGACTTTGGAGAGTACAATGATGATAAAGTGTTCATATAAAATGATGCACTTTTGGTTTGGTCCTGACTGACCTTTCCACCTCGAGCCATGCGTAGTGCGCGCATTGCGTCGTGTAAATCGCGACGACATTATCATAAGTGGATGCTAATAACAAGATGTTAACGAGAGATGTGCTATATTAATAGAGTTCGGATTGCCTTGAATAGAGATTAGTAAGCGCATGTCCTTACAAAGATGATAAAAACATTACCTAAAATTCTTAACTAATGTTGACTTCTTGGTTATGTCTATGGAACTTCTAACAAAGAATGTGAGACCCATATTTGCCTATTTTTGTGCATGCCATTACCTTAACATGATTGATTTTGTTCGCTAGGGTTTCCGTACGAATACTCGCTGACCTTTCAAATAGCTGTATAGATAAGCCGTATATTGTTCACTTGTTAAAATATGACACGCCGATCACGCCCTCGATGAGAACAATATATATTGTATGACTTTGTATGGGAAGATCATTTGCAACATCTATATATGTATGGGAGACGGATTCTAAATAACTCTCTCAATGGCCGGCTTGAACTGTGTTTTAATTATTTTTCTGGGTTTATGATTACGATATTATTGTAAGAAATTAGTTATATACATATATTTTGCAATGAATGGGTCGACTCTCTTTGGCATCTAATAAGAAGAGAGTCATCTGGTTCATCTAGTCCACATATCGCTTCATTGAGAAGCATCTAAAAATGGTGACCTCGAACTATAATATTATCGTGCTAATGTAATTAATTTAATTTTCCAGGGCGACTTCATCTCTTTCCCATATGTCTCTTACCTCGCAGTGATTGGGGTAAAAACATAATTAAATAAAATTACTGTATTAATTAGTAAAATGAATTATGAGGTACTGCTCGTGTCATCATAACACCCATTAATGATATGATCTTTTTTTTTTTGGGCAAACAACCATATTATTGCTACTTCATCGTCATGTTAGTGGGCGAACCCAGAGGAGCAAACTTCCCTTTCTTTTTTCTTGTTCTTTTTAATGAAAATCAGGTCCGTGCATTGCGAGTATATGCAATAAATTAATAAAGTATATAATTTATTCGATTCTTATAAAGAATTAGTTAAGGTTCGCTCGTTGTTCAGTAACTTCTTATCAATTCCTTTATAATAAAATGATTTAAAAAGGTATATTAAAAACTATTTGTTTTAGTGAATAAACATAATACACAATAAATCGTGAGATTCAAAAAAATACGACAAGTAAATAATTACTCTATGATATTATGAAAATGTAAATCATATATACATATTAAGAGATAATAATATATATAAAACGCGAAAAGAATTTTGGTGATCCGCTCAGTGACCAAGTAATCCTATGCTCAAAAAAACATATTATTATTATTATTATAATTATTATTATCTCATACATAACAACATATCTATGTATCCAGTTGTGGCATGTATCGAGACCAGCTCGGTGACCCAGTAATCTTCACAAGTTAAGCGCCGCACACCCATTATCGCATCTGCTTTCGAGGATTAAATTACACAATATATTAGTACTGTTTGCGCTAATTAAGGTACACATTTTTTAACCAACCGAGCCTGCATGATGATGAGAAACTGTACTGGACGATGAATATAATAAGAATGCCCGGCCGGTCTGTGCTGGTAAATCAATAAACAAGCCTGCACGTGATATGAGAAAATATCTAGTGGATATTAAGTTCTTAAATTTGATTAAGACATGCAACTACAAGCCCTAACGATAAAACATAATAAAGGACAAAAGACAAATGATATTATTTGACTGCAATAATTATTAATAATTGCCACCACAAAAGATATGATAATTTAATATATATATATATATATATAAATCGAAATGGGGCCAATTGTATGACGTCATAGTGGTAGGCCGACAGTCTTATATGAGCTTGCTATGTGCTGCTGCCGATCAAGTATCAATGGTTTCCCACATTTAAATTAGGACACAGTCACATTAATTATTTGCAAATATTGTTTTCACTTTCAGAAACATTTGTTATCATTTGCATTAAAAAAAAAGGAGAGAAAAAGAGTTTTCTACGGCGACTTACTAATTTTGCGCTTACGTTTTCCATTGGCGTTTATAAGCTTAGTCTCAACCCTTCTGATTCCATATCTTATTGTTTGGGGATGTTATGCATACGGTCATCATGTCCCAACTTCATATTGTTTACTGTTTTTTTTTTTTATTTAATGTATTCGGGCATCGATATATAGGGCTTTAAGTTTTAAGAAGTTTATTAAAAAAAAAGAAAAAGATATAACATCCTATTGTGATTTGAATTTGAGACAAATTGGACTCCGTGATTTTTTAATGGACAACTAATACCATGTGATTTACTTCGTGAGACATAAGGAATCTCGCCATTAGTTTTTTTGTCACTTTTAGTCCTCAAATTTTCTTTTGTCATCATTACCCTAAAATTATAAACTTTTTGCAATTTGATCTTAAAATTCGAAAAAAAATAAAAAGAGAAGGGGCTGTGGCCGCCAATCGGCGATCCCGACCCCACCATCAAGGTCTCCAACACCGACAGAGGATGTCGGAAACCTCGAGGGTGGGGTCGAGGTCGCCAATTGGTGTCCCCTTCCCCCTTTTTTTCGAATCTTAGGACCAAATCGCCAAAAATTGATAGTTTGAGGGTAATAATAATA
Source organism: Punica granatum (assembly GCF_007655135.1). Taxonomy (NCBI): domain Eukaryota; kingdom Viridiplantae; phylum Streptophyta; class Magnoliopsida; order Myrtales; family Lythraceae; genus Punica; species Punica granatum. The sequence goes on along the minus strand of NC_045128.1, from coordinate 39,524,082 downwards.
AAAAGAAAAGTTTGAGAATAAAAAATAACGAAAATGTTAACGACGAGATTCCTTATGTCTCACGAAATAAATCATATATAGTGTTAATTGCCCTTAAAAAATTGTATGGTACAATTTATGTCAAGTTTAAATCACATTGTTTTTAAAAAGAAAAAAAAAAGAGAAGGAAAACTTCTGACAAATTCAGACACTGCACTGCGTATTCTGGACAACTAATATCCAAAAGATTCTATATGCTACCGGACGAACATTAACCAACCGTACCAAATCGAAAATAATCAGACCATTTATTCCTAATTCATGGAAAGAGTCCTGTGCTCCTACCATTTTAGAGACACCACTGGAATTACTATAGGGTCAAAGAATATTTACCCGCCATCGTTTTGAAACCCATTCCCATAGAATTCATATGTTCTACTCAATGCATTCGGTTCGCCATGTTGATCTCGAAACAACACGAGATGAATTTCGATGATCATCCTCAAGGAAGGCCCAACGACAGAGATCAATGATAATGGGCCTCGGCCCATTACGATCAGGCCGGATTAATGGGCCGCCCAACATGAGATATTAATTGGGCCCACTTGCCCGTCCTTACTGGGCTTTCATACGCCGGGCTCATGCCTAAAGCTCATCCCCTAACTGCTTTGTCCATCATCGCCTTTCCCACCGATCAGTTTGAGCCTTTTTTGACATTGGCAACGAATCCCAAATCCCAGCCTGTTCCGTCTTCAGAGCTCAGCTCCGATCTCCGTCCCGTCTCGTCAATGGCGACTCCCCAGTTCCTCGCGGCGTTCAAGTACGCCGACAGCCTCACCGTCGTCGCCATCTCCTTCTGCACGGCGATCGTCTGCGAGGCCATCTCGTGGCTCCTCATATACCGCACCGCCTCCTACAAGACCCTCCGCTCCTCCATCGACAAGGCCGCGAAGAAGCTCGAGTCCATGAAGACCGACTCCAACCCCGCCAAGATCTCCGTCAAGAAGTCCAAGACGAAGAAGATCGACCGCGTCGAGACCAGCCTCAAGGAGTCCAGCCGCGACCTCTCCCTCTTCAAGTTCAAGTCCGGCGCCGTCGTCGCCCTCGTCCTCTTCGTCGTCTTCGGCCTCCTCAACTCCCTCTTCGAAGGTAAGGTCGTTGCTAAGTTACCGTTTAAGCCGTTCGGGATTGTTATGAAGATGAGCCATAGAGGTCTGCCGGGCGACGATGCTACCGATTGCTCCATGGCCTTCTTGTATTTCCTCTGCTCGATTAGTATCCGTACCAACCTGCAGAAATTCCTAGGGTTCTCGCCACCACGGGGAGCCAGCGTCGGGCTCTTCCCGATGCCGGATCCGAAGACCAATTGATCAGTTTTTGTAGCCCTAATCTGTAGCTCGCTGCTGCTTTATGCTCATTGTTTGCCTCGGGAAACTGAGTGGATTGATGTGATTTGTAGAATTCGATGCTATGGTTTCCAAATTCTTCACTTAGAAGTAGGATTGAGCTGATTAATTATGAATACTGGTGGCTGCACCAGCTGGATCAGAAGTTAGAACTTAAAATAAATTCGATAATGTTGCTTGCAAGACTCGTATTTTTCTTCTCTCTTCCATCGATTGAGCTTTCATTCATTCTGTTCTGGGATTAGATCGTGTTTTTAAGTCGATTTTTTGTTTATTAGTATCTCGCGGCACTGTTGTGGCTGCCAGGTTTTTTTTTTTTTTTTTTTAATACTTGAGAAGTTCCAAACGGCTTTACATTGAGATTGAATGCTTAGCATATATGGAAGCATTGTACCATCCAATCCAACGAGGTTTTCCTTCTTATTCACTGTAGTTATTTTGATACCATTCGTTTATGCGGATATTTTGTAATTTCGGGTAGGGTTTTCCTTTCCGTTTAACATAATGGTTTCATAACGTGGGTGACCCCTTAAAATGATTGGAAAAAGAGATATGTTTATATTAAGAATCTGACGACTCGGCGCAGGAAACTCTAGATGGACGTATTTAGGCTTTAGCTTTCTACAATTTTAGCCTTGCAAACTGTCCGAGTATAAACCGAATGCTTCACGAGTCATCGTTTATGTGTCCCGGTGGAAGAGGCTGATGATTGTAACTGCTATCTGGTCTCTTTAGTTTCACTGCTACTTTAGTATAGATGACTTGGTTGCTACCTGGAGAATTTGATACAGCGGGATCCTTGATTCTATTGACAAGCTTTACTGCAATACCTTGTGAAAAGGCTGCTACTTATGTTTTCTTATTCGACAACCCGGTTCTCTGTTGTGCTCATATGAAGTGGAGGCTTTGCCCGTTAGTATCATGTTATTGTTTATGTTTATATGAACAAGGTTGCAAATGGTTTAGTTGAGTTCTTGAAAGGCATTTGGGTTGCATCATCTCTGAGCGGTTGAAGCGTTGCTGATCTGAAATAGTAGGGACCCGTTCGAATACAGATTCCTTGTGCAGTTCCCTCAAAATCTGTACTATTGGTAGACATGACTGGAGAGTTAGGAACCAACTCTCTTCATAACTTCATGCGATACTGCGTGATTGGAGATTGAGGTTTGCATATGTGACCTGCCTTGCTGAAGACTTTTGGATCTGTTATTAGTCTATTTAAAGTATGTGCAAGGAGAGAGAGGGACCTTATTTTTTTGGGAAGAATAATCAATTGTTGTAGAATAATGACTCCAGTTGTTACCAGATATTCTAGACATTATTCTCAAACTTATTTGATCTTATCATTTAGCAAATTCTATTAATGATTATGATGATGATTTTTATGCTAAAGTTTCTCGAAGTTAGAATTTATATTATCATTCGAGTTTATTTTGTGAAATATGACCAAAAAAATACATAATTAGAAATAAACATACCACATCCATGAAACCAACCGAATTCAAGAAGCCACCTAATCTCTTCTTTCCTTTTTTCTTGGGCTCCTGCTTCCTCATTGTATTCCTTTCGTTCAACATGAATACAAATAACGAAAATCAGATATCATTCAAATATTGGAAAAAAATAAGATAAAATAATAAAAATTGAACAAAATGTAGAGTTAGAAATAAACAGAACCACTTTCATAAAATTAATCGCAAGTCGCTTGATCACTAGTTCACATATTATTTCCGTGGGCTCCCACTTCCCCATTGCATTCCTTTTGGTCAACATGAATACGAATAAGGAACATTAGATATCATTCAAACCCTGGAAAGAATAACATGAAATATTAGAAAATCGGAGAATGAGAATAAGAATACAAACAAAGAAAATTACATATCATCCAGTCTTGAATAAAATTATGGGAAGTATTAGAAAAAGGTGGGAGTAATCAATTGACATCTATAATCTCTTCTTTCTTTTTCTCTTGCACTCCTGCCACCGCTTTGTATTCCTCTCGTTCAATATGAATAAAAAACCAAACAACACAGATTTTGAATATCATCCAAACTTCGGAAAAATACATAAAATTTTAGCAAATTGAAGAGTGAGGGCATGAATAAAAACAATGAAGATTAGATTTTACCATAACCATGTACATAAGCAGGTGCATTAGAGAAAATGGGGAGGGGTGATTCTGGCACCTCGTATCGAAAGATGAAGCTCCAAGACAAAAATAACAATTTGCTTGCATAATCACTTGTAATCATAAAAAAAATCATTAAATATTATGCATTGAGTGCATCCGTTACTTTGATGTTAGTATACGTCGTGTTTTTTTAACTTGCATTAAGTATTTTATTTTAAGATATTGCACCACTGATTCTAGCAATAAATTGAATTTGCCATTGATTTAGACTTTATTGAGAGTGCTATTAAACATTTGGTTTTTTTAATTCTATCCTTTTTTAAAAAATAATTTGGCGTCAAATTTTTCTTTCCCTTTTAAACTTGTTTGATTATATATTGCGTAAATCCCTAATAATATAAATAATTATTTAATTATGTGTCCGTCCACAATTACAAATATGATTTTTCAGCATTTTATTATCTATTTTCCTTTAAAGTTCTATTAAAGTTTTTCCTGCAAATAGTAATTTTTGTTCATACCTATTATTTAGACATTTAAAATTATTTTTCTGGATTTTATTATCTATTTTCCAAACGTTGGTTTGGTCCTTTTTAGTCTTTTTTTTTACGCGTTCGTTATATGGACAATTTTATGAAATTTCATTGAATATTTTGCAATCGAAAGTAAGATTATAGTTACTCCTTAATATTTTCGAATGTAATTAAACTTTTTGTATTTGAAAATAAAGTAAATTTATGTAAATCATGGTCCAAAGTATAAATAAGTATGTTAGAATTAATTTTATGTGCTTGGAGAATTATTTGTTTTGTATGATATGAACATTATTTTTCATACCAAAATTTTTAACTTAAATTTAGAATGGAGATTTGTAATATCAAAGTCTAGTTATATATTAATGTTTATGCATGGATAACTTTTTATGAGATTTCATAGATATTTTGCATTCAAAATTAAAATTATAATCCTTAATGTTTTCCAATGTAATTATACTTTTTGGATTTTAACTGAAGTAAATTTATATAAATCATGGTCCAATGTATAAATGAATATGTTATAATTAATTTTACGTGGTTAGACAATTATTTGTTTCATACAGCATTGATATTATTTTTCATGCCATGTTTCTTTTACATAAACTTAGATTGGAGATTCGTACCGTCAAAGTCTAACTATATATTAATATTTCTTATTCATGAATTTTAGTTCAATTATAGACTCTAAATTCATCTCGCACTTCAAAATTAATATTTTATAAATTATTTTTAGTATGTGTAGAATTTTTATTTTAATATGTAAGCATGTATTATATCGCATAAAGTAAATGCATTGTATAGAATTTGGACATTTAATATATATGATATTAAAATACGTTTAACTAGTTTTTTTGTCCCCCTACGTTGCACGGGTTCATGTTCAAATGCTTCTATATTATTTTATCGTAATTATTTATTTAAAAATGAATTATCCTATACAAAATAATAATAATTTTCAACTTTAATTTTAATATAAATAATAATCTTCAATAATTTTTTTTATAAAACTTATTATAATATTAATTTATATTCAATTAATATGCATCACATTTTTAAATTAACCGTTACTATAAATTTATCACATACATTAAGTTTTGTAACTATAATATAAATTTAAATTTTTGAAACATTTTTTATAACACCTTTTTTCTTTATAATTATTTTTATATTTTATCAGTTAATAGCATTATGTTATAAATTTGTTTTTTCATATGATCATGATAATTTAAGAAATTCTATATGCATATCATCAATTCTTTTTGTAGTATTTATTTCATTTGGTGTTTTATATATTTGTTCATTTTTAATGCGCGCACGCAAACACACACACACACATATATATCCTTTCTTATAACGATTATTCTAATTTTTGAAACATATATTTGCTCTTTTAACACAATAAAATATGTTGAAAGTTAATTTGAAGTTTCATTTGATAATCAAATAATAAAATCATACTGTTTTGAATGGTTCGATAAATACTTTTTTATCTAATGGTCTCAATGCATTATATATTTAACTAATCGATCAATGTGTAATATGCATATTTTTATAAATATTCAAACAAAATTGATTATGTACTTTTTAAATACAAAATTTGATGACATTCTCATTTCAAATATATAAATTTTATTTGTTATATTACAGTAAGATCACATATTACAATAATTTTACCCTTATAATAAAATATGCTCGAAGCTAATTTGAAGTTTCATTCTATAATCATTTAATAAAATTAGATTAATTTTCAATGATTTTATAAATATTTTCCAACTAATGGCCTCAATGCATTATATAATTATCTAATAGTTGTACAATATACATATTTTATAGATATTCACACAAAACTAGTTACGTATTTTTTAAATACAAAATTGGATGACAATTTTTATTTTTTATATTTCCATAATTTCATATATTTCAATAATTTCACCCTTATAATGATAAAAATTAGGTTAATATCTAATTAAATGATTAATTGTTAGTATACTTAATTGTCATTTAATTTTTGGATTGAGCCTTTTCCTAGCAAGCCTAGAAGATATTGGATTTTTATAATTGGTCTTGATTTGATTAAATAAATTCTCTTAAATTTTGAATATATTATTTAAATAATTTTTTTCATTAACGAGAGAGCATTTATTACAACAGGATACAATTTTACGTATATATATGGATTTAGTTAAGATTTAAAATTTTAGATGGCCTAATTTTATCTTTCCATCCGTATTTATTGCTGAGGTTACAACTTACAACTCTCTCTCTCTCTCTCTCTCTATATATATATATATATATAGAGAGAGAGAGAGAGAGAGGGACCTCCAATCCAACAGCCTATTTACGCCTTACTGACCTGGTTCAACCCACGGTTGAACTGTTTGAACTTGGCTGGGGTAGATCAACAAACGTCTTTCACGGGGCCTTCATGGACATCCAAGCCTTTAATCACCACTTTCGGCCCAAATTCTGGTTGGGCCTGCGCTTTATCAACGTCTTTTACTGGGCCTAGAAGCCTCCAAGCATTTAATCACCAGCTCGGCCTAACGGTAGCTGGCTCGGTGGGTCTACCGAGCCATTCCCAATATGTATGTATGTATGTATGTATATGCGTGCGTGCGTGCGTGTGTGTATAAACACTAAAAACCTCTACAATTTGATGCATTGTATTTGCTCTACCTTCAAAGATAATATCCAAAATCCCCAAACTACAGCAAGACCAACAGTAACCTACGACCTCCATTGGTTCAAATGATCTGTGAAACAACTTGATCAACCTTCTATAAAGACCTGTTACAATCTCCGAGTTGAGCGGACATTTCACTTGACAATTATCCAGCAATAACTTGTTTTCTCTCCATCCATTTCCAAATTCACCCGATGTATCATGTATCTGAAGAGGCCGCAGCCGGTAACCAAGCGGGCCCATGGAGGAGCTTCAGCTTTATATCAAGCAGGAGCAGTGCTCATCTCAGTAAAAATATGGTAGTACGACTTGTAATCTGAAGTGTGACTGAACCCAGGCATAAAGTCCGAGAAGAACCTAAGGACTGCAGCTAGATGCTGCGGGTCCTTCGAGGCTAGCGTTGCTTCAAGGAACAAAGACGGCCGCGCGGTTACCACCTGAAAGACAGTAGTCCATATTCATTATGGCCACAGGTCACGACAATCTTAAATGAACCTCAACTATCCAAAAACTTAACTCCTCAACCTTATCTGAAGAACTTTTACACCAAACCAAACAAATAAGTGCCAAGTTCAGAATTCAACTCTGATACGTTTTGGGGTCTCATCGTCAAAATATGAACCATGTGCAGGCAGCTCCCATAACTGCTTTTACAACTTAGATATGCTTAAATTGGTGATAGATCAATGAGCAACAGCGAGTGGAATGAGATTTGAGGCACGTCATAATGATCCCAAGGATCTGTGACTTACATATTCTACTGATAGTATTAGGTAATGCAGGGCACAACTCGACCCACTGCGTTTTTTTGGCAAATCATCGATCCTTCAAGTTCTCTAAAAGAGATAGATTCTCAAAAATGATGCCCTACTAATACCCAAAACCAAAGTGCAAAGCAATAGCAAACCCATTTTGGTTGGTGCTCTGAACAGAAAACAGCCCAGACAACCTTTTGAAATTCACGATTTTTTGAGGAATTGACACGCAAAACCACGAGTAACTAACGACAAAGTATGGGCACCACGATTTACCTTATGCTTCCTTGTGTAACGTAAAGCTTCAAGATAATAACCTTCTTGAACCAAAGATATGACATAGTCATGATGTAAATTGAGCTGCCTCAACATATCTAAACCCAACTTCCGAGTTTGATAATTCTGTCTTCCAGATTCTAGTAGTTGCAATGCAACATCTCTAGAAGGTTCCACAACCTGCAATTAAGTTGCTTCATTTTTAAGAATTAACACTAAATTAGACAGGTAAAGGATGAGACATTTCCCATCAAGTGACTCATATTTGAAAGGGAAATCTGAAGACCTTATTTATAATGAAAAGCCCAAGTTCTGCAAATCGCTCATTGCGGGCTAAAAGTTGCACCATCAAGACATAGATATTTGGATGCAACTTTATCTTTTCTGAGCTAGCACTGCATAAAGCGAAGTACAGGTATTAATAGGAGAGTAAGCAAAGCAATGAAAAAGAAAAAAATAACCGTCGATCCATAAAAGCATCAAAGATCTGTAATTTTATGAACTGTGGACATTCAACGGATACAAGCCAATTAACAGAGACTGATTTTCGTAAATCAGGGTATAAAGAAAACCAACCAAGACGAGAAATTAAGCTAATTAGGTCTTTTGAGTTAAGCCCCTGACCTTCATGCCACCATGGTAATAATAGCCTTAGTTATACCCATTCACAACATAATTCTCAACGCAGTGACCAAACTGTAACTTGTACCCTCTCAGAAGCTTCTAATAGGAAACGAAGAGGGGGCTGGGAAGGGGCAATAGTGTATCCAAAAACAAATTTATGTTGGGCAATGTAATTTCTCTTTCATATCTACAATTGACTATAATTTCAATCTTGTAGCCTAATGTGGCTCCGTCATCATTAAAAATCGCATTCAAGTATAGGCCCCGTAAATTAGGTAAGAAAAGGAGAGATAGCAATCCCACATTCAAAGACAATGTAGGCATACCTACGAAGGAACTCAATGATGATGGCGACCAGATAAGATGGGTCACCGGCCATCTCTTCCTCAACAGGAGAAAACACAAAACTGTACATCTCGTCAGGGGAAATTGCTGGTGAAGTAAGTTGTGGCTCCTGCTGCTCAGAAACAGAAGCGGTCAAAAGGTTGTTCCTTGTCCCACCATTTTCAGTTTGTAAAGAAGATGATTGAGCCCCAGCTCTATGAGTTTCAGCACCCATGAGCGCTTTACTGCTACCAATGTTTGAGTCAGTTCTTAAATGTCCCATATTGCCATTCTCCTCCGAGTCTGACCCCGATGAAGTTGATCTACGAAAAGATTCCCCTTCCAGAATACCAGCTTCATGTTCCAAAGTTTTTCCAGTAATATTTACTCTGCTAGCAGAAGCATAATCACCAGCTACAGGAGAAGTTGCATGCAGCGAGCTAGAAGCTGGCAGTTTCTCGGTTCTTGCTCCTTTGAAATAACTACCAGTTTTGAGTGAATGGGCATAAGAAGAAACCAAAACATCTATCACCCTCGCAACCATTGACAAAGGTCTGCGCTCTAGAATGACAGTGCGTGCCATTGCCAAACATAAATGCTTAGCCTGCATCAAAGACGCCAATAGTTTCGGGAATACATTATATCTGTTAATTGGTTCTTAGCCTCTGGATAATGTCAGGGAAGGGGTAAGCACCAAAGTTTTACCTTATAGGCTTCTAGTTTCCGTCTTTGTAGAAAATCTAGCACTGATGACACATCAGAACTACTGGCAGCAATTGCCTGTACAGAGAAGAAATGAAAATTTCTTCAAGAAGAAGAAAGGCTACATATTATTGTACTTCTTCAACATAAATCAACAGAACTCACCTCTAGATCGAGATGAATCTTCCACAAAAGTTTGTTGGAGAAATCATATACAAGGTCTGGGATGAGGAAATTCCAGTCATCCCCATAGACCGTAGCTTCATGCTCACTTAGACAATCTGCCTCTGAACTGTCTCCACTTTTACCATTAGACCTCGAACCTATGCTACTGGACCTTGGTAAACCCCTCAATAAAAGGGGAAGTGGGGCTGATATTGGTGCTCGAGAGTCTAAAAATATATCGTACAGAATAACAACTTTTGCATCCACTTGATGAACCAGCAAGACGTTATCAACCACATTGATAGCAATCTTGCTTGAATATATTGGCAGAGAACCCTGAGATCGTGATGTAGATCAGTTGCTTGATACTATACAAAAAATGTTACTTCACGACACTAAGTACATGCTCAAATCACATTTCTGTGCACGAAATCTACTGTACGTTTTCCTGTCTCTGATTTCACGAACTCAAATGATGACACAAAACATAGTCGCATAGGAAGGCATACAATTCTAACAGCAGGATTTAGAGCTGTCTGTGGGAATTTAGACCTTAGCATCAAGTTCTTTTGAATGGTTAATCAATAACTATTTTTTATCATATTTAAGAACATTAGTACTGAAGAGACTTGCTATAGATACAGTTCTTAATTCATCAAATAAAAAATGCATGAGAAAACATGTAACAAACATGTGACCTGGAACTAAATTCCACAGTAATGATATCAGGTAGAAACATTTGAATTTAGTCAAGTAAATCACGATAATCAAGTAGAATCAATGTTGAGCAAGAGCATACCTGCTGTACTACAGCATCACGATAAAACCTATATGAGTGAAGTAGCATAGCTATCCTGTCAACTTGCAAGCAGTATATTCTACCATACCTGCCATTTGTAAGAACAAAACTAAATAGTTGGTAAAAGCAATAATTGACAGTTGTCAAGTTGGTATAACCAATACAAAAACTTAATATAATGAAGCATTTATCGAGTGAAATGCATCTTATCTGCTCACCAAACATACCATAGCAGCCTAATTCCTCAATCTGAATACACTAATGAGAAGCACGGGAAATAAACAGGCAAGAAAAAAGTGCAGGAAATACCCAAAACAAATAAACTTACACAGTGATGATATAGATATCTTCAGCAGCGAGGACAGGCATGCTGTTAGCCTCGGTTTTGGCCATCGCCATCTCGAATTTAGGCAAGCGGATGATCCCGGCAGATGAAAGCTGAAAGACCAATGTCAAGAAAAATGAAAAAAAGAGTCATGAAAAGAAAGTCTCTATGTTACACAAGCTCTGTAGTTATTTTCAAATAGAAAATGTAATTATCAGTGATCATCAAAATTAAATAATAAATAAAACACATAAATCAGCAAGCCAACTGGAGGTCGGAGCTTGCAGTCTGCCTCGTTCTTAGAGAAAGATAGCACCGACGCCAGGATAGACTCTAGGTTCAGAAAAGAAGAGGGTTAGCTAACTGCGTTCTCGGCTAAAGCAGATGAGAGATTGCAACCAGATGAGGATAGACTCTGATGATCCTGGAAAAATGAGGTCCAAGGGTCTACTCAGAATGTTCTGGGTTCTAGCAGATGATAAGGCTTCCAATAAATCATAAAAGTAGACTCCAAGAATGCTAGAAAGATGCGTTCCATAGCTCATATTAAAGAGAAACAAGTACCATATGCTGTATTAGTACCTTACTATGTCCCAATTTGAAAAGAAATATATCCACAAAAATGGCCCAGTCAAACTTGAGGAGGAGCTTTATGGATCTAGCATAAGAAAAACTTCACTCTTTAAAAGCTTAGAGTATAACTATTCTCCATTAACTCAGAGTTTAGCTTGTTGTGGAATCGTCCTAGCAGAAGCAATCGATAAGGGAGCCGTAGACAAACCTGAAATCCAGTGAAGGTCTTGCATTGCATTCCAGAAGCAAGAAGAACCAAACGGCTTTCATGTGTGTAGGCGTACCAACTCACATTCAATTTCCTTGTCTCCACCAAATGGAGCGTCTTTGACTCAGAATTGTAAGCAAACATATCCAGCCCACTGTAAATAAGCCTCGGTTTAGCGAAACAGAATGGGTTAACTATCATTTATATTAAGGCCATCAACCCACAATCAAATTGGTTTCTGACAAGAGAAGACATTACTCTCTTTACCAAGAGACAACATCTTCAATCGAATCAGAAAGAAATTGAGAATATCAGAATCCACCAAGAAATAACTAGAGCGCACATGAAAGTCCTCCGCACCTGGTCTTCACGAAAACAATGTCACACAGTGGACAGTCTGTCCAGAAAAATCCCAATATATTTTCTGACTCCGATTTACATCTCTGAGTAAAAGTTTCCCCGGTTTCTCGATGCTGAAATTGTACTTCGCCAGTTGAGCGCTGAATTGCTATTAATTTTCCATCTAAAGAAAACTTGATAGATAAGATGGGTCCATCACTTATGGTATCGGCGATAGGATCAACAGCCGGAGTGAAGGGAAAGATTTTCCAGGAAAACACCTGTGTAAGAGTGAAAATTCCAAATTAGAAAGATGGACAGCGTAACCCAGAGGAAAGGAAATCAAGCATATCTTCAGTAACAATGAGATCTATGTAAATTTGAATATACTAGAACTCGGCAAGATTCTGCATGCAGTGTACTAACCTGATCACTGGTTGGGGAGAGTAGCATCTTATTTCCATCATCATAAAACAAGCCCCTTGATCCAGGAACATTGCATCTTAGAGGTGGATACTTAATATAAACATGTGATAGAGCTCCAGAGGCACTCAAGCCAACAACAGGCGGCGAACTTGACGCTTGGCCAGACATTCCCAAGTTCCGTGTCTTTTGAACTTGGGAACAAGACTTCGGAAGATTGTGGCAAGATCTGCGAAGTCGTCAGTACATTTTATCACATTCAATGCACAATTTTTAAAAATAAATTAAAGAACCAATTATTGTGGAAGACTGATGGATACCTCTTTATTTAGATGCTTCTGCCTGCAGCTCAACAGACAACATATAGAACTTATGAACTTGCACCGAACTCGCACCTCAAATTATACTCTATTGGATTAGGCCTTTCGTTGGAGCTGTAAAGAAAATGACAAGAATGATGTTCAAAGCCTTGTATATGAAAATGCAGAAATATTTTTCTGGAGAGATCTGCAATTTCAGGTCATAGTACCATTTGTTGCATGCAATTCTTTAGCCCAAGAAATTCTTTCAAACACATGTCTCGTTCAATTTCTGGAACCTTTGATGCAACACAACTGCCATATTGTTTAGCCTGTAAAAGGGTAAAAAGTAAATTGACAACAGGCACTGATCCTTTGTAATGTTGGCCAACCCTAAGACCCAAACTCCCCCATCCAAAAACACAAATTAAGAAACCTCCAGAAAAAAGAGAATTTCAATATGTTACATAAACTACAAGATAAGAGGACGTAATCAAGTTTTTACTCTTAGCAAAGTTATGTGCAGCAGCAACCCTCGACAAAGAAATCCTTCATAATCCAGTATCTCTAAGTTTAAGAAATAACATTCCTTGTGGTTGAAGAGAACAATAGCATTCCCAGTTATACAGTCGGTACTCTTTTATCATTGTGCACTTCCAAAAGCAAAAAGGGACATTAAATAATAATTAAACAGCATGTCAAGCTGAAATTAATGATGCTTTTAAATGTTCCCGTTGAACAATGTATAGCTATAACTATAAACTTGAAAAATGGCTGCTCGCTAGTTAATCTTCCTATTCGGTTTCTTATCATAGTATCTATAATTGAGATAATCGTGATGAACATGATTTCAACGTCTTCCAGAGGATCTACATAGACGAAAACCATCTCAAGGAATAACCAACTGCAAGTAACTAGCTTATGCATGATCACAGAGTATACAGCAAGCGTTACCGAATAAACTAATGGAAAACCAACCTCAGCAGCACAATTTACTAGTATGCGGTTAAGCAAAGATGTTGTCTTCTTCTCCTTCATATCCTCTCAAGCAAAAGAAGCTTCAGCTAAACCAATAGCAAGGAACTGCTAATAGTGCGCTACACTAGCATGAAAAATCTGTATGAAAATTTCTTCATATACAAGGTCAATACTGCAGAATTGAATTCCTACCATCACAGACAAATTGTGACTTCATATAGACGTTATAGAAGAATACATCCCACATGACTGTCGCCGGAAAAAATATCAACAGACCATCAGAACCCATAAATTATCTCTGGAAGCTATAAGAAGTCACTGTTCTGACTGGTCGAAGCTGAAACTCGGGTTGCGGAAACAAATTCCAGTGAAACAAATGACCGAACGCTAATCAGCAATTGCAGAGGTTGGGTCGATGGGCGATAACACGGAAAATTTGGAGATAACTCTACTGTAACAACAGAAGTTATTCAGCTAACAGAAATCAAAACTCCAACTCTAACTTAAAAAACAACCGATTCTGCTCTTAACGAAGAAGAACAGGATCCACTCAAGCAATCTACAAAACCCATCGTTCAGCATCAGAACAAATACTTTCCAAACTCTTTATCAAATCCGACAGCTACAGTGATGGAATGGAATGACAAGAAGCTTCTTAGTTTTTCCTACAGCTTTCTCAATGCATCGATTGGTATGAACAAGAAGCTGAGCATCGCAGGAGGACGAGGAGGAGCAGAGAAATGGGAAGGAAGTCAGAGAAAGTACCAGCTGGATCGACCATTGATTGGAATCTGAGCTCGGAGACGATTGGAAGTGATCGATTCAGAGAGACGGAGATGGATTCCGATGATTCGCTTCAACTACCTAAGAGTCGTCGTCGTCGTCTTCCAGTTCTTCCTCTTCCTTTTATTGAGCTGCAGAAGAGAGAGGCGAAGAGTTTGGAGAAGTTGGGACCGGGGAGGGGGCAAAACAAAGAGACTGCAATAACTGTAGGGGCTGTTCCGCAATTTCTATAAAGTTTAAGGCAGGCTATTTTTCTTTTTCTTTTTTCTTTTTTTCTTTTTCTCTCAAACATTCTTATAATTGAGAATGAGATTTTTCTTTTAAAGCTCAATCGACTCCGAATAGTCCCTATATAATATTCGAATCTGAGACTTAGAAAAGATACGTGTCGAACTATCTAAATAAATTCACACTGGTGATGTAAGTTTTTGTAAGCCAACATAGCGAATAACATTCTTTATAGTATACTTATTAATGTACATATTATGCAACCAAGAATGGTGATTTTCATTGAGGAATATGGATTGGATTGGCCGGATTCTAGTCAGCGCAACACTGTTTGGAATTCTGGTCCAACCATGTGAGTTAATCTCAGCAAAAAACCGAAGTTATGATTGATTTTCAAGAGAAATCAATGAGTTTAATATAAATATAAAGGAAGATAAATCTTAATAAAATGACATAAATAATTCTATTGACGAGAATTAAATATGAATATATACTAATACCACTTTATTACCCTCCCTTTTTCTATACAATTTTGTTTTTAATTTCTTCTTTTTGAGTGAAACTGCGCGAATTTGTTTTAAAATGAAATTTTGTTTTTTTTTAGCGAAATTGTACAAATTTGTTTGTTTTGATTCATATTGTCTACTCCATATTTTAAATGATAATGATTTCCTAAACCCAAAAAAAAATTTTGAGATCTATGGACCTCCTTGTAACAAAAAAATTTGTAATTTATAAAATTTACTTTAATTAAAAATATTTCTTTTAGGGCATTGGTTAGAACTCTTTTTTACTGTCATTACCATTTTATAGGTGTCTAATTAATTATGGAACATTAATTATCGTTTCCCACACTTTACTTGTGATAAGCGACAGATTGCACTTACCATGCATGCGTACAATGCCCACATATCTATGATTTCATGTATGGTATTTTTTTAATTAAATTTGAAAAAAGAATCTCAAGTTACATTAAGCTTTTGAATTCTATATAGCTATGGTCTTTGTATTACAAAGTTGTTAATTACCACCTTTTTTCTCATTATTTTTTTCTGTTAGGCTTTTCTGTCTCATTATTATTATTCCTTTTTTTTCCCTTATTTAATATTTAACGTTTCCTGAATAATTTTCCTTTGTCGGGCGAGAGTGTATGGTAAATTTTTTTTTTCGGTTGATAGGGTGCCGAAACCCGAGAACAAAACAGAAAGCAAATATATAAAATAACTAAATCGAACAAAGACGGGGTAAGGCAGCCCCAATAATATCTCCAGCAAGTAGAGCTCTAATTTCCGGCGGTGGAATATGTCGAATGTGTAACCCCAAGGGTAGGCTAAGTGACCATCGTGCCATCCAATCAGCTACAGAAATTCCCTTCCCGGTACTGATGACTGACTTCAACCTGCCAGTCACGCTCGAGCCACGAACGAATCTCCCGAACTATGGTTCTCAATTGTGGTGCTCTCGGCCCACTACCAGCGACGAGACGAGTGACTAATAAAGAGTCAACTTCCAATAAAACAAGCCGATAGCCGAGCTCCCATGCCAGCTCCAATCCTGAAAGCACTCCCCATAACTCCGCCACTACTGCCGTTGCAATCCCAACATTTATCGCAAAACCCGCGATCCAAACACCATCCTCCTTCCGAAGGACTCCTCCCGCTCTTGCTGGACCCGGATTCCCTTTCGAGGCTCCATCCGTGTTTAACTTGATCCACCCACGTGAAGGTCAATTCCAACCCATGAGTTGCCATTCCCTAACAGTTCTGCGAACTACAACCTGAACCTGCCATCCTACAGAGAAGGACTAGGCCGCCCGAAGAATGGACACATGCGCATCTTGCGGCCTAGAAAAGGTTTGGTCAAAAATTGACTTATTTCTCCACGACCACATAAGCCAACAGCCCACGCCAAACACCACTGCCCATGAGATACCCTTCTGATTTTTTATCTTAATACTCAAATTTTGCACCAGCCAATTATTCAAAGGCACAGAGAAAAAGGATTGCCACATGGAGCGCGGTATTAGCTGCTTCCAGACCGCACAAGACAAAGAACAATCCCGTAGAACATGGAGAGTATTTTCCACAGCAATATTACAACTAGCACACAGCGAGGATGAAGCTAAATTTCTTTTTACCCGATGTTCATTTGTAAGCAATCGGTCATGACTGGCGAGCCAGTGGAACGAACGGATCCTTTGTGGTCCATCCCACTGCCATATAATTTTCCACAAATTTTCTGGGTGTAGACTAGATCTCGGGCATAGTAACAAATACGTAGATGAGACCGAAAACGAGCCCAAAGCCTCCTTCGACCAAAAAAAGAAGTCAGTCTCCAAGCTAGCCTTCGGGGGCACCACCGCTGCTACCTTCAACATCGAAGAGTGATCCAACTAATCCGAGAATACGTTCCAATTCCAACTGCCACTGACATCTACAAAATCCGCCACTGGTCGGCCTCGCAAATCTGTGGGCACCTCCCTTCGCGACAAATCTAATAACGGTCAACAATTAGGAATCCAACTGTCCTCCCAGAACCGGGCCCTATCACCACGATTGACGGCCCACATAGCTCCTTCCGAAACCTGATTCCAAGCCCGCGCAATTGCTTTCCATAGCCATGAATCTTGGGGCGAAATCTTTAACTTCAAATACTCATCTACACGCCCCCACATACTTCTGTGTAAGTACTTGTACCCAAAAAGCCTCATTTTCAGTCAATAGACCCCAACCCAATTTAGCCAGAAACACGTCGTTAGCCTGCCTGAGTCTTCGTAGTCCCAAGCCACCTTCGACCACAGCCCGTGTAAGGGTCTCCCAGCCTACCAAGTGAAGCTTCCTCTGATCGGCCAAGTGACCCCATATAAAAATCCTGCAAATACGTTCTAATTCATCACAGATTGATGCTGGGAATTTTAGAACCAGTGTATGGTAAATTTTGGACTGTCGAGAGATAGTCAATGGAGAGTAATTCCCACCAATTCGTTTTTATCCTTCTTTATTTGATGCAATTTTCTTCGATGCAGACTTGGGAATTCTATATAAAGACCGCGTGAGCACTGGACAGAAACAGCACTTAGCCCCCGAAGACAAAGAGCCTTTGGGCATTGTTTGCCGTGAGAAGCCGAATATAATCAAATGGTATCCTCTGATGTTCAAATTGTTGCTCTTTGTTCTTCTGTCCCTCGTCCTTACGGTTCAATCCGCGAAAGGTTAAACCGCTATATCTGTCTTGTATACGTCGCTGTTCTATTGATCTCATCAAAATTTTGGTGGGCAGTCGGAAACAATAACTTGTTACTGTTTTTGTGTCTATTAATGCTGAAAATGGAGTGCCGACAAACCGCGAACCGTTTCACGAGCACGGGAGCTGCAGGTCCGATGGTTTTTGCAAGGAACTGTGCTGGCACAGAGGCTATGATCCATGGCTTTCTAACTGCAATCCCTCAGGAACCTGTTACTGTGACCCGAATTGAACATTCTAAAATAATGATATGATATTCGAATCGATTAACAAAGAACTTGGATTAGTCTCCAGGGTCTCGCTTCACCTTGGTCTCTGTTATTTCGTGTCTTTTGATGTCCTTAATCGAGTGAAGACATGAGTAAATTCGACTGGGGAAGCAGTCTCGTTGTTCTAATGCATTTTAGTTTTCCTATCAGCTCTCTTCATCCATAGCTAACGAGCGAATCCAAAAATATCGTTTTACATCATATGATCCAAATGGGTCTGTTTAAACTAGAATTTTTGGAAAATAGCTTGGTTTCCCAAGTCAAGAAAACTAACGAATCCATTGACGTTAGGAAATCAGAACCACGTCACGCGGTCATGGACTAGTTATAATGGGTCATTATTGAAGGTCGCATCGCATCACTTAATCACGTATAACTGCAGATCCTCGTGATACGATAGAAATAAAACCAAAGAAGAACAGTCATGTAACAATGTACATGCTAGATCACTTTCGAGTGTGTAAACCTTAGCACATAGAGCGGCGATAAACATCAGAATGAGAAGAGAGCCAAGAATAAATGCTGCTTACAAAATTGGAGAGAAATCAGATCGAAGTAGAATCTACAGAAATGCCAGGGATGAATCACTGGAGCTTGCCTTGCTGGGCTGCTTGGGAAGTATGCGCCTCTTCAACGTGCCGCGTTAGGAGCGAAACCCAGTAGTGGGAGGCACTCGAGGCAGAATAGTAAGACGTCACACTGAGTTGAGCAAACTTTGGAAGGGCATAACCTGCAAAGCAACAAATATCCGAGCTTAGGTAACATCTACGTTAATAAACACAGGTCGTTTCGTTTTTGATAATCGAACATCATGGTAGACGAACACTGAAATACAAGTACCTCCGAATGCAGCACTGGCTCCCGAAAACAGCAGGAGGGGCGGAAGCTGCATCAAGGAATACAAGGGGAATTCAATGAATGACAGCATGAGTTTGATAAAGGCAGAGATTTCAAGAGGAATCCAACAAATGATAGCAAGAGTTTGATAAAACAACGCACCCCAACGGCGAAAGGAAGCCACTTCGGTCCCCTAAGGCGATTCTGAAGGAAAGGAATCCCTAGTTTTTTTGGGGATAAAAACAAAGATAAATTAATAAGGGAGGGTTGGGAAAAAGGAACATGGGATCGGCGGATACAATGAGCTAAGTGGTACCTGTATTGATGCCATAAACTGCACTGAGCATTGCACCGAGCCCGGAACCAGCCTATTAAACAGAGAGCATCAGTCGGAATCAGAAGCTAATGCTCTGTTTGGATTCAAATTACTTTAACTTAATTCTACTGACGACAAAACAAAATTCTACCGACAACGAAACAAAATAACTCATATAAAGTCAAAGTCAAAGGATGATCCCATTTATACCACTCTTTTTCAAAATCAAAATCACATAACTCATACAAACTCAAAGAGCGGACCCCATACATAACCATTTACATCACTCTTTTTCAAAATTAAAATATGATTTTAAAATGTTTCTTGCGAACCGAATTCAGCATAAACTTCAGCAAAAGATAGTAACCGAAGGCTTCACGTGATACCGATGAAAGCAACTAGACAGATCCCAACCCGATTTTACTTTGCACAGATCTAACACTTGAGGATTCAATGCGGAAAAAGCATGACATAGATAGATAGATAGAGTAAGACCGACAACTACTCTTTCGGCTTCAATACGAAAGGAAACAGCTTTGGAAGCATATCATTCCACAGACGACATGATCACGGGATTGATTCAATGGAAGCGAAGAAGGCCGAGAGAGAGAGAGAGAGAGATTACCACGGCAGTGGCGTCATGGAGGACGGAAGTGATTGTCCACTCTCCCCTGTCCTGAATCGCAGAAACACAGGGCACATCAGCACAAGAAACGATCAATCAATTCAGTGAATTGATAACACTCAATTACACAGAGATCGAGCTTGAGAGAGAGAGAGAGAGAGAGAGAGAGATGGGTGGATAGTTACAGAGGTGGGGTCTAAGAGGGAGAGGCAGCGGGGGCAGCGAGGGGAGCCGAGGCCGGGATTTATGGTGGGGTCGTGATAGAGGTTTCCCCTCCTCAGCTTCTGCTCGTAAACTTCTCTCGTCCCCATGTCGTCTCCTCTGCACTTCGATCGCTGGTTCAGCTTCCGCTTCTCGCAGAAACGAAGAAGAAGAAGAAAAGAGCCGTGGAGGGGGGCAGAGAGAGAGAGAGAGAGAGAGAGAGAGGACGCCACTCCCGGCTCAGCTACTCAACTCTTCGATTGCTAAAACCCCCGGCACCTGCTGGCGTTGTCAACTCCTCCACGTGGCGCGTCTGGGCTCGCGGGTTTCTCTGCTAAACGGTCTCGGTTTCGGGCCCAGCCCAGACCATACCGTGGGCCGAATATGGCATCATATTCTTCGGCTTTGTTTTGGGCTGACGATCTTTCCCATTTTCCTCTCTCTCTCTCTTTTTCCCCTTTTTTTTAGGTGAGGGTAGGAAAAATTAACTAGGGAAAAAAAAAAGGTTCGTGTAAAGTGTAAACTGCAATTTCGATGCAACATCATTTAATTATAACCCAATAAATAAATATATATATATATATGTAGTAACTTGTTTGGTTTGGTTCGGTTCGATCGATACTATCTCGAGTCCGTTTTGCTAGTGATCGGTCTGATCGGATAATGCCTTGGAGCTTTGTAGGAAAAAGCGGGGTATCAACAAAAAAATCCCTCCCTCTATTTTAAAGAACTCAGTTTTTTTCTTTGATACGGAAGCTTCCGGCGTGTCCTGCTATGCTACTTCAATTTTCTAGCTCTTACTTTTCAGTCAGCTGTTACCTAGTATGTTGTACCATGGTATAATGCAGAGAGTACAAGGTTAATTCGATAATATAGTCCCGGAGATGAGGCACGGTGTTGAACAATTGTAGATGGGCTTGACTTGATTTGATAGAGTAGAGAAGCGTTGTAGGGGTTCACCCTTTTCCCCCAAAAGAGGTAACATCGCGCTCTGAGTTTCACAGATGGCAATTCTCAAAGAAAGAATGCATTCAGGTTTCACAGATATCAAACCACTCTGCTCTTTGCCTGGAATTTCGAGTACATTGAAGTGAAGGCTTTAGTTCGTATCGAGCTAGTGGACATTCATACATTCGCCAAACAAATACCCTATCGATGTAATCAAGGGGGGGAAAAAATCTAGGGTAGAAGAAAAGGTGAGGCATCCCTATGGCCGGAAGCTTTTCCTATACGACAAAAGGTGGCATTATACAAAGCAGATCATAGCAGCATAAGGGATTCCCATATGCCAAAATACCTGGGAAACCAACGGGCGATTCTCGCATTTACACCATTCTTACAATGCAAGCCATCTGGTCTGAATCCTCTCTTTTCCATTTAGGTATATCCAGCCATGACCTATAGTGAACTGAATTCTGCATAAATAGCATACCAAAAACCTTGGGGCGTTAGACCTCGGTTAACTAAGGGAAAATTTGAGAGAATCAGTGTGAAAAAGAGAGTGCATGTACTTTATATATCGGTGATTTGGCAATTTATATATCTATATGAAATAATTGAAGTGGTGGTAAGTTTCATCAAAAGAAAGGCTTCTCCATTCTCAGCGAACGAGTTACTCCCAACTAATTTCAATTCAAATGCCTCACCGAAAGAACCTTAAGCTGAAAATGAAGATAATCATTGGAATATGACAAGAATCAAACAATCACATGCCCACCTAAATTGTCAACGTCTAGGTCTAGGCTTGCAGCGAAATTCAGCTAAGAGTGCTATATGATCAGATGACCACTCTGGAGAAGGAAGAGCTGTGTCTTTCCTCAAGCTATCCTCATCCAAGAGCTCCAACAGAGACTCCACCGTTAAAGTGTCCGCTACAGCCACAGAGGTTAGCAATTTCATCTATTAGCAAACCTTGTCGGTCCTTTTAAGAAAAATGTTACAGCAGAGAACGATGTTGCAGATTAACACCTGTATAGAATATGTAATCTAGGGTCCCAATAAAATCTCTGGTACAATTGGTGAACAAGGGTTCGTTTGTAGTGGGGTCCATTCTTCTCCTCTGCCGCTCCAAACCAAGACCAATAGCTCTTGCGAAGGCCGAATAAGCACTGACCTGCAATCCCACGATTCCATGGCCTTAGAAAAGCTGCTTCATGAAAAATTAAAAGCAACAAATCCCCAACTTCTTAACTTTCATCCAGGAGATTATTGGGTGCTGTAAGAGCACCATTCCAGGCCAATACGATAACGAGTGTTGAGGGAACGCACAGACCTCATCTTAATTTTTGCTTATGCTTGGTTTGCCAGGCTAAACTGCCCATGCACTAAATCAAACCAATACTTCTCTGTTTCATCCTTTCTGAAGCCTTCTATGCAATAAATTTAATTATAAGCTACTTTTTCACGAAACTTTGCTATGCACGTATATCTCAATGCATGTCCATTTTGCTCAAGACTGTGCAATCCAAAATTTACATATCCATCCTAGAATAGGTTCTTTACCAGTGGCAATTGATGAACCAGCTTGCTAGCTGGGCGCAATATCCCAAGTGGGTCGATGGATAAATCGGGATGCAATGGGTCAACCTTTCCCATGGCTAGAAGTGAATGAGTAGAGCTGCAGATAAGTCCCATCAGCAGAATTGCATGTGCATTCCATCAGTAATCCATCAGCTAAAGATAGTTTACAATAGAAATCAGTTTGTGCCAAATGTAAACACCAACCTTGCAGGAACTGAATTGAAGTCCCCACAAACAATCATGGGAATGTCTGCACTGGCAGCAATCTTTTCCAATCCTTTCAAAAGAGTATGAACCTGGTAACACATACTTATGTTTAAAGAGACGAAATTTTGGATGCCTGAAAAAGATAAGAGGCCTATACTAAACTTTGAAAGAAAAAAAATGGAGAGAAAAATGGAAACCTGCCAAAGCTTCACATCCTTCAGATCATGATGGACGTTAACATGTGTATTGGCCTGCACCCAAACCGAAAGGATATATGAACCAAGATGCTTAAAAAAGAATTAACTGAGTCCAAATTGATACAGATCAATCAAGTGGGACTGAGCAGCCCATACTTGTAAAGATATGGCGCCTACTTATAAGTTAATTAGTTGAAGAATTCCTAAAATTAAATTACTTAGAGCCCCACAGCCAGGAGGACATATTTTATAAACAATATCATAGATTGTAAAAGTTCCTCCGCAGGAACTCTTAACATAGCCGTGACAAAGATAACGAAAAAACACAGACACCCCCATAGGGCTTGGAGATGAAGGATATATTATGAACATTAATGCTCTACATGCTGGAATGATCAAACTGCAACGCACAATAAAGTCATAACTGATAATCAGAAGTGATTCATTGTGATTAAAAAAAAAAAGAAGCAGAATTATTGCATAATTATTACTCTTTCATAAGGTTATTGTTCATAGCATTCAAAGGAATAACTCAGTAGGCTGTATAGCACAATAAGGTGAAAAGGAGTAGCTTCACTGGATAATAAGCCAGGAACATTTACCCGCGGGGGGGGGGGGGGGAGCAATATATAATCAAATAATAAGTAGAATAGTTAAAACTCAGAAGCTCAAGATCTGCATATATATCATCTAATTCAAAAGTTCTTACCACACAAAGGAGCTGCCGTTTTCCTGGATTATCACCTCCGTGGTTGCTAAATTTTGCTTCCAGAACAGCTATAAGGGCAATATTATCCTATGAACAGGAAAGAAGAGCATGCACTCACTACTTATCCAATCATATTCAAAATTGCCCAACAATTACAAATGCACTAAGTTAAGGATAGAACTAAAAAGACTATCTAAAGTTACCTTAACCAATCTAGTCAAAGCAGTTTTCTTCTGTGTACTTGGAAGTAAAGCTTCTGTTAGAGATTGTGCAGCCTTGTTGAATTCAACCTGCAAACAACTACATCTATTTTAGCGCCTAGTTTGAATAAAATGAAAAAATAAAGAATACATACGCTGCGACCAGACCTCATATTTTTTGACATGAGCAAATCTGTCTCGCCGAAAAAAGGTAGCACAGCCATCTATAGTAATGATATTCCCACTGTAAACCTGCAAATGAAAAGAAAGTCAGAATTCAACCTCGAATTTTTATTCATTAGAACCAACAGTACAAGTAGGTTTTGATGACCTCGGTTGTTTTTCTCTTATATAGAGCATGATAACCATGTTTCTCCAGTTCAGGGGCAAAAAACTCCTCAAAATGGTCATTTTGGACCTGAAAAGAAGCTACTTTATCAATTAACTTACAGGAAAAAAATCAAATTCAACTCAATTATTTACATGAAAAATGACAATGTGGACAAACACCATAACTGATCTGCTCTGCAAGTTTATAGTATCCACATTTAGCCTTAAAATTGTTTGCAGCCAAGTCCTATAAAGTATTCTAGAGAGATTGTAGAAACCTTCTAGAAAAAAAGCTGTACAGAACTGTAACAATTGCATCACTATGCCCTATTTATAGTTCTATGCAGATCATGAAGTGCTACCAAAACAATCACTACGTTATTTATTCATCATGGTCATTGCTAATGCTGCTGCTGTTACTGCAATTACCAATTATTCTTTCATAAGATTCTTATTTGAGTAATCTAAACATGTATTTAAACTGCTTGGGCCCACAAATAAAAATAAACAATCTCAAAGTCACAAGCGCAGAGAGTTGTAATCCCATGCCGAGAAAGACAGTAAAATTTGTGTACCTCCTGAAGACAAACAATATCTGCACAGTAACCAACTATTTCACGCAGCAGATTCTGCCTTCGGTAAGGCCAAGAAAGAGCCCAAGAGGGGCAGTAACTGTACGTCTCATTGGTAGCACAGACATCAGACAATATATTGTATGACAGCACAGAAAAGGTCCCAGCAGATGAAATACGACCATCAGCATCCAAGTGTCCAATCACATCAACACCAACTGGGATCAATCTTCGTGGACTAGGTGAGGGAGCTGGTATAACACGAGAAGTTAGTAGTGTGCTGACAGGTCCTACAGGCAGTTTTGTTGCCGCATCAATAACAACACACTCGAACTTCAAAACATGGCCTGTATCTTCAGTTGTTGGTGTATAAGTTTTAGACCTGCCCACTTCATATAAAATTTCACCACCACTCCTCTGTGTAACTGTTGCAGGATATAAAGGTGTTGACCCGTTGGTGAGACTGGCGCTTGACCCAGAACCAGATAAACTAACATTGAAGACACCTGATCCTGAACTACTAAACCGTCCCAACAACTCCTCATCCTCGTTCCCATTTTCATTTACAGCACTAGCAGCACGTTCATGTAGTGCACGATGATGCTGCCATGCATCTGAGAAGCACTTAGGAGAACAATGGTAACTCTTGGCAGCAGGTAATTTGACCTTCACGCAGCCTAAACACTGCAGCGTGGCCGGCTCAGACGGGTGAACACTACAGACCACAACTTTCTTATCACTCTGTATTCGATACCTACAATGAAAAACATAGAATTCGTAAGTAAATTAAAATTTAAATACTTGCATCTATTATAGTCTGATGTTGCTTCCTCTTTTTTTTTTTTCTTTTTCAATGCATTCTGCAGTTAGCAAAGTAGAAATAAGCTCTTCAGTAAGAAGTGCAAGACATGAAATGATATGGCAATTCCAAAGTTAGCTTTTGCGAAGAGAAGATAATAGAATATGATTGCGTATTCAATGAATAGTGCAACTACAGAGTCGCAGTTGCCATTGGATTAAGGATCAAAATGACTCCAAGCCCAAAAAACAAGGGACACCCCAGTTTGCAATCACCAAACTCGCAATGCCCTGTGCTTTACTCCAACTAGTCTACCCCAGATCTCAATCCTCAGCTCAAAACTTTACGGAGCTATGATTATCGATGCAACGAGCACATCATTATTATCAACAGATAGACTTTCGAGGTTAAACTGACTTTCCGGCTTCAACTACTCCACCCACAGCTCTTAGGTGCAAGACAAAGTACAGTAGATCCCACCACAACCCTCACAAACCGAAGCAACCTAGCACTTAGGCCCGGGATTGGTTGCAACCAGGTTAGTTAGTGTTTGAATATTACTCATCCCATTTTCTTCAAAGAATCCAATTTATCCTAAAAACGCGCCCAATCATGTCATTCTCAGCGAAGGAGTTCATAGCAGGCCCATGAATTAAGTTCAATATTGCAAGCTTCGAGTCCAAGCCAATGCTATCACTGTGTCCACAAGTAGAATTGAAGCCAGAAAATCACAGGACATTTGCGCGCCAGAGTCAACTCACCACTTGTATCTCATGAAGTGGCCATCGAGAGGGGCGGAGTCGGGGACGTCATCGGTGGTGACAGACTTGTCAGGGCGGCGGAGGAGGACGTAGGGAGTCAGCTCGCAGCCTACAATCGGGATATCGGAGGGCAAATGGACGCGCACCACGCTCAGCATGCTTCAGTTCTCGAGGTCGTCTCCGCAGCGCGCTGGGTCGGAAGATTCAAGGATACCACCACCAGCTCTGTCAGCAGCTCCAGGCGGATCCGCCATTTAGCGGAGGGGATCAACCGCCAGCCTTAATCGACCATCCCCAAACCCTAGAATCGGAAAGGCAGAGATCTCGAGGTGGAAGTGATTGGAGCAGATCGAAGTGAAAGATCGAAGGATTGCAGAGCGCGCGCGCGCGAGAGAGAGAGATAGAGGCGAGAGATGAGAGGGATTTGAATGATTAGGGTTTTAGAGAGAGAGAGAGAGAGAGAAGGGGGAAGGGAGTGAGAAGAGTGTATACTTGGGCTAGCAGTATGTATGGGATAAATAATGGGGAGGGAGGGAGAGAGAGAGAGAGAGAGGAAGGGAAGAGAGGGAGGGAGAGGACTCTGCAAGCTTTCCTTCTGGACGAGCGAGGAGGTTCAGTAAAACCATAGTATTTAGAGGAAGCGGGTAAACTGGGGAAGATGAAGCTTCGCCCATCCCATTCATGGCGAAGCGACGTCGTCTCCTCTGTTGTTAGCTTCCCTCAGCCATGTTCTGCTGTTTCTTCGTAGTTTATTACTATGATGATATACGTGACGTGATATTTAGGGGTGCTTCTCCGGGTTTCCATGATGGACCGGTAACGGACTACTGCAGCACGGATCAACTTTTTGTGATGAGATGATGATGCTGGTTTCCCGAAAAACCTCTGTAAAACATGGACCGTGACCGAGGTATGTCTTTATGCACTTGCAATTATGAATCGTTGCTTCAGTTGGCAGGAACTTGCTGCTCGGCAGGACTCCCTCTGTTTCTGGAAAATGGGCTAATGTCCAAACAAATCTTTCCATATTCTGAGACGATACCAGAGGACGAACAAAACATAGAAGGTTATTTCAAGATTTCATCCGCTTATGTTTATACTGAACAAGAAAACGATAAACTTTGTCGTAGCTATTAAATTGTTAAAACCCGACTTCAATAGGTTGCGAGTAAACAGAAGCCCGATAATGGATTCTTTGCTGCACTTTGACAACACCAAAGATTCAAGAATACCATTATACCCTGCAACTTGAACTGATACAAGGGGGGGTCTATCTCTGAGCTCTACGGCCATATTTCCTGAAAATAACTGTATGCAATGATGATCGGAGAGAGAGGGTCCGCTTGTTCGACTTATGAACATTGTGTGACTAATTCAAACCCCTTCCAACCAATTGATGGAGCATGCCCAGATAGTTGTAGCTTGAAGTTTTCAGCTAAATATCCTTTTCATCGAACTCATTGGAGCCTTACGAGTTACAGAATTAGCTGTGAACTCTGAAACACACGAGATGCGGAAACAGTTGGAGCAATTCTTCACGGCTCCGTCTCTGCAGTTAGATTTGCCCCAAAAAGTGAGTGTTGGTGTCATTTCAATTGAAAAAAGTAGATTATTATAGTTGAAATTTCATAGGTCTGATAAAAAGCAACTCACCTTGATGCCAATACATCCATTCACGTCAAGTGTGGTGAGTGTGTTCGAGCAGGTCTTGGATAGGACCTCGAGGCACTTATCTGTCACTCCGACTATCCCGAACAAGCTGCATTAGAGCTGACATATCAACGAAAGTTCATCTTATTCTTGGAAATTATTTCACCAACATCTCAGCTAAGCGAACATCTATGTATTTATACATTAGTTCCCTCCATAGTTAATTTGCTCATTAAACTCTGTATCAGATTGATGGCTAGGCAACTCAATTATGATTCATAACTCTCTAACTCTCTATTATGATTCGTCATTCCCAAGCTACACCAAACATGTTCTTCAATACTTCCAGACGGGGTTCCTAGAGAGAGAAATCTTATGTGCATATCAGTAACTATCAATTACTAGGTACCAGTCCCGTTAGGTGTTGTAAACTGACTATAAAAGCCTCAGGAGTTTTATTAGAACTACCGTCTTTGACAGGAGTACCAGGATTTACCTGAGAAACTCGAGAGAGTTGCAGCGCTCGGCAATTGCTATAACTCCCTTGTCAGTTATGCATACACACCTGTGAAAAGTAAGCACGATTTCCATAGATTTCAAATAGATCCTCTCTTTACCTCAAAGAAGTATATTAACTCAGAAAAGCGTCTATACAGGTGATATGAGATCTGTTTACCATGTTAAATTGAGAGCCACAAGATCTTTACACTTAGATATACATGTCAGTCCATCATCGGATAGATTCTGCAAAATCAAGATACACATGTCAGTCCATCATCTGATAGATTCTGCAACATCAACCATCTCATCAAAATTACTAAGATCTTAAGAGACCCACAAGCATAATAAGTTCAAGAAGTTTGAGATTTACCTGGGCACCACATAGATCTAAGAATTTCAATTTGGTCAAATGCGAGATATTCTTGTATAAATTATCAGTGAAGCTGGCCAAAAACAATATTACTCGATTACATAATTGCACAATAGCAGTAATTGCTAGCATTACAATGTATTTAGGTGTATGAGTAATCTTACTTGGAGAGGGCATAAAGATTTAGATTCTGGAGATGGGAGCAGCTAAGCAATATCTGCTGCACGCCCCTATCTGTCAGCTTGACACACCTGACAAATGCAGAAACTATTACTAAGATAAGTTTTCAGGTCTCTGGTGCATGAGCAATGGTTCAGCCATACTTCTTCGATAATCATCTAGAAATGGGATGTGCTCTAGGGAGAATGTATTCCACAATGTATAAATCGGGGTATCTAGAATATACTATCGCGATATTTATGTATGTATAATATATTTTGTATATTTAACCATATAGCATGACAAATAAAATACACATATCATCAAATAAAATATAAACAACCAATAGCTATAGAAATCCATAATTCATATTAGCTTCACTCATTCCTAAGCAAACATATGTAAGCAAGCCAAGCAAGATATCAGTGTACCTTGTAATGTTCAGTGACTCTAATTCTTTATAATTCTCAGCAACTAATTGCATACTTTTGTCTGAAATATTCTGCAGTTGCCACGTGAAGATAGTCCAATGAATGATAACCCATGAAGATAACAAATAAGAAGATGCAGCGATATTAGCAATCTTATGCCAATCAGTGAGAAGTGATGGATGTACCTTACAGCCACTTAAGTTCAAATCAACTACAAGTCTGCAGTTCTCCACAAGATGCTGTATACCTATATCCGTAACCCTGCAGCTCCAATCATTTTGTCAAACTCACAACTATCTCTATGGTGGCTTGAGATCTCAAATTAAAGAACCAGTTTGTATCAGCATCAAGTGAACCCAACATACCTCACATTCCAATATATCGAGAAAACCTTAAGTTTTGGACAACTACTGGTTACAGCTTCAATCCCCTTATCTGAAATCTTCTGACAACCATTCAGATTCAAAGTTTCCAGATATCTAAGGGACTCCGAACACTGCATAAACAAAAGGATGAAAATGTAACTGCTCGGAGATGTATAAGACAGCCGCATTGCTATGCTCAGCAGGGCACTCTCACTAACACTTCCTCAAAGAATGTTGTTGTTCTTTCAAGTTTGCAGCTAAGGAAACTAATAAACATAGAACCGTGTTCAGACTAAGAACATCTGAATTCCAATCGAACCTGTAATCGCATGTCAGAAGCAAGTCTATCTCAAATCAACTAAGAGCAAATGCAATTTCGATTTATAGAGATATGTTACCTCGTTCTTAAGTAATTCAAAGTGTTCGTCTTCAATACCTTGTGCGAACTCGAGGTTAAGTTGCTTGAGATATCGATATCTCGTCTGCATAAAACCACGGAAGCACCATCAGAAAACCAACAAGCAAGCACCGAATGCCTCAAAAAGGCACAGCATTGGGGCAATCACTTCATCATCCAACAAAAAAATAAGTTTCAAGCTTAGAATCAAAACACGATATCGACCAAACACTCGACGGAGGATAACGCTCCACCAACAGTCTCACCAGTGAAAGCGCATTGACGAGCCGAATTCCAGCATTGGACGTCTCCCTCAAATCAAGGACCTGAATGAGATTGCAGGCGAGCAACAGACCACATTAGAATTCGATTCAATTTCACGCTAGGAGATTTTGGGCAGTGGGGATAGCTCGACGGATTCAGTACCAGCCAGAGAGGAAGGTAGGAGACGAGAGCCCGATGAAGCCATGGGCTGACCAACAAGAGGGAGATGAGGACTCTCCGAGGGAGCTTCATGCTGACGATCTTCAGCACTTTGGGGACTGTCTCCCGATTCCATGTGAGCTCCTCCTCCTCCTCTGCTTCGGCTCTCTCTTCCTTCTCTGCTTCCATTCCTTTCGACTGATTTTCGCAGAAAATAATTGCTTCCAATTTATTTTATTTTTATCATTTCCACTCTCTTTTTTTTTTTTTCAAATTCATTTTTATGGGCCTGGTCTTGGCACTATGGGCTGACCCCTGCCATTTCGTTGGCCCAAGTCACACTGGAGCCCTGGGCCAGACCAATCAGACCAAGCACAACAATACAGTGAGTCGTTTTTTATTACCACACCCCCCCCCCCCCCCCTTATTAGATTATTATTAATTATACGGTGATTGGCCTACTACGAAGTTTTAAGAAAAGCGAAATGAAGGGAATCGGGAGCTCCAACTGGCAATAAATCGAAAATCGAATATTTTGGTTCCGAATGGGCGATTTGTACTATTGCATTGAACTCCCTTCCTCACAATAATACAATGAGCATCTTATGTTAATCCATGCATATTTTTCAGTGAGATCACGAGATGCCCTTAATTTTATTGAGTGAGTCTTATTTTTGTGCTGACACCGGCGCCAGGCAACAAGAGAGGTAATTCCGGTGGGTCACGAACTCGTATTGCTGATGAAGGAGGAACATAAAGAAGGAAATAAAGAAACAAAATAATGGGAAAAAAAATAGCTAATGGAACATATTATCAAAGTCACGAGATGTCTACATCTCTTCTTTAGTTGTCAAGTCGATTTTATATGGTGAAAGACTTACAAAGTGCAAGCTGTGACAATTCAAGTAGTCATATGCATTCTCTCGAGTAACAACGTATGAATCAAGAAAGAGGGAGAAAAGAACGATAACGAACAAAAATAAAAGAAAATTTGTCTGGACATTCCCATGTATGCCATTAAAGAATCCAATTCATATGTAATTCTTTGTTAATTAGTTGCCCGAAACATGATCATCTCCATGTCGCCAATTTTGACTATTTAAGAAGTCTCAAATTCGATTCGTACTACTGATACTTTTCCTTCTCGTGTCTTAATTTCACATTTATATCAAGTGATATATTACAAGACTCGTTCTGTGATAGAAGCGAAGTATTTATTATATGTCCTCCATGCAAATATGATTCTTAGAAAAAGCTCTTATTCAAAAACTCATTATGACCATACATGTATTAAAAAAAAAAAAAGGACTTCTTCTTCATGATGATGATCTGCACTTAACTTCTATCTGTTATAGGCATTTAAAGTAGACTCCACGATATCGTGACCTCTGTTCTTTTTACAAAAATCTGCCTCATAAGCATTTGAGCAATTTTGAGAGCCCCTAGTTGATTGACTTGTCGTTTTCGTACATTAATGTGTACAATATTATATACCTAAATATAAACATACTAAATTATGAATAACCTCTATAATATCAAATTCATTAATTTATAATTTAGTATTAACTTTTTGCCCATGAAAATGCCAAAATCTAGACTTATATTATGTTTAATTTGCTCATCATTATGTTTTCTAACAAGTAAATGTCCATTAGATATGATATAATACCATAACTAGGGGTGACACCGCGCGTTGCCTCCGGTTGAAATTTTGTTTTTAGCTCTTGATTTATCAAAATGGCTTTCGTAATAATCAATATACTATATAACTAGAATTAATAATAAAAAAACTTATTTATGAAAATTATGAACTCTCTATTAATGGTAAATAATCTTTTTTTTTAAATGGTATCATGTTATTATACATGATATCATTTGCTTTTACTTGCTAGCGTGTGTTTTGAATTCATTAAATGGATTAATTCTTGAATGAAAAGCTTTGTTTTACTCATAAAAAGAGAGGTACGAATTAGATTTGAAAATATTAATATTGAAAAGAAGGCACGATGGACTTTTAAAAAATGAAAATGTTTGCCTGTTATAAGTCTATGAAAATAAATTAATAACGAAATTAATTTTCATTGTTGGCTCTTCCCATATAGATAAAGGGAGAAACAATATTACTTATAATTCAAAAAGTATGTGTTTATTTAGTATAATTTCTTAAGAAATATGCAATATAGACGAAGAAATTTTGTGTGTGTGAATGAATATTTATAAAAAAAAAAATGAAGTATACGATATATGTATACCTCTTTATGATAAGGTAAAATAGACAGAGCGAATAGAATAAAATACATCGTGTCAAATCTTATAATGATAGAGAAAAAATTAGAAAACCTTGTGCACTATATGGGCATAAAACATCACATTACATTTTTTAAGGAATAACTTGTCAATCAAAATAATGTTGGGTCATTTGACCTCGTGGATCAATTAGGTTACATAACTACATTGTCGGACTAAGATTAAAAATATTAGACAAAAGAACGAAATTTTTTTAAGAAGAGAGAGAGGGGGGGAATGTTTTGCACTCACGGACTAAAATTTCAAAAAAGAATATTACATATATCATAATTTGTATATCTAGTACATCTATTACGTAATTTCTTTCTAAATAAAAGTTGGGGTAAAAGTATTTTTTAGAAATAGTCTGATTATAATGATCGAATTAGTTAACATAAGGTGTCGACTGAATTACGTGATACCTTACTCGAGTTAGATTTGAAAACACAAAAAAGCGCAACTTTTTGACCTAACGATCTAATCATTTAGCATAATGAGTCGACTGAATTATGTTAAACCTTATTGGGGTCGGATTTGAAAACGCTGAAAAGACTTAACTGGAATGTCCAGTCTACGAGCCTCCTTATTTAACAAGAGCACCCTCCGCTTATTTAATAGCGGAGGTCTATCTATTAAGTCTCCTCGCCTTTTATCTAACGACGAAGGTTATCTTTTTGCAGGTTTCCTGATTGCATGTCTCAGAACCATTTATCACGATGGCAACCGTGCGACGCTGATCTACTCTCGCGACCTCTCGAAGCTCGAGCTCATGGGACTGGGGGACTTATGTTAGTGACAAGTAAATTGGCCTGATTCGTTAGGCCCAACTTATTGTCCTAGGCCCACATCGATATTCTAAATTGGATAATTAAATCTTATTGAACATATTTCTCTACCTATGTCTCTTTATATCTCTCGTATTATCTCTAAAACATTCTTATGATACATATATATATATATATCTATATATATTATATCTTTATGAGATATTTTCTTTCTTTAATCACACATATGGAAAGTACATTTACTTATTATGTGCAATCAAATATTCTATACAAATTACGATATATATCTCGACACTTCTACAATTACCTATTCAGGTAATTCTAAACTCTATGTTCAATTCTTACAACTTTCTTCGATACATTCTCATTTAAGAATCGGAGAGGAAACTTGAAATTCCCACCTGTTCTTCTCCTCTTTGCAAGTCGCTCGTGGTGGCTCGAGGCTCGTGGCCTGCATGTGATCAATATCAGATTTTTCCGACCCCAACAGTTTTGTTACGAGAGAACCCCAAGTACTTTGTTTCAGAACCAGAATAGAGCTCTCACGGAACTTCTTTCATTTTGTATTGCTGATGAAGGGGGAGCATATAGAAGTGAAGTAAATGAAAGAATTCACCAAAAAAAAAAAAGAAGGTAAATGAAAGAAGCAAAACAAGGGGAAAAACGGCTATGGAGCTTATTATTATGGTCACTTGAAGAAAGATCTTTACATCTCTTCTTGAGTTGTAGAGTCGACGGATCGACTTACAAAATGCAAGCTATGACACTGTTAATTCAAGTAGACATAAATTTTCCGAATAAGATATGAATCAAGAGAAGAACGAGAAAAAAATAATAATAATGAAGAACAAATGTATATATAAGAAACTCTGCCTGGACGTTCCCATGTATGCCGTAAAAGAATGTAATTCTTCGTTTAGATGTCCGACACGATCATCATCATCTCCATGTTGGCCTCTCCATCTTTGACGCTCTGCAGAGACAGATTGATCTTCGACCAAGACGCAGATGTCATACCTTTGCTGCGTAAACTAAGGCTTTCGTTCGTGCTTTGATTTCTACTATGGCAACACCCACTACCTATATATATATATATACACACACACATACACGCATAGAGAAAGGAGTTTTTTTTTTCTACTTTTAACGGGGATGTTATGAGTTTAATCCAAGCAAATGAAAAATCTAATGATTAAAGATACGAATAATTTCACTATGAAAGTCGCATATAAAACCAGATGATAGCGTGTATGTATTGATCACCGTACTGTACCCTTGATGAAATATTAATTGTAGGCAATTATTATGTGTATATATATATACATCCGCTTCATATATTTTACTGTTTCAGTCAAACACACGCACATATACATTAATATATGCGAGGGGTCTGACAGAAAAGAACACATTCATTGCTTCTCCTCAGAGGAAACGATCGATTACTTTAGGGATGGGACTGACAGAGGACGACAAATATCTTATTAGGGACTACTATACGCACAGTCTCTGCCTGACTGCATGCATGAATGTGTTTGCAATTGATGCATACATATATGCAGATAGGCGCGCTAGAACTTTACTTTTATTAACCTTGGAACGTCCCCGACAGCGGCAACGTGTTTTTTTTTTACTGAATAAAAAGTTAGGTCGGGTTATTAATAAATTATCGTGATGTCTCAACTAAGGCAACCTAACTGTTACGGAATGTTCCTTTCGCCGTAACTCACTAAGAATTCGACCCCAATAGCGAACTCATGGAGAAGCGGGTTGTCGAGGTGCTTCGCGAGATCTTGAGCTTGACCATTCACAAGAAGACCAAGAGGAATTACTTGAGGAGCCTGAGAGAAGAAAAAGGGGCGTCATCAGAACTGTTGATTTTTGAAAATGGATCCTGAACTGTCACTTCAACATGTGGGTTTGGTTTTTCCTAAATTTCAGTGCGATGTCCGGACTGGACGACAATCATTCCTCTCACTCTGCCAAAGATTTTGCGCGTCTATCTGTCTTGGCCACTTCCACGCACAGTGCAACGTGCATAGAATACTGTTCCTGTCGTGTACCACCAGCTCAAATGTGTGATTGATTCGGTGAATAGAGGAAGACCATATAATTAGCTATTAGAATTGAAACAGCTATGCATAGCCAAGTATACACGAGCGAGAAAATAAAAGAAGTTGTTCGGGTCGATAACTGGATTGGATATTTTCGGGTGAAGTATTGGAATCGATCTTAATTCAAAAGCCATTAGTATCACGTCATGAGGTTACTATGGTACAGTTGATCCCCCATTTCGATTCCATATTGGCGATTCCCCCCTACGCATGACCATGTTAAGAAAATTCACATGTACAAGGTTGACTTATGCATAATTTTCTAAACATAGTCCAATAAAGGGAAAATAGAAATTAGAAAGTCTCGTGAGAATCCAATATTAAATCCGGTTTCAGCTCGAGAGCAAGTCCACAAAACCCATTTCTCAATTTTCATTTTTAACTATTTTCAGATTTATTTATTTATTCTGATGGGCTTCCATCCCTTTTTATTGACCCAAAGAAAAGAAGGCCTAAATTATGGAATGAATTGATTCAACAACAGAGGCAGGCGTGGCGTTTGGGCTCAACCTTTTCCCAACTGGGCCTAAAGCTGGGCTGTTCCAGGCCTTCTCCCGGTTTTAAAAACCGAACCGGACCGGCCGGTTCAACTTGGAACCAGACACTCACCGGTCCGGTCCGTCAATTATTGCATTTGCATGCTTGATCGGATTGAACCCATGTGAACGGCTAGTTTTGAAGGAAATCCATGAACCCATACAACCGGTCCTTTCAAAAATAAGAAATGATTAAAAATAAAAAGTAATTAGAGCAAATTCTTGAATTTGTTTGATCATTACCCAAAAGTTACATGCAAAAAAAATTGTTCGTTGCCTTTCTCGGCTTCTCTCTCTACTCAAATCTCAAAACCTGAAAAGAAGAAAAGATCCTATAACGATGGTGACTGTGACGACAGAGCCTTCGACCCTTCTTTCACTTTGAGCGAGCAAAACATTTTCACGGGTGACAACAAAGATAGGCTTCAGCTTCGAGCTTCCTTTTGTGACTATTCATCTGCAAGGACAGAGGCTTCGGTCATCACGGGTCCACGACTGCTTTTCCAACTTTCTCCTTGGGTTTTTAAAAGAATCGATCTAAATAGAGGTGCTATGCTTGGAAAATGCGAGATTCTTGAAGTATGAGTGAATAAGTTTCATTGCTTTTAAGTATGCCCATAAAATTTACGCTTGGAAGAATAGGTAGGGGCTGATCAGCTGCAGATGAGGAATGGGAACTTAACGTAGAACTCAAGGTTGTCAGAATCGCGATTCTACTTAGAATCGGTCGAGGGTCGTAGAATCGTGAATCGTAATATTCTACCTATAATTAAAAAAAACATATATATATATGTAACATACTTTCATGAGCAAAAAAATCAATTCTTATTCATTCAAATAAAGATCACAAATCAACAAATCAACAATAAATCATAAAAACACAAAATATCATTACAAATTACCGAAATTTAAGGTCAAAAATTCAAATCATAACTCAAATTCCCGAAATAAAAAGTTAATAACATATGTCATAGCTCATAACATAAAATAAACAACCATATCAAATCTCATCCAAATTTTCATCACCACCTACGTCATCATCATACAAGGTACCTGGAAAGCAGCTCTTTAGCTATATAACAACACCGACAGATATATGCATAAACCATAGAAATGAATACCACAATTTAATACGAATCATGGTTCTCATAATCATGATTCGAATCGTAGAATCGTACGATTCTACAATTAAAGGGGGGCCATGCGATTCCGATTCAAAGGGTGAGTCAGAAAATGTAGAATCGGTCGGGAATCGGGTCGGGAATCGCCGAATCGTTGAACCGGGCCGATTCTGCGATTCCGAATTTGGCCCAGACTGAGGCAAAGCCCACGCCTGATTCGGGCCCTCGGGCGAATGACAGGTCGGAGTCGGGCCGAAGCCCAACCAATTACCACTGAGCCCGGCCGGTTTTTTTTTTTTTCCCACCCCCCATCCTTTCCCCTTTCTTCTCCGGCTCCCTTTTCTTCCCGAACATCATCTGCCTTAACCCTAACCCATTCCCCGATTCGTCTGTCTCGCCGGCGATTCGAGGTGAAGATTCAGCCCAAGCTCCGACAACCTTCAAGCTCCGTCAGTCGTAGGTTCGACTCTGCCCGACTGTTCCGACTTCCCAGCATCAAATCTTCGAGGTTCGACCGCTCCGTGAGTCCGTAGCTCGACTTTCGAGGCCCAGGTTCGATCGTCTGAGCTCTGCCTGAGCTGTTCCGAGTCTCCGATGACCTTCAAGCTCCGTGAGTCGTTACTCTCAGCTCTGCCCAACCGATCGTCTCAGCTCTGTCCGACTTCCGAGTCCGAACCGTTAGCTCCGAGCTTCAGTCCAAGGTTCGAGAACTCCGCGAGCTCTGCCCGTAGTTCGGACTTTCGACTCTGAACTGTGAGCACTGAACCGTGAGCTTCAGTGAGCACTCCGTGAGCTCTGCTTGCTCACTCTGTCCCGACTCCTGAGACTCCATATCGCAAAAAAAAAAAAAAAAGGTACTCCTCTTGGTTGCTGAAATTGGAATTGCTTATTGAAATTGAAATTGGGATTGCTTACTGAAAATGTAGAGAATACGTGCACACAACAACATGTTACGGTTTATGACTTGGAGATGGCAAGTATGATCATGGTCGTTAGAATCATGATTCAAGTCGTACGATTCTATGATTTAAAGGGGCCCACCGATTCCGATTGCACCTGGTGGATCAGAGAAGTAGAATCGGGAGTTGAATCGGTAAATCGTGGAATCGGTGGGAGTCATCCGATTCTACAATGTGCTACCACTGCCAGCCCAAACATGGTCAAAGCCTAGCCAAGCAGCCCAAGCCCAGCCCATTTGCTCGATCGGTCCATAAAGCAGCCCAAGCCCAGCCGAGTGACTTTTCATCCCAAGTTGGGATCGTAATTTCCATTTTAGTGGGGAAAGAACTTGCAATTTTGTGATCAATCAACTTATTTTTATAGATGTTCTTTGGGATAATCCTTTGGAAATGAAACTTGCCATAATAATCATGTAAATATCGACAATGCCATCTTGAGATTATATGCCATCTTGACATAATCATGTAAACCTTAGCGGCAGCCCTATGCGAAGGGAAAAATCAGAGTCTGTCGCCGTTGCTGCAGTCACATGAGCTTCTTCCGAAACCATTCCGGCCTGTTCTCTTCACTCCAGAGGTCCCTCAGCTCCCAATTGCTCGAAGCTCGGGGCACCACCCAGCTCCAGCAATGGCGGCTCATCACCAAAGTGAGGCTCAAGTGGGTGAAGAACCGGAGCCTCGACCACGTGATCGACACCGAGACCGACCTCAAAGCCGCCTCACTCCTCAAGGACGCCATCAAGCGCTCCTCCACCGGCTACCTCACCGCAAAGTCCGTCGAGGACTGGCAGAAGCTGCTCGGCCTCACCGTTCCTGTCCTCCGCTTCCTTCGCCGGTAACTGATTCAGCTCACCAACACTCATCCGAGGAGCCATTCTCTGTTAAATTTCAATTGAAAATCGATTCTTTGCTTATGCCGAGTAGATTCCAGCTTTCACTGAATCATCGACTTCTATTCACACAAGGCCGAAAAAATTACTGATTGATAGCTGAAGCTCCATGAAATGCAGGATTATATGTAAATTTTTGTTATTTTGTAGATATCCTACTCTCTTTCAAGAATTTCCGCATCCCCGTTATGCGAGCTTGCCGTGTTTCAAGTTGACAGAAACTGCGATGCTGCTCGACTCGCAGGAGCAGAGCATTCACCAGAATCACGAGTCAGATACTGTGGAGAAGCTCTGTAGAGTACTTATGATGACGAAGAGTCGAACACTTCTATTGCAGTCGATAGTCCCTTTGAGGTGGGATCTTG
This sequence comes from Punica granatum, assembly GCF_007655135.1. NCBI lineage: Eukaryota > Viridiplantae > Streptophyta > Magnoliopsida > Myrtales > Lythraceae > Punica > Punica granatum. The sequence goes on along the minus strand of NC_045128.1, from coordinate 39,484,411 downwards.
GTTTGCCTGATAACTTCATGAAACAATTGATCCCCAAGTACCCGGGTCACTTTCAGTTTGCCAAGGCTCCGAACGGGTCTGTGAGTGTGAAACTCAAGGAATGGAGAGAAGAATATGCGGTTTCAGCATTGGAGAAGAGCAAAGAGGATAACAATGTCGGGGATGAATATCGGCAGTTCAAGAGGGGACAGACGGCGCTTTCATTCCCAATGACCTTTCCGAGGGGATATGGGGCTCAGAAGAAGGTTCGGGCGTGGATGGAGGAGTTTCAGAAACTGCCATACATCTCGCCCTATGAGGACTCACGGAGAATCGACCCCAATAGCGATCTCATGGAGAAGCGGGTTGTCGGGGTGCTTCACGAGATCTTGAGCTTGACCATTCACAAGAAGACCAAGAGGAATTACTTGAGGAGCCTGAGAGAAGAGCTAAATCTACCCCACAAGTTCACGAGGATATTCACGAGGTATCCCGGGATATTCTACCTCTCCCTTAAGTGTAAGACCACGACCGTTGCTCTCAGGGAAGGGTACCATAGGGGTAAGTTGGTGAACCCGCACCCCCTCGCTCGTTTACGGGAAAAGTTTTATCATGTGATGAGGACAGGGCTGCTGTACCGCGGTAAAGGGGTCGATATGCTATCTCCAGAAGAGATATTGCTTGATAATGGAGAGGATGAGAGCGAAGGTGAGGAGGAAGAGTCAGAAGTTGAAGAGGCTGACATGGGTGAGGACTGCTTCGAGGAAATCTCGGAGCTTGACGATGAGTCGGATGAAGAGTAATAAGTTCACCAGGGACGGAACAAAAGAAAATCATTGCTAGGCAACATTAAGTTATATCGCCACTTGCGCATCGGTATGGATCTCCCATGCTTTTTATCCTTTTAGTTCCATTATTAATTCTTGCTCTCTATCATGTTACTATTAGTTGGTGAATTCATAATAGGATCGGAATGCTTTCTGTTTAACAGGATCAGAGAATTCTTAGGCAAGCTCTATCTGTAGATACTTTGAAGAGTTAACATTATACTTTAGTTTTCAAGGAAGATTTTGTTGAGTTACCTATCTGTATTTTACAGTATATCGGCATTGTCTTAGCTTAAATACGGCAGAATGACATTGATCTTGATGTGGATTATGTCTCATTGCGGTAGGTGAGAAAGTACTTTGTTTGATGTTTGATTCCGCAATACGAAATATTTCACGGCTCCAACTAACATGTCTCAATGGTTAATCAATGTATCCTCTGAACAATCATTCTATCCTGAGAACTTGTGATGATTTCTGTTGAACTGGTCATTGCCCTTTTCTCATTGCTCTGCTGCAACACATTTCAATTCGCCGAGCTATAATCCACGCAATCGAACTGATGTTGATATCATGTTGCAGCTCCGAGGCAGTCACTCACTCCTAACAAGGAAGACGGAAGGAAGGACAATGCCGGGATTAATTGACTTGAGAAGATAATTCATCATGGGTGAACCGTACGTGTATGGATAATTTGGAAGTTGCATTCTGTCATGCTGACTTGTGAGCCTGAAAATGCCAAACGGTAAAACATCTTCGGGTTTGTTAAGGACAATGTGAGTCCAGTTCTCTTTCAGGGGAGGAACAGTCCCTTTTCCCTTCTCATGGCATGTGGATTGTAGCAACTCAATTGATGGTGAAGAAACTGCGTCATTTTTTTCATTACAACAGCATACTCGTTTAACTGCAGAGCTTGGTCACGGGATAAAATGTCTGCCCCCATAATGAATCGGGCCAGGAACAACTAAGTATGGAACTTTACTGTAATTCCAATGAAGACAACTAAAGCTTTAGACACAGTTCCTCCCAGCCCAGAATAGAGCATTACTTGTAGCATCCTCTGTCCTTCCAGGAAGAATACCTGACATGACCAGCTCCTCAAGAATTTCGGTCCAGTAAATTATTTTTAACCTAAATGATTGCTATAGCTAAAGCTAGAGCTCGGAGAAAGGTAATGATGTACGCTACTTGGAGATTGCAAGAAGATAACTGGAGAATACACTACTTGGAGAAACATGCGATTCTTTGCATGAACATAGTGAGAAAGGTAACTATATACAATCCTGACCAATGAGTTAACACGGTGAGAGCAATTAGTCCCAAGCACTCGTGACACCCGGCCCATATCCACCATACCCAGCAGAAATTCCATATGCGCCGCTGCTATTCCCTCCTCCATAGTAATCCATTCCTCTATTGAACGAGCTCTCTCTTCTAAAGTCCCGCCCTCCAAATCGGTTGCCTCCCGATCGGCGGTTCTTCCCACCACCGTAGGAAGCCCTTGAAGCATACCTCGTGAGCCAAGCGGGTACTTCCTGATTTGCCTCCTGCATAAGTTCAGCAAGTGGCTTTGCCATTGAGAGGTTGTTCTCATTGAAGAAGGCAGTTGCCAATCCTGACTTGCCAGCTCGACCTGTGCGGCCAATCCTGTGAACATAGTCATCTATGTCGTTGGGGAGGTCAAAGTTGACCACGTGGGCCACATGGGGGATATCGAGGCCTCGTGCAGCAACATCTGTCGCAACAAGGATGGGAGTCCTCCCACTCTTGAAGGATCGGAGCGCCAGTTCTCTTTCCTGCCATAAGAAGCACCAGATCGTGTTAAAAAGCTCCCACCACTTAAGGGTGACGATAAACTTATATATATGAAGTTGTCATGCTCGCGCACAAACTTGCACCATAGCTTCAGGCATAACAAATCATTGAATATTCATGGCCAACTATCCTCAATCCTTTAGGAACATTCAGAAAGCAGTTATCCTTTACAACTGGTAAAAGCAGTCCCTCAACTCAACAGGAATGCATGGCAAATTGTCGATGGTGATGATAGTAAATGAAAGGCATGGAATAGTGCATTCTTACTTGTTGTGACCTGTCACCATGAATACTAGTAGCCGGAAACCCATTCATATACAACCAGTTCTCCAACGAATCAGCTCCTCTTTTGGTCTCCACAAAAACCAACGTCAAAGCTTGCTGCAATATTGAGTCAAAATAAGAGAATGGTTCAGCACATGGTGAACAACACCAGCATGCATAAAATCAGTAACTTTCAGAAGTGGAGATCAGTTGCAAGTTTGACAATTGACGTAGTGATGAAAACACAGAAATATCCTTAGACTCAGAGGACATCACTGCTAAAGTTATCTGAGCCTCCAGAAGTTGGGCCAAATATTAGAACCAAAATTCTGGCTATTACCTTGCCATGAGCCCCATTTTCCCTTTGTGCATGGAGAAGATCCATGAGATGGCTTCTCTTGTCAGATTCATGGACGTATTCAACTCTTTGCACAATGAGATCAGTGCTCGAACCAACTCTTCCAACAGCCAAGAAAATGTAGTTTGAAAGGAAATCACAAGCCAGTCTCTGCATTCCAGAAAATGGTACAAAGGAAGTTAAGATGATGTCAAAGGAACTACTAAGTTATAATAAGTTAAGCACACCGAATATGCGGAGCACATACTTACACAATCTATATACTAGAACAGAGCCAACTGAGCAATTAAGCATCTATATGTAATATTTTAATCTAAAGCTTGTAGATTGCAACAACCCTTGCAACAGTAACACCTTTTAAAACCCATCACGTATCAGAAAATTTCCTCTAATGCAGATGACGTTAGGTCCATGAAATAGTGGAACAAGACCAATGTAGTGCTCGAAAATAAATATTTTCAGAATATAACATCGGGTCTAAGTCAGGGTGTAAATAACACAGACCAGCTGAGAGCCTGAAGTACTGCAGAAATAATTAAAATGTCTGAAGACAACCCAGCGCGCAATAAAACAAACCTGTATCTCTTTTGGGAAAGTAGCACTAAATAGCATCGTCTGTCTGACACCAGGTGGTGGCATGCCCATCTGTTCCACAATCTTCCTGATCTGAGGTTCAAAACCCATGTCCAACATTCGATCTGCCTCATCAAGAGCCAGATACCTAATCACCTGCAATGAAACTCTAGCCCTTTCGAGCAAATCTACCAATCTTCCTGGAGTCGCCACTAAAATATCAACCCCTCTCTCAAGCTCTCGCAGCTGGACCAGAGACAAAATTATCCGTTAAAAGTCAATTAAACCACGTAGTTGGAATCAAGGAAAGGTTATGAAAGAAAAAAGAAGGCAAATATACGGAGTTTCTCAACCAGTATCTCAAACAGCATTCTTGCAGTATAGATATAGATATGTTCACAATGATAAAAACAAGAAGCTGTAGTCCCTCTACATGTTCAACCAACTTCCTATGCAGAATTAAGTCAAACAATGATTAGTTTTTTAGAGACCGTTCAACCATCTTGTACTCAGTGAAACAACAAACAAGAAGAACCTTTCATTCCGTGGAGTCTTTTATCTAGGCAATAGCAAGAATACTCCTTATTAATCATATACAAACAATCAATTATAAGCAAATGAAGTAACATCAAATGACATTTTCCAGGAGAACAGTCAGACATAAGGTCAGCTAGGTAATACCGGGGGGGGGGGGGGGGGGGGGGGGGGGGGGGGGGGGGGGGGGGGGGGCTAAAGAAAGAAAAGAGGAGAAAAAAACAAGAGAACAAAGGTTAAACCTGCTGGTTGATTGGTGCCCCTCCATATGCAACCACAACCTTGACACCAGTCTGATATGAAAATTTCCGAGCTTCATCATGTATCTACAAACGGATTAAAAAACAAAATCAGAGAATAGATACACATACTGTGGCTTTAAAAGCTCTCATATTATACCTATTATCTGAGGTTTCCCCAGGCCATTACCATACCTGACATGAGAGCTCCCTTGTAGGAGAGAGGATAAGAGCCAAAGGATATGAAGTTCGTGGTGCACGAGGCCTTTGCACGTACTCCCCCCGCATGATTCCACTGATGATAGGGAAGCAGAAGGCAGCTGTCTTCCCAGAGCCCGTTTGAGCACATGCCATAAGATCCCGTCCAGAAAGAGAAATTGGAATTGCATGACGCTGAACTGGCGTTGGCTTCACGTATTTGCATCTCTGAATATTCAGATTAAGTTCCTCACCCAAGTCTATCTCTGCAAATGTATTAACAGGCGGAGGTACATTTTGTCCACTGGTCTCCACAGGGATATCCTCGTAGGCATCAAAGTTAATCCCCGTGTTCTCTTGCTCTTGCTCGTTAAGTTCCTCCCTAGCGCCATCCTTGTCAGCAAAGGGGTTCACCTCACGGTCTCTTCCCCGGACACCCCATCCTCCACCTTTATTATTCCATCCACCTCCGGAGCTACCACTTCTCCCAAAATCAGGCCTCGAATCGCTGCCAGCCCTAGACCCACCAGCAAATCCACCAGTATTGCCTTGATCATAGCCAGGGGATGGAGCAGTATGCGATGGAGCATGGGTGTCAGAGGATGGCTGTTTGTTGCGAAGGTGGGGAGGAACATAGGCTGGTCGGGTAGGACGTGGGATGTTAGCACTGTCGGAGGCGGTTGCATTCTCTGATGCAGCCACGGAATCAGCCCATGATGTAGTCATAATCTCGAATTCTGCCTCTGAGCGTCTTCAATAAATGCTTTGAATAGTCTTCAAACCCTAGAAACCAAAAATAAGAAGCTAAAATTCAACTCTGCGGCCTCTGAAGCCTTCACCGCATGCGATTTGCAGATCAGAACCCCGATCGGTCACACTGCAGCAGCAAGAAATCAACTCGAACAAGGAAGACCAAAAGTCCAACAAAACAAAAAAAATCATGCAAACATCTCAAAACAGCAACGACAGATCTATGGATTCTGGTAATTCAACGAAAATCACGCGCACAGAAAAGCTCCAGAGGAACTTCAAAAGCATGCATGGACACGAGCGCAAACCATACTAAAGCCTCAACAACCGCAATGGCACCTATATTTTAACCGGCAAAGGACCAGAGTGATAAAACTGCACAATGCAACGGCAATGGTACTAACACGAAGCCAAAAAGGGTCAACGGAAGAATCTACCGGAGCAGAAGCAGCAAGGCCGGCGGCCAAAGCTCCGTTACCACGGCGCGAGATATTCAATGGGAATCTGACAGAATAAGGGGGAGAGAGGACGAACCTGCAAAAAGCGAGAGAGATTCACAGCGGAAGGGAGATCAATGAGAGGGAGGGAAGTGGAGAGAAGAGGAGCGGAGAGGAGAGAACCCTAGAATCCGATTATGATTGGATCCGATACGAAGCGGAAACCTCGTTGCGTCCTTTTGCTATAATTTGTACGTTAAAGAGAATGGCAAGCTCAAAGCTATTATATAGATATAGATATATTTTTTTGTTTGCTGAATACAAAACGAATATGATTTATAGATATAGATATGGATAGTCGAAAAACGAATCCAAACTAATTAGAAAATATGATTTAATTACGGGATTTTTTTTTTGAAATTTGGTTTGATTATCAGTTTTCGTAACTAAAAAAACCGAATCGTACCGCGTGTGTATATGACTTCTCTTAATTGATGCACCTGAACATAATTCAAATTTAAAATTCTACTAACATATGATGCATTTGATTTTAGAGTTAAGTAGAGTTGGATTTTAATTTTAATTAGTTTGTAATGATTGTGTTGTTGAATTATGAGAAAAAGTAATAAATAGTTGATGGAATTTATTATTGAAAATTGAATTGAATTATTAAAAAAATAAAGAAAATGAAAAAATTAATAATTGTGTTGTTAATTTTTGTTGTGTAATCAGTTAGGTTAAAATTAAAGTTAAAATCTTAAAAACATAACTCACAAACCAAACAGAGTTTTAATTTGTGAGTGGTATTTTAAATTGTGAGAATTTTTGAATGGTCATTTTCATGGTTTGATTACGGTCGGAGAAAAAACTCACCTAATTAAAAGTAGAAAAGAAAATGTAATTATCTTTTCTTTTGAAAATTCTCATCCCATTTTCCTTTTCCCCCGATTTCAACTCCAAAAAATCTAATTCCATCACCTTCTCAATCAAGTTAAGGCATTTCCTTCTCATGCAAGCTAACGCATTTCAATGGGCCGATGGATTTGGGCCTATCAGGCCAACAGCTTCAGAGGCTTCACGCCATGGGCCCGTGAGACGAAAACAAGGGGGGCAGCCTGGAAATGAATGACTCGACTCTCCAGTATCGAAAGTGCGCGGTTACTATTGGACTTAACTGCGATCGATGCAATTTCTTTTGGTTAAGACAGTAGAAAAGTTCATTTTAAACAGGGTATTACGTGAATAATAAATTAATCGTCTATATAGTGAGGCCTGCAAGTTGGAGGACGATATGTAAACTGATCTTTCGACATTCTAATATTAGCATATGTAAACTATGTTTATATTTTTTTATTATAAAAATAGATAATTATGCTTATTACATTATTAAAATAATTAATTTTATTAATAAACACAATTTTTAGTAATTTAATTTAATTTTTTAATTTTTAGAATTACCTTTCTTTATATTTTTTAAAATTTTATTTTTTATTAATTATAAAAATTGTCATTAAAGTTATCTATTTATCTTATAAAACCCATTATATTTATATGAAGGGGATTTCTATCTTTTTATCATATTCCTGTTCTTTCTATTCCTTATTCAACCCAACTAAACATCAGAATTATAATTCTCTTCCCTGTCTATTTTAATCCTGCGAACCAAACGTGCCTTTAAGGCGTTAGCCCGGTAAATGTTTTTTTAAAAAAATTACAGTGGAAAGTCCTTAAATCTACCAAAAATAAAAAAGAAGAAAATAAATAAACGGGTGTGAAAAATTTCAGCAGCAAGATTGGAATTCAAAACTTTTTGATTTACAGATGAGAGATTTGCGATTGTATTGTATTACCTTTTATTAAATAGTCAAAATTTTAAATTTTATGAGAGCACGACTTATGTCATAAGTTCTAATTAAACTACTCCTTTTGGAACGTATGAAACTAAAAACAACCACTTTCATTAAAACCTCGAACTTCTACTATGTAAGATATATCAAGCATAAGTAATGATTGCAAAATCAAGTATGGCGAAATTCTAAAATACCACAGTAAGACGATGAACTCAATTAACTATCAAATAATCTCTACGCTTACTAAATCATAACCATATCAAATTCTTACTGCTTGTTTCGTATTATAACCTTATGTAATCCTCTTTAACCGGCGATCGAAACAAATTATTAGAAATGACCATTGATTTCACTTTCATAATGACCTATTGGTTCGAGCTGAAATGTATCGTGCCATCCGACGAACCATTTCGGAAACTTGACCATCAATGGTATTCCTAATGTCATCAACTAATGTCATTTCACTTACACTCCGAACTTAAAATGTGATTACATGAAGCTAAAGGGTCCTAACGGGAAATAAACATATTTTGGAGGGCAGGAGTCGAAAAAGGGATCATCGTTAGCTTCGATAATCGCCACATAAACCGTTCACGCGCCAGCTGCTCACGTGGTTCACGCGCTCCGTCATTTCCTCTTTGTTTTTCACTGCAGAAGGAAAGCACAGAGAGAGAGAGAGAGAGAGAAGAGGGGGAGAGAGAGAGAGAGAGAGCGAGGGAGCAGGAAGAAGGGAGGAGGAGGATCTTCTTCAATCTAGGGTTAGGGCCATCCCTAATCTGGATTCAGTCCATCCTTTGTTAGATTCCTGAAGTCGGGGGAAATCGAGATGGGCGCCAATTCGATGTCGCCGGACGCGAGCACCGATCTCGATGAGCAGATCTCGCAGCTGATGCAGTGCAAGCCGCTCTCGGAGCTTCAGGTTCTGCTCGTTTTCCCGGAAAAAATCTTCATCTCCGAGCTTTCTCGAGCATTTCTGTGCAGCTTTGCAACTGGTGGTGGTAGTTGTCCCCTAAGGTCGTATGAATCTGCGATGTTAACAGCTCTGCAATCTCCTCAGCGAATAAAACAACGCGATTGCCGTAATTTCTTGTAAGCAGATATGAGTATTCCATGGTCCAGCAACAGCTGATCCTGTAGATTTGTCACAGCACTGTTTGCAGTAGGCTCTTTTAAAGCCATCACGCCGGTAGAAATAGGAAGGATTTCGAAATTTCGCCCATATGTGTCGGTGAAGATGACTGTTTTTCAGTGCTGTAGCTGTAGTCGGTTCTCTATGAGCCAGTGATGGTCCGGGTAACGGCTTGAAACTAACCTGGGGCAGAGAGTTACTTGCTTGAAAGTTGAGATCCGGGCTTATTTGATGTAATGAGCTGTAAAGGAAGTTATTTTCAGCTACTGTTTATCGTAATGGAGGGAAGTTGATTTTGTTTTCGTCGAATCGAGAGGCCTGCCAATAAAATGTATACTGACTTTCTATTATTAGAAAAGGATCGCTCGAATATAGTTGGTAATCCTTGCAAGCAAGTTTCCAAGAAGAAAATGATTGGGGGAATTTACTTTCTGTTTTGAGGATTAGTGGAGTCATGCCCGTCACCACTTGGAAGTTGAAGATGCTTCTATGAGAAAAATCTCGTAATGAACACTCCTTATAGTTCTGAGCTTCGTTGCTACTCTAAGGAACATGATCCAGGATATCCACTTGGGATGCTGGATGGTCGTCATGTGCTCTGCAGTTGTTTGATATGCAATATCTGTCCATATTCTTAATGGGCTGTGAAATCGAGCTGGGCATTTATTTCCTTTGCTTCTATTTTTATTTCTAGATTTGATGAAGATTTTTTTTGGTAAAAAGCTGTAAATTGAATGAATTCATCTAAATTGTGGTATAGACCTATTATCAGATGCACTCTGCGTGGCCAAATAGCTTGCACAATTTTCAGCTGTTGATCAAGCCTGCTATGCTCTTTTTTTTTAGGTTAGAGCTTTATGTGAGAAAGCCAAGGAGATCTTAATGGAAGAGAGCAATGTTCAGGTCTGCATGAATTTTCACCTTCTCCTGTTCTGAACCATTCAACATCTACCACCTTGAAAAGCGGCGAGAATTAGGTTTTTGACTCTTTCCTTTTTTTTTTGTTCAATTGGTGCAGCCTGTGAAAAGCCCTGTAACAATTTGTGGAGACATTCATGGGCAATTTCATGATCTTGTGGAGCTTTTTAAAATTGGAGGAAAGGTAGTATTCTGTAAAAGTTATATTCTCTGTGACCAATTCTTCTTGGCTGAGGAAATGCTAATTTTTCATCTTTTTTAATTGGCAGTGCCCAGATACCAATTACTTGTTTATGGGCGATTATGTGGATCGTGGTTATTATTCTGTCGAAACTGTGACGGTAAGTAAAATATAGTTAAGGGTGATGAAATTAGGTTTGCATATAAACAATCTGAAAAAAACTGGTGGTTTAATTATTTCAGCTCTTAGTGGCATTGAAAGTGCGTTACCCTCAGCGAATTACTATTTTAAGAGGAAATCACGAAAGTCGTCAGGTATGTGTTTGCATTATTCATCCTAGCCTCTTTGCTGCATATCTCTTACTTTTTCAGTGGCTAGCCTTGGTAGTCTAGAATGTTGCTAATAAATTATCTTTTCTGTCTTGTTTTCTTGACTCTGTAGAAATTCAAAAGTTTATCAGAGTTTCGAGTTCATATGTTTATGAATCGATCTTTTTGCATCCTTGCTCATATCTATATCTCTGTTAACTTTTTCAGAAACAATGCCATGTGAATCTTGTGTAGAGATTTTCTTGAATATTGAGCTCATTATTTTATTCTTTTCCCTTGCCAGATCACCCAAGTTTATGGTTTCTATGATGAATGCCTAAGGAAGTGAGTTTCCTGTACAATGACCTCGGTTTATTTTCTATACACTGACTTTGAGGTCTCTTTCCTTGTGCTGTATATTTCTTTTTTCCTTTTCAGCATCTATATTTTATGTTGTCATATGCTTATACTTGTTGGGTGATGTGTTGTCGTGTCACTCTCTTCTCTTAACTGGATGACTGTGGAATGCCTAGTTTAGTACAATAAAACATTATGATAGGTCTGTATACATCTGAAGAGACATTTTGCTTATAATAATATTGCTGTAGGTCAAACATACTTTTGGAAATTCTGTGGGTTTCACATTCTCTGTAAAATGCATAGAGTTGGAAAGTATGTTTTTGTGGAGCATTTGACTGAGGTGTCATGATATCTGCTGTTAATCTATCAAGAGAACATACTTGGCTGCTTGATGTACTTTTGCTTTTCTTGAGAATATTTTCCTACTCTTTTATTCTTTGCAAATGAGTAACAGTGCTACCTTCTTCTTATTCACTGACAGGTATGGAAATGCTAATGTCTGGAAAATATTCACAGATCTTTTTGACTATTTCCCATTAACAGCCTTGGTACGCACTTCTTTACAATAGCCATCTGCATTGCATGAAGCAGAGAAAATCTGATCGTAAGATAATGTGGAGAAATATAAAAGAAATTAACCTCTTCAGCTGGTAACATGCTGCTGAAAATGCCAAGTGAATTGCCTGTTTTAAATTAAGAAGTGGGCTTTATCCTTGAAAACGTTGTTGCTGAGGGGAAAGAACTTGATCTTTCTAAGATACTTGTCGGACCAGTTCTTGTAAAGATGATGTTTGCTTTGCTTGGTACTCATTATATAATGCGTAGTCATAAAATTGCTTCTGCTTTGTACCATTCTTCTTTGCAGGTTGAGTCGGAAATATTTTGCCTTCATGGTGGATTGTCTCCTTCGATTGAAACACTCGATAGCATCAGAAATTTCGACCGAGTTCAAGAGGTACCCCATGAGGGGCCCATGTGTGACCTTCTATGGTCTGACCCAGACGATCGTTGCGGTTGGGGCATTTCACCTCGTGGAGCTGGCTATACTTTTGGCCAGGTTTAATACTTTCCTCTGTCCTTTTTCTCTTACAGTTTACAAACTGTGACTAGTCTAGTCTATTTTCTCTATCCTTATTTTTGCAATCCTTCCCTGCAGGATATATCTGAGCAATTCAATCACACAAATAACTTAAAATTGATCGCTAGAGCCCATCAGCTGGTCATGGACGGATTCAATTGGGCACATGTAATCATTTTTCTCCAATAATTTGTTTATTCATCTTTCAACTGTCTGTCAAAGTTTATATACTTACTCTATATATCGTTTTATTTTTGAATCAGGAGCAAAAGGTGGTTACCATCTTCAGTGCGCCTAACTATTGTTACCGCTGTGGGAACATGGCTTCCATTCTAGAAGTTGATGACTTCAAGGGACAAACATTCATTCAGGTTCCCTCTATCCCTTGTAAATTCAGGATTTATCACCGAAACTTCTCCTAGAAAGATTCACTCCGGATAAAGTCGGCTTTCTTATAATTGTCATAACTGAATTTCTGTAATTGCAGTTCGAGCCAGCTCCTCGGAGGGGAGAGCCAGATGTTACCCGAAGAACTCCCGATTACTTCCTCTGAAGAGGCTGCCGATTGTTATGAACAGATTTTTGACTATCTCGTCGTCCACTCTCATCATGTCCAGACCTTGGCAAGAGACATGCCCCCATCAAATCCCAAGTTCCATTTCCCGCTCGTGTTTGTGGTTGCCAATTTAGAAAGCATGTATAATAGTCTCCTCCAGACGTTTGCTTTAATTAATGAGGACCCTTTTCCCTACTACTTGAGTGTATTGAGTTCAGCAAGCAATGGCATGTGGAAAAAATATGTGATGTATTTCTTCCTATTTTTGCTTTCATATTTGCCCTTCCTCTTCCTAGATTATTGTAACAGAACAAACATGGTTTTTTTTTTTCTCCTTACGCGTATAGTGAACGCTTCACGAAATTTTATTGTTCATCCTTGGCCCTGTGATTGATTTGATAGCGGCATTTTATTCGTTTATTGTAGTCTGTCCAATGGACTGTAATCAAGTTTGTTCTGCCTTTGAGAATCTGGTTTCATTTTTTTATTCTTAAGAGCGTTGTTGTCTGTCCATCGTTTGCTTGCTCTACATACAGTTTTGCAACTTATACCGATAAGTAGTGGTATGAGATCGAGCAACATAAAATTCTCATTACGTATGGCACTTACTGTTGCATATATATACTTGCAGGGGAAGTTGGGTCTAGCCATACCACTTGACTATGCGGTCTCGTCATCTTCAGGGTAGAATTATCTGCAGATGAGTCAAAAAAGAAGTATCCAAGGACGTAGTTTGCTGACATTATTACAACTTCTTGCCAATAACGTTGTCATAGTTATCCCTGAACCTTACATATAACAGCTCAAACTTTTGATGCGTCAAAAAAATTGAGATCCCTACTGCTAGACCAAAAAATATATGATTTCACATTACAAGCTCGAGTTCGTTGTTCTGGTCTTCCAGACCCTTGCAGGCAAGCTAATGCTTATATATAGATATATATACAAAAAAATATAATGAAGCCGTCACAAGTGTAAGTATGAGAAGATTGATGGGACGAGATCCACAACGGACCAAGCAAGGCCAGCATACTGTAAGAATCTAATGCCTGTGTCCACATCAAAAGAGGACTGGTGGGAGTACAACAGCTTCTGCAGGTAACTCGATGGCTGCTTGACATTGTCAGGCATTTTATCAGCCACGGAGCCATTTAGTGCCTGGATGTAGGTGGTGGAGCGGATGGGAATCCCGAGGGTGTTTGATACCACGGGAAGGATCCACTTGGCGAGAGCTTTGCTGCAGAATTTGACCATAAGGATTGTTGGGATCCCCACGAGCATTCTTCCCGCGAAGGCCAGGATTGTGAGCTGTGGAGTAAATATCCTTGGGACCGCTTCGTGGTGGAATTGATTATAAGTCTGCTGGACCCCTGAAACCTGCAATACACCATTTCGAGCAATTTAAGAATGCTGGCATTACAAAGAGACAAATGGGACAACGAAAAAAACAACCAATTCCGGGCAAATATTTTCTGTACAAACTTCATAGACTTGCCTTGGGCAATCTAGCCCCAGAAATGAATCACTTGCCTAAGCTAAAATACTTAACATACGATTGCTGTCAATAGCTCATCAAAAGAATGGCCCTATGAAGTTTCATTCACAAGCATTCTATTGAGAGTAAAATTAGACTAGTGCGGTTATATAAGTCTCAGGTAGTGGCGAGTTTCTTACAATTCCCAAAGCTACGCCATTGAAGGCTGTGTGGTACTCGAAACTCGGAGTTGGAAACTCGGGAGTGGGATATGCAAAAAGCAGCAAGAAGCTGAGGGCAGTCCAAAAGTAAGTCACTGCCAAGAGACGAAATAGATCACATTAAAAGGTTTGGAATTGTGTGCTGAGATTTCGACAGGGAGCTGCAACATCAACCTTTCCTTCTCGGTTGAGAAAAAATTTGTGCTGGAAAATTGAGAAATGCAACATGAACAGACTAGAGTCATGAAATAAGTGCTGAATATACCATTCTGTCCGGCAACAATAAAGTTGTCGACATAAGAGTGAATTTTTAGCCAAAATGCAAGGATGACCAATCCAAAGGCAAGTCCACCCATGATATCAATTGGACTGTGCATACCGAGGTAAACCCTTCCTACAAAGCGAAAAGCTTTCAGTCAAGAGTGCCATAAGACGCAGCAAATAATGCAGAAACTAAAGAAACTAACAAGAATACCTAGTCCAATCAGCCCAACAAACAAGCAAACAACGGCGAGTCCAGCAACTTCCATGAGGGGGCCGTTATTTTCATTATAAGAGAGGACATAGTGCAAGAGGTACCTGGTTAAGTGTCATTAAAGAAGTCAGTCTAATTAAACACACATAACTTATCATTTGAAATTCTGGAAACACATAGAGCATTGGCGAGACACTTGGAATAAGATTTATTTTCCTTGTGTGTCTCAATCTCACAGTTGAACTTGGCATAAACTTAAATGCCTTTTTCACCAATGGGTGAAATCGAGCCTAAATTCTCATGTTCCACAGCCCCTCGAGGAGTAAGGAACCACTCAATAGGCAAGAAAAAGGGCATAGGACACGAACTGCCAAGGAGTTCTTTCTCTGATGAGCAACTACTTAGACAAGAAGCATGAACGTAAGTACCCAGATAGGCAAACTGTGTTTAGGGTATGAGAAGAAGGTAATCCGTATTCCATTGCATTCTCTTCTTCATCTTTCGTAGCTGTAATTCTCCTAATAGATGGGGAACTTGGCCTCGGAGCAGATACCACATCCTAATCCACACAAGTAAAATGTAAGGGCCTCTACATTCAGTACTCCACGTTAAATGAGAAAGCGCGATTAAATTATAAAGTAACTGGAGAAGATACCTTTACACAGTTGCCCATATAATCACAGAAGGCCATCAAAAGGGTCATCTGCCTTGCTAGCTTCCCATGACCACTCTTCAAACACCAACCAGATCCCAATTAGACATTACTTTTACAGCATTCCACCGAAGACATGTATAAGGAAAATCTCCACAACTCAAAAATCAATCAGCATTTCTCTGAAACATCATGGACATGCATTCCATATCATCACTGTGCTCGGCCAATCACTTAGACCAGCACATTGGACTAACCATAGCATCGCATTGATTATGCAAAGCTTTCAGTATGACCTACATAATTGTCAACTATCAACAATATCACCGTGTCATAGACCACTAAACAGTTTTGCTTTAACAAAGCATGCCATATGTTCTACCGGCATGGTGGTAGCTCTACATGGCATCATTCAATTTGCTGGGTAAGTAACCAAAATGGAGCCATACAAATCAATCACGAGCATCGTAGACACAGAGAGAGAAGGGAGA
Organism: Punica granatum; assembly: GCF_007655135.1. Classification (NCBI taxonomy): domain Eukaryota; kingdom Viridiplantae; phylum Streptophyta; class Magnoliopsida; order Myrtales; family Lythraceae; genus Punica; species Punica granatum. Next base: position 39,468,744 of record NC_045128.1, on the reverse strand, counting down.
GGATACCCAGAAGAGCAAGGGGAGGAAAGCTGTGTAGAAGGGCACAGAAACAACACACGACAGCCCAGAGAAGAAGGCATCCAAGACCCTGTGCGGGTACTTCTGCAACCCATAAAAGAAGAAAGAAAGAAAGAAAGAAAATTAGTTCTGCTAAAAAGTCACAGCTGAAACATCCAGCAAGGAATGGAAAAGGGAGCTGATATTGTCTGGGGACCTGACCTGGATCTGGAGGATGAGAGGGGTCCCGGCAATCACATGGCGGGTAACCCAAGGCTGGGTTAAAGATCTAAGCTTTTCGGTCAGATTCAAATATGAAGACAGGAAAATCCATGTCAGGATCCCACAGAGAGTCGCCCCTTGCCACAGGGCTAAGCTCTCCATTCCCCCTCCTCTCCTCTCCTCTCCTCTCCTCTCCTCCCTCCCCTCTCTGGGCTGTGCTCTTCTTTCTCACAGTTGATTTCCAACAGCAAGAGAGAGAGAGAGAGAGAGGGAGAAATCAAGAAAACAGGGACCCAGAGAGAGATTTTGAAAAGTAAAAGGCAGGACTTTGGGCTTGTTTGTCTCTTTAGAGGAGGAGGAGGAAGAGGAAGGAGGACAGAAGGATACCAGAACAGGAACAAGAAGGTGGAGGAATAATTAATTAATTAATTAATTACTGAAACATTTGAAATGATCAGATAATAATCGAAATAGTAATTTGGTTCCTCGTTTGGATACTTTTCATCGGATTAATCAAAAAACAAAGAGCGGCAGTTAGATGGGATGACTGATTGCCGGGAGATTCTACGGTCCAGCGGTTCTATGTGTCTGTTGGATCTTTGCTGGCAATCACCCAACAAAGGCACGGAAAATTCCACGTT